>NC_041390.1:596162963-596203320 GCF_002162155.2 Triticum dicoccoides | reverse complement strand
GCGCCGGTGTGCGCGTCCATGGGTGGGTGGCAGGGCGCCGGCGCCGGCGCGCGCGGGGCATAGGACGAGGAGAGGAGAGAGTGCGGCGCGAGCGCTCGAGTGTGCCGCGCGCTGTAGCTGGCGCCCCAAATACACCGCGCGGCTAAGTGTTTTTGTCCGCGCGCCCAACCCGTTATAGCGTGCGCGCCGTTTTTGCGCGCCCGCTGGAGCGACCCGCCGCGATGCGCGCGCGCTAAAACGGCATATTTTTCGGCGCGGCGCTAGTGTAGCGCGGCTGTTGGAGATGCTCTAACCCACTCTAACTCAAATAATCACCCCTCCCACCGGGATAGTTGGGTTAGATGGAATTAACCCACTCTAACCCTACATGTTTGGATACTTTTGTCTTATTTAAGCCCCCAACTAATCCAAACTAGCTCTAACTCTATGATCCAAACAGGGCCTGTGTAGACAATTGACTACACAGATTAGTGGAAAAAGCATCATATATAAGCACAAACCATGAAAAAAATACAAAATTCATAGAAATACATATATCTTGACTACACAACATTGAGTTGACTACACATGATTAAAATCCTGGCACCGCCAAGTGGATGAATATCAATGACGTTCTCTCTCTCTCTCAACAAATTCATTAATTACCATTACACAAGGCATGCTGCAAATGCTACGTACTACTACCGTCAAAAGTATTTTGAACAAAGTTTGGTAAATAATCATAACCACCGTCTATTCGGATCGATGATTAAAATGTTTCCATGAAAATAGCAGTCCTAAAAGTTGGCGCCCTTGTTCGATTCCCCCCTTCTTCTCACCCACCAAGGCTAAATATGCTCGTCTCTCTTAATTTGTCCGACAAGGAGAGAGTCGGCCATCATTTACAATGTAAAAAGCCACACATGTCATGTCCACTCGCTACAATTCTCGCCTTCCTCTCCTCCCTACGCTCTCCACTATAGCACGCGCCCACCACCATGTTCCCCTGGTTTCATGCCGGCCAACAGCATAAAAATGTCGGTCCCAATTTGTTTGTTTGTGGAGTTAGGATACATTTCGAGCTAATTATGTAGTAAATGATTATTTTGCTTAACTACATGAGCATATTAAATGTCATTGGTGGGACATATTTTACACACAAAAAAATAATCGTGCATGCAACACGTTTCAATTGCGACGAGTCATGTTCAAAACTTAGGTAGATGCCCACAAAATACTATTTATAGTATCTCGAATATAGAGACATACGGGTTATGTTCGCCAACCTTAAAACCGGGCATGCTTGGTCCCTCTCTCCTCGAAACGGTTTCATTGATGATGTGTCTTTTTTTGTCAGAATTGGCACATGACAGTCTCTTGGTTTTGCCACATCATATTCTTCTCCCTCATCAATTTTGAAGCCGCTGACGACCTTCACTAACTCGACGCCGGAGCGCAACCGCATCCCCTTGGCGAGGCTGAGGGAGACTCCAAGGGCACGTACTGCACAGGTGTGGGGATAGGTGGTCGGTGATGTCAGCGATGGCCATTGTACGTGACGTGCCAAGGGAGAGCGAGCCGAGGAAGTCGAAGCCACCGTGATAGATCTCAAGACCGGTCGGGCCGCCGAGGGCGGCTTGTCAAGAGGGCTGGTCTACGGGCGACCAGAGGGGGAGGATGAGGGTGCGGTGGCCGGAGACTCCATCGCCACCATCCGGGAAAAGCTTTGACCTTTTGCGGGTGCATGAACACGACACTGGGCGGGCTTGGGCTCGGGAACGCAATATAATCTTCACGTAAACTGGATGAAGATCAACGACTTTTTTTTGTTACGAATCTTTTCCTTTTGCGGCGACAATCTCTCTCACTCTCTCTCTCTCTCTCGACTCTCTCTCTCTCTCAACAAATTCTTTGACAACCATTACACTGCCATGCGACATATGCTAGCTACTTGAGTACTCCCTCCGGTTCTTTTTAGTTTGCATATAAGATTTGGTCAAAGTCAAACTACACAAAAGTTTGACCAAAGTTATATAAAAAATATCAACATCTACAATACTAAAGCTATATGGTACAAAAATTCATTCAATGGTGCATCTAATAATATTGATTTCATACTGTGATTGTTGATATTTTTTCTTATAAAGTTAGTCAAACTTTACAAAGTTTGACTTTGACCAAATCTTATATGCAGACTAAAAAGAAATGGAAGGAGTTATAAAGTTGGCAACATATTTGGTGAATCCTACCTAGTTCGTGTGTCCGTGTAGCCATACCGTTTCAACCCCACGATCTAAATCATGAGCATCATGTGCAGCCTAGGAACTAATTACATTTACATGCCCGCTTTGTAACTTGACAACCATCTTAATTCACAGAAAACCCCCCAAAGTTTTTTAACCAGGAGCGCCCCGACTGCCTCTGTTGGTCTTGCGCCGCCGCCGCCGCCGTCGTCGTGTGCCTCCGATTTCTGTCGACTCGATCCCAACGTCGTCCGGCACCGACGAGAGGCAGGTAGCGTCCCAGTCTTATACGTGCTCGTCTGATCCCACCCACGTTAACAATCGGCAAACGCCCTATGCATCAGTGTGCTCTGCTCTGCATGTACTTCTCGATCTAGACTTATCTCCCCTATAACTGGTAATACTTTGCTGCAGCGTCAACTACCGATGAGCAATTAGTAAGTACAACGATGTCATTTGCAATCAGCGACACGGAGAGCATCAAAAGTTTAAGGTAAAACTACACACAGATCAAGTCCTTGTGCATACACGTGTGAGTGTACGTAGGTTTAAAGGCTAATCATGTGGCCATGTGTGCAGCAGTATGGATCCAATAAATAGCGTTCAAATGCATATGAGACATCGAGGATTTAGTACACCCCAAAAGAACACTGACGTACCCCTCTTTGTAAGTTCAGTTTGCACTAACAACTGAAACTATGCATGAAGTTCTTATTCCGGTTTACTCTTGACATTGCAGTCTTCATCTTTTACACCTGAATGTGATGAGCACTTGAAGCCTAAAGTGGGTATGACATTTGAAGGACTCGAGGCAGTAGAGAAGTTCTACAAGGCATATGCACATGAATCAGGTTTTGGTGTTCGAATCAGACAACAGAAAAAGATTGATAATAAGGTGGTCCGGACTAAGCGTTTCATGTGTAATAGGGAAGGATTCAAGTCAAAAGATAGTAACGAGACAGATGACCCCTTGAAGAAAAGGCGTAAGCAAACAAATACGCGATGCGGTTGTGATGCCCATATCTTTGTTAGACTTTGTGGGGACAACACCTACAAGATAGACTCATGGGTTGAGCACCATGTTCATGGTCTTGTATCACCTAATAAGCGGCATTTGATCAGATCGAATCGTACAGTTAGTGAGAGGGCAAAGAATACTTTATACACATGTCAGCATTGGAACCTCTCAGGCATATAGGCTCCTGCAAGTTAGCGAGGGCGGAATTCCGAATGTTGGCTGCTCAAAGAGAGACTTGCAGAATTACTACCAAGCACTCAGGTATAAAATCAGAGATGCAGATGCTCAAATGTTTGTGGCCCAATTAGCTAGAAAGCATGAAGTGAATTCAACATTTTTCTATGATTTTGACGTGAATGATGAGGGGAAGCTATTGCGTGTGTTCTGGGCGGATGCCACAGGCAGGAAGAACTATAGTCACTTTGGTGATGTCATATCCTTTGATTCTACATATACCACTAATCAGTACAACATGATATTTGCACCATTTACCGGGGTTAATCATCACTTACAAAGTGTATTTTTTTGCTGCTGCATTCTTATCAAATGAGAAGGATGAGTCATACATTTGGTTATTTGAGACCTTCTTAAAAGCAATGGGAGGGATAGCACCTAAACTCATCATAACCGATGAAGCCACTAGCATCAAGAATGGTATTGACGAAGTTCTTCCAACCACCGTTCATAGGCTGTGCATGTGGCATATAACGGAAAAGGTTCCAGAAAAAGTTGGACCTATGATTAGAGAAGATTCTGAATTTTGGACGAGATTGAACTCATGTGTTTGGGGTTCGGAAACTTCAATAGAGTTTGAGTCACAGTGGAATTCCATCATTAAAGATTTTGGATTGGAGGAAAATGAGTGGTTGAGTAAAAGGTTTAGCATTCGACATAAATGGATACCGGCCTACTTTATGGATATATCTCTAGCGGGCATTCTCTGAACCACTTCAAGATCAGAAAGTGCAAATTCCTTTTTTAACCGCTTCATTCATCGAAGGCTTGCTTTTGTTGAGTTTTGGCTTAGGTTTGACACAGCTTTAGAATGCCAGCGTGAGGAAGAATTAATGGCAGACAACAGAAGCATACATACCACCCCGCAACTATTTACGCCATGGACAATGGAGAAACAGGGTAGTGAGGTATTCACATATGAGGTGTTCGAGAAATTTCAGCTACAGGTTATTGCTGCTAGAGACCATTGTTGTGTTCAGAGTATTACACAAGGTGTGGGGGTACAAAATGTGACCCTGAGAGGTCGATCTGGTAAGATTAGGGAGGTTTGCTATGACATTGGAAGCATGACAGCAAATTGTTCGTGCAAGTTATTTGAGTCACTCGGTATTCCATGTCGCCATATTATCCAAGTATTGAGGATTGAAAACCAAAATGAGCTTCCTAGCTACTACATTATGAAAGATGGCAGAAAAGGTGCAAAAGGTAAAAATAATAATGCATGACAACCAATTTCTTCTTGTTATTCCAAAATCATATGACTAACAACATTCTTTTGTTTTGCAGGGAGAATGTTTATGATGAACATGGGAACCTACTAGAAGAAAAACCCATGGATTCACTTGATGCGGCCACAAGAAAGAAGATTTCAGGTGTATGAGATAAGATGGAAGAGCTTATTCAAAAGGCGAAACATTCAGATGAAGCATTGGACTTCTTAACATCAAGTGTGATGAACATTGAGGCACCTTTGGACCAAATGATCCCTGCAGCCACCCAAAGCACAAGGCAAAAGGAATATGAGGCTTTTATTGGTTATAATATTCCCACTGAAGTTCATATACATCCGCCGACTGATGTCCGTACCGTGGGGAGATGCAAAAGAATAAAGCGAGGAAAGGAGATCAAGGAGGGGGGTCAAAAAAATAAGGACAAAGAAGGCAAGGCAAAGGTCGCACGCTTGTGTAAGACATGCAAGCAAATGGTATTTCATGATAGTCGTAATTGTCCAAGCAAAAAAGAGAAAGGGAGTGTGACTGTGCAAGATATGCAGCCAAATGGTGCTTCCTGATATGGTCCAAGCAAAAAATGATTTTATCTATGTTATCATGTACACTCTGATGTACTGAATTATGTAATCGATGCGAATTTGTGTCGTGTCAAATTATAGTTGACTTGATTTCTGAGAGGTTTTGATGCTTGTCAAATTGCTACAGAGTATCATACATATTTATCAATTTTAGGCACTTTTACCAGCTATGCAAGCATGATTAAATTTCGTTTTAATATTAAAACTTGTACTGTGTGGCAATACTGCATGTTTATTTCCTCCCTTATTTTTTGATCAGACTTGCATTCCAGTAGCACATTGTGAAGTTTGTAGATGTTCAGAAACCGGACATAGCCATCCCTAGGCCACTTCTGTACTTCAAAAGCTTTACTGAAAAGCTTATGCTTTGAGCACATGACTGAGATGGTCACCTGTTTTACTAACGCATAACTGAATTAGTCAGTAGCCTTCTTGGCAACAGCAAAGAGGACATTTTATTTTACAAAATGCCAAGCAAACTAACAGGGAAAAGCTCAACCAGAGCCTCTGATCTGAACCCGCTACTGCCATTCATTATGCTGCAAATATTGATACAGTTTACTTGATACGGTCATTTGCACTAATAATGTGCATGTCAGTCGGCCGAATGCAACAGGACAGTACTTGCACAAGTACAGCTGTTGCTGAGTACAGCCTACGTCCTGGAAACGAGACGCTACAACTTCCTATGAAGGAATCATCTCGGTCGGGGTAGACCATCCAGGAAGATAGCGCCTGATATGAGAGGCTTCGTCACCGGAGCCGAACGACGACAGTTTGTCATGGCCTGGCCGTCGAGACAACTGCCTGGGCCGCTTCGTCGCCGGCGGCGAACAACGTCAGTTCGTCATAGACTCGCTGTCGAGACGTCCGCCTGGTTCGCTTTGTCACCGGCGCCAAACAACGTCGGGATCGAGTCGGCGGAAATCGGAGGCACACGACTACAGCGGCGGCGGCGGTGGCGCAAGACGAACAGAAGCAGTTGGGGAGCTCCTGGTTAAAAGGATTTGGGGGGTTTTCTGTGAATGAAGATGGTTGTCAAGTTATAAAGCGGGCGTGTAAATGTAATTAGTCCCTAGGCTGCATGTGATGCTCAGGATTTAGATCGTGGGGTTGAAACGGAATGGCTACACGGACACACGAACTAGGTAGGATTCACCAAATATGTTGCCTATAAAGTTTGGCAAATAACCACCACCTATTCGGATGGATGATTAAAATATTCCCATGTAAAAAACTAGCTCCAAAAGTTGGCGCCCTCACTCGATTCCTCCCTTCCCCCCACCAAGCATGAGTGAAATGTGCTCATGTCTCGCTTAATTCATCTGACAACGAGAGTTGAGAGAGTCGGCCGTCGTTGACGATGCAAGCGAGACATACCATGTCCACTCGCTACAATTCTTGGCTTCCTCCTCTCTACCCTCTACACTGTACACTGTAGCACGCACCCACCGCCAAATTCCCTCGGTTCCATGCCGGCCAACAACATAAAATGCCAGTCCCAGTTTGTTTATTTGTTATATGTGGAGTATGATGCATTTCTAGCTAGTTATATAAATTGTTATTTTGCTTAACTACATGAACATATTAAATGTCAGTGCTGGGACATATTTTATATAAATAATATAATTGTTCATGCAACACATTTCAATTGCGAGGTGTCATGTTTTCACAGTTTAGGTGCACACAAAATACTATTTTTAGTATCTCAAATAATAGAGTCGTATGGATTTCATCCGTCAACTTTAAAACAGGGCTTGTTTGGTCCCTCTCCACTCGAAACCATTCCGCTGATGATGTGTCTTTTTTGCCTAAATTGGCACATGACAGTCTCTCAATTTTGCCACATCACATTCTTCTCTGGCCATCATCGTTCTTACCTTTCAGGGTGGTTGGCATGTCAGGGTGTCGCCACTTCCTCTTGCGTTGGCATGAGGGCTGCTTCACCTCTAACGGTCGGCATCAGGTGGCGACGTGTGCAGTTGCATGTGCACGACGACGACTAGGTCTTCAATGTCGTCGACACCCGAGATGAATGGAGAGCTTAGACGTAATGCACCAACACCACTTTGTTTTGCATAAAATGATAAAATTCAAAAGAATATTTTATAAAAATAATTGTTTGAGTCGGATATTATGTTATCACTTGTCCCCCTTCAATACTCCCTCCCTTCCAGTTTAGATGGCTCAAATGTTGCTTGGTTGAGATTTTTTTGGTTATTTCATTTATGTTAGGTATTTTGTATTGATTTTAAATAGCATACACAATATAGTACAACAACATTGTGAAAACACCCACCTAGATTGAGTCTACAACTCATACCCATGGCAGAGTCATTGTTGATCTGCCCAGAACCACATAAAATCATAGGACAATATGAGTGTATCACTATATTAAAGGCAACCAACATATATCGACACCATGGCAGTTTCCATGGCATGGTCTAAATTTGTCTCGGGAAGCGAGAAGTGGGAACGACGAGATCTGTATGATGGTGTCATGCGGAGAGGCCTATGCCATTTCTTTGGTGGGGTCCCTATTTTCGAGCCATGAGCTTGGTTTGCTTCAGTGTGGAAAAATGAAGGTAGTTTCGTTTGCATGGGACTACATCATCCACACATAAACCCGCTTTCGTTCCTGCTACTCCCCCTCCCCTCTAGGCCCTCTCCCCAAACTTCGCTGCTTAAATTTTTTGGGTCTGGCTCCTACTTTCGTTGTTGCCCGAATTTCATGTAGAATTTTTTAGGTTTCACTCCCCCTTCCATTCTCGATCTAATTATGTGCCGAAATATTTAGGGTTTGACTGTCATTTTTTCTCCCGCCTAAGAAATAGATAGACCGCTTTCACATAAAATAACGACTGAGCATGTGATGGGTGTGCGTGCATGAGGCTATCTAAAAGTGTTGATAGAAAATAACGGCCGCACACCGTTTGTGTGCCTCCTGGCCTATCCGCTCATTCCACAATGGTGCACATTCAGCCTATTTCAAAAAAGTTGACAATTTGTGTGTGCAAATGTTTTTTCCGTCCAACTTGATTAATTTATTGTTTGAGAAAGAAAAAAAAATCGATAGAAATGTGACCCCGATAGGCCGGCCCAAATGAAATTAGAGCATCTCTAAGAAATCCCGTATAAGTTGACCCTTAAAAACACATATAAGGTGCACTATGAAACATTTTTACGGTGCGAAATTGCCCCGGGCAGAGCAGACCTTATAAATAAAACTGTATCCCACTATAGCCCATTTTTTCTTTCTTTTTTTCCCTTTTCCCTTCCTTCCGTCTCCAGCCACGGCGTGCCTCGCCCCGGCGCCGTTTAAAAATTAATTTAAGGGCCAATCGAGTTTTACGGGATCTGCTAGGCGTCGTTTTTTTGACCGAAACTGTAAACACGAATTTTTTATAGGTTTGACCGCTTTTAAGGGGTCTGCTAGAGATGCTCTTAGACCTCGCGTGATCGGCTCAATAGAGGGATCGACCTCGCGTGATCGGCTCAATAGAGGGGTCTGCTAGACGATGTTTTTACCCAGGTTCAGGCCCTCTCGATGGAGGTAAAACCCTACTCCTGCTTGATATGAGGGGTGCCGGTCAGTCCGGGCGTTTGAGGCCCGTTTGAGGCACCCGTCTGGGTCAGATTTTCGCGACCGGGTAGTAACCGGGTGGCCCGCCCTGGCGTATGAGGCGGGTTTGAGAGGTCCGGTTGTACATGCTCTAATATTTATGAAAATAACACAACTACTACGCTTTCATAACAGAAATATGATGAATTTTGAGACAACATAAGGATTGTTTAACAAACACACATACTTCAGTAGCCAAAATATGCTTATTTTTTAGACTATTCGTGTTCGGGAGAAAAATTATTACCGAGTGAAAAACAATGGATCCTCTTTATCTGATTAAATTTAATGTACTTGCCAGAAAAATCAAGTCATGTACTCCCTCTGTAAAGAAATATAAGAGCGTTTAGACCACTACTTTAGTGATCTAAACGCTCTTATATTTCTTTACGGAGGGAGTATGACATATCAATCCAAGATTACCAATTTCCAATCCATATGGCGTCATCATTTTTTTATGTGAATTGATACATGTAGAGTTCTTTTCAGAGTTTTTTTAAACTTTAATAGGACATGGTAGGTACCAACGTGATTTGATGCTTTGGTTTCAGAATATAATAACACACATATTTTATCAAAACTAACAAAATGAAGTTTCTAACATATACCAATCATAATTGATATGTCGCTGCATGATAAATTAGGAGTTGATAAGTTCATATAGCTTACATTTTCTTATGAGACATCACCGATTGACTATATATGCTATACTTGGTCTTCAATGTGTGCTGGCATAAACGTCCCATGCAAGTGAGCTACATCGAAAGTCAGCATGATTTTGATTAGAATACCCCATTATCCAAGAAGTAATGAAAAAAATCAATCCTAATACATTGATCAGGGCATATATATTATTACAGAGAAACCATGGTTATCTATATTGATTTTCCGAAGAAAACACCATGCTTCAATGGCAACATAAAGATAAATTCAGTGAGCTAGAAATCTATTAAGAGGCAAATCAATTCCATGCCAACAGAAGTAAAGAGTCAAATTGTACCTGCAATGTGTGGTCGTACTGAAACTGGAGGTAGCAAAAATTATTTACAGGTTCGAGATAAATAATATAGATCTTATTTGTGATATGCATATGGCAATATAAGATTACTACTCATTACTAAAATAATATGAAAATCACAAAAAGGAAATACTATTGCATATTATTTGAAAGAAACCAACAAACTATAGATTATGTGGTTGCAATTGCAGGAAATTTTAGTTTTTCCTGTACATAAAAATTTTAGTACTTTTTTCTATTGATATAGGCAGCAGAGATACTGTTCCTTCACTAAAAAATGCAGGAAAATTTCATATGGATGTCTTATATTGCAGAATCATCGATATGGATTCTTTTTGGAATACAAGAAAGAATTCATGAGTAACCAGAGTGCCGCATACAATTTGCAGTTAGAGAGCTTACATTTAGCATGGGTAACAAGTAACAACTTGCTAGAATGATGCTGATTTGAACAGATCAGTCCATGGGTCATTGACTGGAGTGATCAAGGAGATGCTGAGAACCATGGAGGAGCACAAAGTCACGATGTATATCAAACAGAGCGGCACATATCCTAGCGAAAGAGGGATGTGGTAATTAGCTTTGTAAAGCATGGTTGCATATACCACCAGAATGTGTATCAGACTTTGTAGTAGCTGAACGCCATTGATAAAGAACCACAAAGCCCTTCTGAAAAACAACTTAATTCCCGTCTAAGAAACATTTGCAGCAATAATCTGTGTCAACAAAAATAGTACAAGACATAACCAATATATCAAGATCGAACTCGAGATCCAGACCAAGAACCCAAGAAAATTTGAGAGAGAGAGATAAGAGGAGGAGCTTACGGGTGGTTGCGCTCCCAATCCAGACCAAGAGGAAGAAGTCGAGGCTGTGGACCAGCAGTAGAAGGCCTCGATGGCAAAAGGGTTCTCTTGTGTGGAGCTCGGTGTTGAGCAGCGACAGGAAAGAGACGTCCGTCGTACTGCTCGGAGACGGAATCCTCGCACACCTCCGCCGATGAGGGGTCAATGGCATAGGCTGATATGCACATGCCTGGCAGCAGGGGAAGAAGAGGTGGATGTCAAGTGTACCGACATGGAGGACCTGCGGAAGGAGACACAGAGAGGAAGATGGGCTTCCCACCGCCGCCTCCTTTATGGCCTCTACACGAAGAGCCCCGTTGTCCCAGCAGCAGCAGTGCCGCCCCACCACCACTCTTCCTGTATGGCACTAAGGGCAGGTCCACCGCTGCGCTCCTTCCTTTCTCTCTGCTATCTCTATCGCTTCGACGACGGGCGGAAGGGACGGGATGGAAGGCATCCCCTTCCCTAGATCCAGACGGCAAGGGACATCGGGTCACGAACTCACGATGCAGCTCATGGGATGGATGGCGAGCACAGGCGGCGATGATTTTCCTTCGAGAGAGATGGGATCGGGAGCGAGGGGGCTTGGGGAGAGATGGGGGCGTGCGACGTGTGTGTGCGCGTGTGGCGGCAGTTTTTTCGGCGATGGGTGGTGGGAGCGTGCGCTGGTTTTTCTTTTCATGCGATGAAGGGGAAGGACGAAGGGAGGTGTGGGGATTGAACGAGGTTGAACCATCACGACGTTCGATCCCCCTTTAATAGTAGAGATTTGTTGGAGATGCTCTAAGACTCCCAGCAGATCCAACATGGGAGTGAAGTGCGTATCCGATCGACAAGGACATCGCTATAATTTCTCCCTTCTTGGCACTGTTAGGCACATGAACCAATAATTCCACACGCATGCACCAATCGTGCACGCCGTGGAATGGCATCCCACGGGATCACGCGCGCACCCTACGCATGTTGTAGACTCTATCTATAGGTTGGTTATTCGTCGTAATAATCTGGCTATCATTTTTGCCAATAATAAGGCGTGTCCTCGCCCTCGATCGTAGCTCTCGCGATCAAAAATCTCTCTAGCTTGGCTTGGCATGCATGCGCTGGTGCTTTACGCTGCTAGTACTCCATCTCCATGCATGGTGCCCGTGAACTGATCGAGATTTTTTGCTGCTTGGAGCATGCGTTAATTTGGGCGAACTTTGGACCCTTCCTATGCCGACGCCGACAGCTACGTCACTGCAAGCACGCGCGCAGCGATTCAGTGAAACCAGAAAGTGTTGCATTGCGGTTACCTTGGAGTCGTCGTAAAAAACGGCGGCAACTTGGCCTCCTCGCATGCCTATAAAATGGGGATCCATGCAGCAGCATGAGCCACCACACTCAACGCAGCACAACATCCTCACACAGTCACGCATATAACAAAGTGGTCGAGCGTGTCGAAGCAAATGGCAACCAATAGCCTTCTCCTCGCCGCTCTCCTCCTCTTCGTCGTCAGCCTCGTGCCGCGCGGTGCGGAGGCGGACAAGCAGCCTCCGCTGGCCCTCGTCGCCGGCGTGGTGCCATGCAGCGCGGGGAGCTCCATCAACGTGGCTGCGGTTCCGCCGTTCCCGAGTAAGGACTAAGGAAGGACCTCTCATGCATGCATGTTTCTTGCCTGAATATATGCCACCTAATGACTGCAACTGTTGTCCGGCCGTCTTAACTATCTCATTTGGCTTGATTTTCGGCTCCGGGCAGACGCCGTCGTCCACATGGTGTGCGGCGGCAGGGTGGTGGCCGGCACCAAGGCGGACGAGAGAGGAGCATTCACCATGAACATGGGAACGGTCACCTCGTCGCTGCTCGCCCCTCTGCTCGGCAACCAGTGCAAGGTGGTGGTGGTCACCCCGCTAGCCGCGTGCAACGCGTCCCTGGCCAGCATCACCGGGACGCTGGCCGCACCGGTGCAGCTCCTGGGTGCTGACAGCGGCGGCGGCCTCGGAGGACTTGGCGGCCTGATAGGCCTCATCGGCCAGATCGTGGGTGGCCTCCTCGGCGGCATCCTTAACATCATCCCCTTGCCCTTCTCCCTCGTCTAGATGATTGGTACATTACATCACCGGCCGGCGCCCTTGTCCATCTCCGTCCATGGCACGGCTGAATTATAAATACGTAAGGAGAAATCAATACGTATGTATATAGGACCAACCTACCGATGGACCAACTATATATATATCCCCGCTTTATTACGTGTGTATGTAAATCTACTCCTGTGGTGTACGTGCTCCGTATGTGTATGTGTTACCGCTTCTAAGAGGCACATAAGTAAACCAATAGTATTGCGTAATACTCTGAGAGTGCGTCGTGTAATATAAGCGATGTTCGTTTGTGCAAAATAAAGCTACGTGTGTGATTGTAAATGTGATTGGTTAATTAACTGCTTATATATCAGCTTACTTCTCCGTGGCTCCCGTACAAACTACAAAGATGTGATTGGTTAATTAACTGCTTATATACCAGCTTACTTCTCCGTGGCTCCCGTACAAACTACAAAGTTGCCTCTATGGCCTTGTACAATGCAAGATGTTTAGAGAGGTGTTTAGTACTTCCTCTGTCCAAAAATACTTGTCATCAAAATGGATGAAAAAAGATGTATCTAGGACTAAAATAAACCGAGTTTTTTCTTTAGCAACAATGCTTATCTCTATAGGAGAAGTGCCTAATTAAGCGTCTACACTGTATAAATAAGCACTAATGCTTAAGAAAAATTTAATTTATTTCTATAAATACCTTCCCTAAGCACCTTGCATTGTACAAGGCCAACTGGCACCATGCAACTGAATCTTCCTTGGTCCCCCAAGTCTCAAAACCGGATAGTTTGGTCCTAAATAAGATTTTGAGCACGTTGACCAGGTTTGACCGCCACAAAATCGCCCGATGAACAGTACGTCCAAAAAAAATCTAAAAATATTCAAAAACCTTCAAAAAATCGGAATTTTTTTGGGGGTCCAATATGCTTATATGCGCAAGGTGCGACCAAATTTTCATGGTCTTTTGACACTCGAGGACCTCGTGGCAATAAAAAATAAAAAAATCTGCCGATATATAGTAAATTCAAAAAAAATCTGAAATTTTCTAGGGTCCAATATTCTTACGTGTGCAAGGTGCGACCAGAATTTTGTCATGAAATGACATCGGACAGGCTCTAGGAAAACAACATGTTTTGGCTATTTTTTTTAGCGGAAATTTGTTTTTTTGCCACGAGCACCTCGAGTGTCGAAAGACCACGGAATTTTGGTTGGACCTTACGCATGTAAGCATATCAGACCCCAAAAAATTTCAGATTTTTGAATTTTTTATTTTTTTCAAATTTACTGTCCATCGGACGTAGATGTTTTTGTGCCACGAGCTCCTAAGTGTTAAAAGACCACGAAAATTTGCTTGGACCTTGCGCATGTAAGCATATTCGATTCTTCAAAATTACTGTTCATTAGGCGGTTTTGTGGTGGTCAAACCCTGTCAACGTGCTTAAAATCTGGTTTAGGATTAAACTTATCCGGCTTTGAGACTTGAGGGACCAAATGTATATCAATATTTTTTGAGGGACCAAGTCTATACTTTTTGGAAACATGACGGACCAAAAACATACTTTTCTCTTTACTTATTTTCAACAAAAAAGACCCACATCTACTACGAAACTTTATAAGTACAAGGCACCATAAATAAAAAAATTACATCGAAGGCCATGCATCATCAAACAACCGCTAACGCCGCCAGAACGAGTCGTCGACGCGCCGTTTTGTCACTGCTCACTACCAAAGCCGGTTTGACCTTGTTAATAACATTTAGCAAATCTTATTGCATGTACCCCGTCGCACTTTTGAACCCTCCAACTCTTGATGTCGCGCTCAGACGGCTAGAAAGCAGGAATTTACGCCAAAGCTCTGTCGACTCTGTCCTGGCGGACAAATTTGAGGAGGATAGGAGCCCCACCCTCCGCCCGAGCAAGGTACATTTGCCTACTCTGTTGTGAGTTGGCTACATTATTACATTAGCAGGAAAATGGCGTGAGCTTAGGGGTAGCATGTAGTTACTGGGTTGGTGCTCCAGCAGGTGCAGCTCCGGGGAGAGCTGGACAGCCATGAAACTGAGGATGCTGCGTCGTTGTGCCTTGGCTTTCGTGTTGTCGTGATTGGTTACCCAGAGGCAAAACCTACCGCCTCCATAGTAGCCGACCTCGGCCAATTGCCCGCGTGTTCTATATCCAGCGCGCCACAACTGCTCAGAAGGGTATGCTTCCGGCCAGGTCGCGACGACCGCCGGCGGCCTGACGTCCATGTCAACGGCGCAAAAGGGATTCTCATCATAATGACCATCTAACGAACGAATGCCGAATAGCAGCCGCCGACCGGTGCCGAGGAAGTTCGGGACTAGCACGCCCCTCCTGTTGATGGGCAGCTGCCAGGCGCCCTCCGCGCGCCACCGGCGGTGTGCCGTGTGATAGGAGAAGGTGCCCTGGTAGCGCAAGGAGACCCAGACGTGTGCGCCCGACACAAAGTAGGCCTTGACTTCCGCCCGGCGGCAGGGAAGACCCGGTGGGTCCGTGTCCGGGACGGCGCTCCAGGCCCAGCGACTGCCGCCGCCAGGGCTAGGCTGCTGCTGGAGAGTCTCGAACCGGGGTCCCAAGTCGTATCCTGGGAAGGCGGAGATGGCGAAGAACATGCGGCAGCCCATGGGGACTAGGAACACCAAATGCTTGGCGGAGGTCATGTCGGGGCCGCGGGAGAGCGCGGTGCCGTCGTAGAGCACGGTCCGTCCGTTGGCGCCGACGCCGGCAATGAGGTCGCCGCACGGAGAGTCCGAGAACACCATATACTCTTTGGGGTTGACTTTCTTAAAGCAGACGGCGGGGTCGGGCAGGCTGAGCAGCGGCAGTGGCGGTGGCGGGCAGTCGACGTCGGCCTGTGGTTGGGGTTTCTCCTGGGAGGAGAAGAGACGCCTGAGGTCGAGGTTGAAGAGGAGGTAGCCTCCTTCACTGTCGTCCGGCGCCGCCACAAACAATCGGGTGCGGTAGCGCTGCGAGTCGGCCATCGCCATGTATCGAACTATCGATCTCTCGACTCTTCCACGATTGATTTCGAACGATCTGCAAACGATGTATAGTACGTAGTCTCTTTTATGGAGCCCGCCTTCGGATTGGACACAAACTGTTGCCGGCCGCTAGATTAGAACGAGCCGTCGGCGCCTCTTTTTTTTTAAAGTAGTTTGCGTTTCCCGTACTAACGGGTAACGGGTAACGGCACGCAGAACCGACTCTACCTGATGAAGTAGCATCCATGACCCCGGCGCGTATACGTCCGTCCTGGTTGCCTGCCACGTCTCAGTGTGCGCAACGGGGCAAACACGAGCGCACCTCGCGCGGAGCATCTCCAGACCAAACTCGCGACTCTCTTCATCAAGTTTTTTTTAAAAGCCGCCGCACAAATCTCGGCAATAAAAAAGTCCTTCCTTTCCGACCGGCCATGATTCCTTCTTCTTCTTCTTCGAATTACTTTACGAATACCAAAGCCGATCCATGGTTTGGTCATCTCCAATTTCGCTCCTAGCTCTGCCCGCCGAATCTCCCAAGCTCTCCTTTCGTCAGTCCATGCGCATGAGACACGGAATCATCGGTCTGGTTGCCGTCTTCCCCGCCGCCGCCGCCGCCGCCGGCCCGCCATCCATCCTACCTACTAGTACTAGCGTCCTCGATCCAGCCTCCCTCCCGCCGTTCCATCGTGCCGTCGCCATGAGAGATGAGGTCCGTCAAGCTAGCTGAGGCTTTTCCTTTTTGCAGATCGATCGATCGAAAAACACTCTTGCTCCACACCGATCGACCCTTCCCCAATTCCGGCCACGGCGGTGCATGCTAGCTAATTTGGTTGCCACCGGTGCGGTGCCATGAATCCTTTCCGAGTTCTATGCATGCCCCGCTGCTGCTCCTCGATCCACACTACCGTTCGATTCGATTAATGGCCGCCGCCGTCCTTCTTCCCGTGCAGTGAAACCAATCGACCCCCTCCTTCTTCCTCTCCGCCCAACATTCATCTCATGGCCGCCGCCGATTCCAACTTTATTTCACCGGATCGATCGCCCGCCGTACGTCGTCCATGATAAGGTCTCGACCCGCCCGGCCGGAGCTGGACAGCAGGCGAACGACCTCCATCTCCATCTCCATGAGCACGCTCGTGTCGTGTCGTTGGGGAGCAGAGCACCCGCGTCGATCGACGGCCGACGTGGGCGCCGAGCATGGCGCTCCACGCAACGGCCCAACGGTGCGCGCACGGCCAGCTCCAGCACGGGGCCATCAAAGACGACCTGTTGTCTCCTTCCTCTCTGGCCGGCGACTCGATTCAATTCCTATTCCTTACGCAGACCCGTGTGCACCTCATTTGATTTGATTGCAATACATGCCGTAGCGGCTGCTTCTCGTTCGTGGCGGCCGGCGGCAAGCTATCCCACCCCTATCTAGGAAGACGAAAATTGTGACGGCGCCGGGCCGGTCTCCACCTCAACCGTACGGACGCGAAGGGTGTGCTGCACGAGCCCTCCTTGCGGCCATCGGCGGCGAGGTGGCAGTGGGCACAAATGTCATCTTCTTGGCGGCAGGCCAGGAGCACGGTGTCAACGACGCACAGGTGCAGGATACTGAAGATCACCACCAAGCGGCAACAGAGCCCGATACTGTTCACCATCCGGCAAGCGAGGAAGGAACGGCAGAGAACCAGGCCTCGAGCGGGCCTGCAGCGCGGCCCACTCGAGTCAAGATGAAACCCAGGTGGAACGGTGGCCCTGAATGGATTCGGTAGTTAAATAGCACTGTATAACGTTCGAATTGGTTGGCTTTGGACTAGACGGCGGCTGCGGCCGATTGTAATGACTCTGTAGCTGTGAGGGAGGTTGGGAGGAAATACACGCTACCGAAATTCTCCATTCCACCATGAACCCTAGCTGCTAGTTGTAGATCGATCCCCATCCTTACACTTGGTATCAGATTCGGCGATCCTGGCGCTTCCTCAACACCATCACGAGACGCGGTGGCGAGATCGGCGGCGGGCGGCGACGATGGAGAAGTTGTCGGAGGACGGGCGTGGCGTCTACGAGCTCCTTCGGGCGGATCTCGCGGTCGACCTCGACAAGCGCTTCCGCGACCAAGGTGCGGATCTCCTCGAGGCCATGGAGAAGCTGATCTCGATGAATACCTCGACTCTCGACGGCTTTCTCTCTTCGCGTGTGGACGGGGTCCGTGACGAGCTGTTGATGGAGATGGGGAAGATCCGCGGCGACCAATTGAAGGGGAGTTCTCCTCCGCGGGAAGATCCGTCTCCATCGCTTGGTGCTGGGAATGGTCGCGGCGGTGGCCCGACTGATTCGCTCGGTTTCGACAACGATCACCGGGGGAAGGTGCATAATACTTATGTTCCTCCTCCGGTCAGAGGTGCGCGAGAGTCGAATTTTCAGTTCCGTCCTTCACTGGGCCGTGAGTCGAGTTCCTTTGATACTGCTGATTCGTTTGCTTTTGGTGCTCGTCTGGAACTACCACGATTCGATGGAGCCAATCCGCGTTTGTGGCAAACTTGATGTGAAGATCAATTCTGGCTGTGGGGTACACCGAACCATCGCTGGATTTCTCTGGCCACATCTCAGTTTGAGGGTGCTGCTGCTCATTGGTTGGAATCGATGCAACGTCGTCAGCCGCAGGCGACTTGGTCTGAATTTTGTCAGAGTTTGCAGAACCGGTTTGGGAGGAATCAGCATCAGACACTCTTGCGTCAGTTGTTCAGGATCTCTCAGACTTCGTCTGTAGCTGATTATGTGGAGCGTTTTGCTGACTTGTGTGATCAGTTGTCTGCGTATGAGGAGGCGCCCAATTCGCTGCATTACACTACACGCTTCCTCGATGGACTCAAACCTGGTGTTCGGATTGCAGTTGCTTTGCAGAAACCACGGGACCTGGACGCAGCGTATGATTTAGTGTTGTTGCATGAGGAGTTGGGGGAAGGAATTACTCCTCTTAATCATGTATCGTCTCCTAGACCGGGGCCTATGCCGTTGCCATTGCCACCTTCTAAAAGTCGCAGTTCTGACGACAAACGTAGCATGGAAGTTCAGAAAACGGTTCAGACTGAAGATCGATGGTTTGCACTGAGAAATTTTCGCAAGTCTAAAGGTCTCTGTTTCGTTTGCGGGGAGAAATGGTCTAAGGATCATGTCTGCAAGTCATCAATTCAGTTGCACATTGTGCAGGAGCTTATAGATCATATTCAGTCAGAGGGAACAGAGTCATCTACTGGCAGTGATCATGATTAGTATCGAATGTCTGTTTGTAGTATGCACTTGTCTGCTGCTGCGGTTGGAAAACAATCTAATGCACCAACACTGCAACTTCTGGTTGAGATACAGGGTATGGCGTTAATTTTCCTGGTGGATTCCGGCAGTACCCATTCTTTCATTGATAGTAACTTACAACATCGCCTGCTTAATGTTCAGTCACAACCTCCTGTGTCAGTAGCTGTGGCTGGTGGAGGCATATTGCAGTGTGATTCTGTTCTCAAAGCTTGTTCTTGGAGCTGTGGTCAAGCAGAATTTGCTACTACTTTTAGGTTGTTGCCATTGGCTAGTTATGATGGGATTATTGGGTTGGATTGGCTTGCTCAGCACAGTCCTATGCAAGTGGATTGGGTGCAGAAGTGGATGTCATTTTCCTACCAGGGTATAGTAGTCACCTTGCAGGGATTATTGCCTGAGGATGTTGCTGTTACAGTGTTTTCTATTTCCTTAATCAGACCTGTAGAAGAGAAAGTAAAACATCCAGAATTGCAAGTGTTGTTGGATAAACATGCTGTAGTATTTGAAACTCCTACCACATTGCCACCCAGAAGACTCAAAGATCATACTATTCCATTAATTCCTGGAGCAAGACCAGTGTCAGTGAGACCTTATAGGATTGCTCCTCATTTAAAGGATGAATTGGAAAAGCAGATCAAAGAACTGTTGGCCTCAGGGATGATCAGGCATAGCAACAGTGAGTTTTCTTCTCCTGTCTTGTTGGTTAAGAAAAAAGAGGAGGGCACTTGGCGAATGGTGATTGATTATAGACACCTTAATGCTATTACATTAAAAAGCAAGTATCCAGTTCCTGTTATAGATGAACTCTTGGATGAGTTGGCAGGTGCTTGTTGGTTTTCCAAGCTGGATCTGAAAGCTGGTTATTACCAAATCAGACTAGCACCAGGAGAAGAATATAAAACAGCATTTCAGACTCATAATGGACATTATGAATTTAATGTGATGGGCATGGGGTTATCAGGAGCACCAGGGACATTTCAAGGGACAATGAATTATGATCTTTCCCCTGTTTTGAGGAAGTGTGCCTTAGTGTTCTTTGATGATATTTTGGTCTTCAGTAAGACTTTAAGGGAGCATTGGGAACATTTGGATGAAGTATTATCTATTCTGCATAGAGAACAGTGGAAGGTGAAAATGTCTAAATGTGATTTTGCTCAACCTAAGATAGCCTATCTGGGACATGTTATCTCAGCAGAGGGGGTTTCTACTGATCCTGATAAGATAGTGGCTGTTCAGCAATGGCCTACTCCCCAAAATGTGAAGGAGGTGAGAGGATTTCTTGGGCTGAGTGGATACTACAGGAAGTTTATTAAACATTATGGAATAATTGCAAGGCCACTGACTAATCTACTTAAGAAGAATGTTCCTTTTGTGTGGACCAGTATTACAGATGAAGCTTTTGTGACATTAAAACAAGCACTAGTATCTGCTCCTGTCCTAGCCTTACCAGATTTCACTAAACCCTTTATGATTGAGACTGATGCCTATGAATATGGTATTGGTGCAGTACTCATGCAACAAGGGCACCCACTAGCATTTGTCAGCAAAACATTGGGGCCCAAGAATAGAGCTGTCTCATTCTATGAAAAATAATATTTAGCTATTTTGTTAGCAGTGGACAAGTGGAGGCCTTATTTACAAGTGCAACATTTTACTATCAAGACAGATCAGAGAAGTCTGGCTGACCTGCAAGATCAGAGATTGCATACAGTGTGGCAACAGAAGTGTCTTACTAAACTGTTGGGTTTGAACTACCAAATTCAGTACAAGCAAGGTACAGATAATGCTGGAAATATGCCCTAGAGGCAATAATAAAAGGTTTATTATTATATTTCCTTGTTCATGATAATTGTCTTTTATTCATGCTATAATTGTGTTATCCGGAAATCGTAATGCATGTGTGAATAATAGACACCAACATGTCCCTAGTAAGCCTCTAGTTGACTAGCTCGTTGATCAACAGATAGTCATGGTTTCCTGACTATGGACATTGGATGTCGTTGATAACGAGATCACATCATTAGGAGAATGATGTGATGGACAAGACCCAATCCTAAACATAGCACAAGATCGTATAGTTCGTTTGCTAGAGTTTTCCAATGTCAAGTATATTTTCCTTAGACCATGAGATCGTGTAACTCCCGGATACTGTAGGAGTGCTTTGGGTATACCAAACGTCACAACGTAACTGGGTGACTATGAAGGTATACTACGGGTATCTCCGAAAGTGTCTGTTGGGTTGACACGGATCAAGACTGGGATTTGTCACTCTGTATGACGGAGAGGTATCACTGGGCCCACTCGGTAATGCATCATCATTATGAGCTCAAAGTGACCAAGTGTCTGGTCACGGGATCATGCATTACGGTACGAGTAAAGTGACTTGCCGGTAACGAGGTTGAACGAGGTATTGGGATACCGACGATCGAATCTCGGGCAAGTAACATACCGATTGACAAAGGGAATTGTATATGGGGTTGCTTGAATCCTCGACATCGTGGTTCATCCGAGGAGATCATCAAGGAGCATGTGGGAGCCAACATGGGTATCTAGATCCCGCTGTTGGTTATTGACCGGAGAGCAATCTCGGTCATGTCTACATGTCTCCCGAACCCGTAGGGTCTACACACTTAAGGTTCGGTGACGCTAGGTCTATGCGTAGTTCTCTATGCACGAGTAGAACACAATTTGCTGTGGGCGTTGATGTTATCAACTTTCTTGCCGCTACTAGTCTTATCTTGCTTCAACGGTATTGTGGGATGAAGCGGCCCGGACCAACCTTACATGTACGCTTACGTGAGACCGGTTCCACCGACTGACATGCACTAGTTGCATAAGGTGGCTGGCGGGTGTCTGTCTCTCCCACTTTAGTTGGAGCAGATTCGATGAAAAGGGTCCTTATGAAGGGTAAATAGAAGTTGACAAATCACGTTGTGGCTTTCACGTAGGTAAGAAAACGTTCTTGCTAGAACCCTATTGCAGCCACGCAAAACATGCAACAACAATTAGAGGACGTCTAACTTGTTTTTGCAGCAAGTGTTTTGTGATGTGATATGGCCAAAGTTGTGATGAATGATATATATGTGATGTATGAGATGTTCATGCTATTGTAATAGGAATCACGACTTGCATGTCGATGAGTATGACAACCGGCAGGAGCCATAGGAGTTGTCTTTATTTTTGCATGACCTGCGTGTCATTGAGAAACGCCATGTAAATTACTTTACTTTATTGCTAAATGCGTTAGCCATAGTAGTAGAAGTAATAGTTGGCGAGCAACTTCATGGAGACACGATGATGGAGATCATGATGATGGAGATCATGGTGTCATGCCGGTGACAAGATGATCATGGAGCCCCAAGATGGAGATCAAAGGAGCTATGTGATACTGGCCATATCATGTCACTTTTATTATTTGATTGCATGTGATGTTTATCATGTTTTTGCATCTTGTTTACTTAGAACGATGGTAGTAAATAAGATGATCCCTCATAATAATTTCAAGAAAGTGTTCCCCCTAACTGTGCACCGTTGCGACAGTTCGTTGTTTCGAAGCACCACGTGATGATCGGGTGTGATAGATTCTAACGTTCACATACAACGGGTGTACGACAGATTTACACATGCAAACACTTAGGTTGACTTGACGAGCCTAGCATGTACAGACATGGCCTCGGAACACAGAAGACCGAAAGGTCGAGCATGAGTCGTATAGAAGATACGATCAACATGAAGATGTTCACCGATGTTGACTAGTCCGTCTCACGTGATGATCGGACATGACCTAGTTAACTCGGATCATGTTATACTTAGATGACAGGAGGGATGTCTATCTAAGTGGGAGTTCATTGAATAATTTGATTAGATGAACTTAATTATCATGAACTTAGTCTAAAATATTTACAATATGTCTTGTAGATCAAATGGCCAACGTAGTCCTCAACTTCAACACGTTCCTAGAGAAAACCAAGCTAAAAGACGATGGCAGCAACTACACGGACTGGGTCCGGAACCTGAGGATCATCCTCATAGCTGCCAAGAAAGATTATGTCCTACAAGCACCGCTGGGTGACGCACCTGTTCTCCCTGCAGAACAAGACGTTATGAACGCTTGGCAGGCACGTACCGTTGACTACTCCCTCGTTCAATGCGGCATGCTTTACAGCTTAGAGCCGGGACTCCAAACACGTTTTGAGAGACACGGAGCATATGAGATGTTCGAAGAGCTGAAAATGGTTTTCCAAGCTCATGCCCGGGTCGAGAGATATCAAGTCTCCGACAAGTTCTTCAGCTGTAAGATGGAGGAAAACAGTTCTGTCAGTGAGCACATACTCACTATGTCTGGGTTGCATAACCGCTTGACTCAGCTGGGAGTTAATCTTCCGGATGACGCGGTCATTGACAGAATCCTTCAGTCGCTTCCACCGAGCTACAAGAGCTTTGTGATGAACTTCAACATGTAGGGGATGGAAAAGACCATTCCCGAAGTATTTGCTATGCTGAAATCAGCAGAGGTAGAAGTCAAAAAGGAACATCAAGTGTTGATGGTGAATAAAACCACTAAGTTTAAAAAGGGCAAGGGTAAGAAGAACTTCAAGAAGGACGGCAAGGGAGTTGCCGCGCCCGGCAAGCAAGCTGCCGGGAAGAAGCCAAAGAATGGACCCAAGCCCGAGACTGAGTGCTTTTATTGCAAGGAAAGTGGTCACTGGAAGCGGAACTGCCCCAAATACTTAGCGGACAAGAAGGCCGGCAAAACGAAAGGTATATGTGATATACATGTATTAGATGTGTACCTTACCAGTACTCGTAGTAGCTCCTGGGTATTTGATACCGGTGCAGTTGCTCACATTTGTAACTCAAAGCAGGAGCTGCGGAATAAGCGGAGACTGGCGAAGAACAAGGTGACGATGCGCGTCGGGAATGGTTCCAAGGTCGATGTGATCGCCGTCAGCACGCTACCTCTATATTTACCTACGGGATTAGTTTTAAACCTCAATAATTGTTATTTAGTGCCAGCTTTGAGCATGAACATTGTATCGGGATCTCGTTTAATACGAGATGGCTACTCATTTAAATCCGAGAATAATGGTTGTTCTATTTATACGAGAGATATGTTTTATGGTCATGCTCCGATGGTGAATGGTTTATTCTTAATGAATCTCGAGCGTAATGCTACACATATTCATAGTGTGAGTACCAAAAGATTTAAGGTTGATAATGATAGTCCCACATACTTGTGGCACTGCCGCCTTGGTCACATAGGTGTCAAACGCATGAAGAAGCTCCATGCAGATGGACTTTTAGAGTCTCTTGATTACAAATCATTTGACACGTGCGAACCATGCCTCATGGGTAAAATGACCAAGACTCCGTTCTCAGGAACAATGGAGCGAGCAACCAACTTATTGGAAATCGTACATACTGATGTGTGTGGTCCAATGAGTGTTGAGGCTCGCGGTGGCTATCGTTATGTTCTCACCCTCACTGATGACTTGAGTAGATATGGGTATATCTATTTGATGAAACACAAGTCTGAGACCTTCGAAAAGTTCAAGGAATTTCAGAGTGAGGTTGAGAATCAACGTGACAGGAAAATCAAATTCTTGCGATCAGATCATGGAGGAGAATACTTGAGTCACGAATTTGGCACACACTTAAGAAAATGTGGAATAGTTTCACAACTCACGCCGCCTGGAACACCTCAGCGTAATGGTGTGTCCGAACGTCGTAATCGCACTCTATTAGATATGGTGCGATCTATGATGTCTCTTACCGATTTACCACTATCTTTTTGGTGCTATGCTTTAGAGACTGCCACATTCACTTTAAATAGGGCTCCGTCGAAATCCGTTGAGAAGACACCGTATGAATTATGGTTTGGGAAGAAACCTAAGCTGTCGTTTCTAAAAGTTTGGGGATGCGATGCTTATGTCAAGAAACTTCAACCTGAAAAGCTCGAACCCAAGTCGGAAAAATGCGTCTTCATAGGATACCCTAAAGAAACTATTGGGTATACCTTCTACCTCAGATCCGAAGGCAAGATCTTTGTTGCCAAGATCTTTGTTGCCTCAGATCCAAAGGCAAGATCTTTGTTGCCAAGATCTTTGTTACCCTAAAGAAACTATTGGGTATACTTTCTCGAAAGAAGTAAGTGGGAGGAAAGTAGAACTTGATGAAGTATTACCTCTTGAACCGGAAAAAGGCGCAACTCAAGAAAATGTTTCTGAGGTTCCTGCACCGACTAGAGAGGAAGTTAATGATGATGATCAAGATACTTCTGATCAAGCTCCTACTGAAATTCGTAGGTCCACAAGGACACGTTCCGCACCAGAGTGGTACGGCAACCCTGTCTTGGAAATCATGTTGTTAGACAACGGTGAACCTTCTATTGGGTTTCGTAGTAATTTCAAAATTTTCCTACGCACACGGAAGATCATGTGATGCACAACAACGAGGGGGAGAGTGTTGTCTACGTACCCACGCAGACCGACTGCAGAAGCGTTGACGCAACGTAGAGGAAGTAGTCGTACGTCTTCACGATCCAACCGATCAAGCACCGAAACTACGGCACCTCCGAGTTCGAGCACACGTTCAGCTCGATGACGATCCCCGGACTCAATCCAGCAAAGTGTCGGGGAAGTGTTCCGTCAGCACGATGGCGTGGTGACGATCTTGATGTACTACAGCAGCAGGGCTTCGCCTAAACTCCGCTACAGTATTATCGAGGAATATGGTGGCTGGGGGCACCGCACACGGCTAAGGAATAGATCACGTGGATCAACTTGTGTGTTTCTGGGGTGCCTCTGCCTCAGTATATAAAGGATTAGAGGGGGGAGGTTGGCCGGCCACAGGAGGCGCGCCAGGAGAGTCCTACTCCCTCTGGGAGTAGGATTCCCCCCCAATCCTAGTTGGAATAGGATTCCTTGAGGGGGGAAAGAGAGAGAGGGGGCCGGCTACCTCTCCTAGTCCTAATATGACTAGGAGAAGGGGAGGAGGAGCACAGCCACCTTGGGCTGCCCCTTTCTCCTTTCCACTAAAGCCCACTAAGGCCCATATAGCTCCCGGGGGGTTCCGGTAACCTCCCGGTACTCCGGTAAAATCCCGATTTCACCCGGAACACTTCCGATATCCAAACATAGGCTTCTAATATATCAATCTTTACGTCTCGACCATTTCGAGACTCCTCGTCATGTCTGTGATCACATCCGGGACACCGAACAACCTTCGGTACATCAAAATGCATAAACTCATAATATAACTGTCATCGTAACCTTAAGCGTGCGGACCCTACGGGTTCGAGAACAATGTAGACATGACCGAGACACGTCTCCGGTCAATAACCAATAGCGGGACCTGGATGCCCATATTGGCTCCTACATATTCTACGAAGATCTTTATCGGTCAGACCGCATAACAACATACGTTGTTCCCTTTGTCATCGGTATGTTACTTGCCCGAGATTCGATCGTCGGTATCCAATACCTAGTTCAATCTCGTTACCGGCAAGTCTCTTTACTCGTTCCGTAATACATCATCTCACAACTAACATATTAGTTGTAATGCTTGCAAGGCTTATGTGATGTGCATTACCGAGAGGGCCCAGAGATACCTCTCCGACAATCGGAGTGACAAATCTAATCTCAAAATACGCCAACCCAACATCTACCTTTGGAGACACCTGTAATGCTCCTTTATAATCACCCAGTTACGTTGTGACATTTGGTAGCACCCAAAGTGTTCCTACGGCAAACGGGAGTTGCATAATCTCATAGTCATAGGAACATGTATAAGTCATGAAGAAAGCAATAGCAACATACTAAACGATCGGGTGCTAAGCTAATGGAATGGGTCATGTCAATCAGATCATTCAACTAATGATGTGATCCTGTTAATCAAATAACAACTCTTTGTTCATGGTTAGGAAACATAACCATCTTTGATTAACGAGCTAGTCAAGTAGAGGCATACTAGTGACACTCTGTTTGTCTATGTATTCACACATGTATTATGTTTCCGGTTAATACAATTCTAGCATGAATAATAAACATTTATCATGATATAAGGAAATAAATTATAACTATATTATTGCCTCTAGGGCATATTTCCTTCAGTCTCCCACTTGCACTAGAGTCAATAATCTAGTTCACATCGCCATGTGATTTAACAGCAATAGTTCACATCACCATGTGATTAACACCCATAGTCCACATCGATATGTGACCAACACCCAAAGGGTTTACTAGAGTCAATAATCTAGTTCACATTGTATTATGTGATTAACACCCAAAGAGTACTAAGGTGTGATCATGTTTTGCTTGTGAGATAATATTTAGTCAACGGGTCTGTCACATACAGATCCGTAAGTATTTTGCGAATTCTATGTCTACAATGCTCTGCATGGAGCTACTCTAGCTAATTGCTCCCACTTTCAATATGTATCTAGATCGAGACTTAGAGTCATCCAGATCTGTGTCAAAACTTGCATTGACGTAACCTTTTACGACGAACCTTTTTGTCACGTCCATAATCGAGAAAGATATCCTTATTTTACTAAGGATAATTCTGACCGCTGTCCAATGATCTACTCCTAGATCACTATCGTACTCCCTTGCTAAATCAGTGCAGGGTATACAATATATCTGGTATACAGCATGACATACTTTGTAGAACCTATGGCCAAGGCATAGGGAATGACTTTCATTCTCTTTCTATCTTCTGCCGTGGTCGGGCTTTGAGTCTTACTCAACTTCACACCTTGTAATACAGGCAAGAACTCTTTCTTTGACTGCTCTTATTTTGAACTACTTCAAAAATCTTGTCAAGGTATGTACTCATTGAAAAAACTTATCAAGCGTCTTGATCTATCTTTATAGATCTTGAAGCTCAATATGTAAGCAGCTTCACTGAAGTCTTTCTTTGAAAAAACTCCTTTCAAATACTCCTTTATGCTTTACAGAATAATTCTACATTATTTCCGATCAACAATATGTCATTCACATATACTTATCAGAAATGTTGTAGTGCTCCCACTCACTTTCTTGTAAATACAAGCTTCACCGCAAGTCTGTATAAAACTATATGCTTTGATCAACTCATCAAAGCGTATATTCCAACTTCGAGATGCTTGTACCAGTCCATAGATGGATTGCTAGAGCTTGCATATTTTGTTAACACCTTTAGGATCGACAAACCTTCTAGTTGCATCGTATACAACTCTTCTTTAATAAATCCATTAAGGAATGCAGTTTTGTTTATCCATTTGCCAGATTTCATAAAATGTGGCAATTGCTAACATGATTCAAACAGACTTAAGCATAGATACGAGTGAGAAACTCTCATCGTAGTCAACACCTTGAACTTGTTGAAAACCTTTTGCGACAATTCTAGCTTTGTAGATAGTAACACTACTATCAGCATCTGTCTTCCTCTTGAAGATCCATTTATTTTCTATGGCTTGCCGATCATCGGGCAAATCCATCAAAGTCCATACTTTGTTCTCATACATGGATCATATCTCAGATTTCATGGCTCAAACCATTTTGCGGAATCTGGGCTCATCATCGCTTCCTCATAGTTCGCAAGTTCGTCATGGTCTAGTAACATGACTTCCAGAACAGGATTACTGTACCACTCTGGTCCGGATCTCACTCTGGTTTACCTACAAGATTCGGTAGTAACTTGATCTGAAGTTTCATGATCATCATCATTACCTTCCTCACTAATTGGTGTACCTCATCAAGTTCTACTTTCCTCCCACTCACTTCTTTCGAGAGAAAACTCCTTCTCCAGAAAGTTTCCGAATTTAGCAACAAAATTCTTGCCTTCGGATCTGTGATAGAAGGTGTACCCAACAATCTCCTTTGGGTATCCTATGAAGACATATTTCTCCGATTTGGGTTTGAGCTTATCAGGTTGAAACTTTTTCACATAAGCATTGCAACCTCAAACTTTAAGAAACAACAACTTAGGTTTCTTGCTAAACCATAGTTCATACGGTGTCGTCTCAACGGATTTAGATGGTGCCCTATTTAACGTGAATGCAGCTGTCTCTAATGCATAACCCCAAAACGATAGTGGTAGATCGGTAAGATACATCATAGATTGCACTATATCTAATAAAGTACGGTTATGACGTTCGGACACACCATTACATTGTGGTGTTCCAGGTGGCATGAGTAGTGAAACTATTTCACATTGTTTTTAACTGAAGGCCAAACTCGTAACTCAAATACTCTTCTCTATGATCAGATCGTAGAAACCTTATTTTCTTGTTAGGATGATTTTTCACTTCACTCTGAAATTCTTTGGACTTTTCAAATGTTTCAGACTTATGTTTCATCAAGTAGATATACTCATATCTGCTCAAATCATCTGTGAAGATCAGAAAATAATGATACTTGTCGCGAGCCTCAATATTCATCGAACCATATACATCAGTATGTATGATTTCCAACAAATCCGTTGCTCGCTCCATTGTTCCGAAGAACAGAGTCTTAGTCATCTTGCCCATGAGGCATGGTTCGCAAGCATCAACTGATTCATAATCAAGTGATTCCAAAAACCCATCAGCATGGAGTTTCTTCATGCGCTTTACACCAATATGACCTAAATGGCAGTGCTACAAATAAGTTGCACTATCATTATTAACTTTGCATCTTTTGGTTTCAATATTATGATTATGTGTATCACTACGATCGAGATCCAACGAACTATTTTCATTGGGTGTGTAACCATATAAGGTTTTATTCATATAAACAGAACAACAATTTATTCTCTTACTTAAATGAATAACCGTATTACAATAAACATGATCAAATCATATTCATGCTCAACGCAAACACCAAATAACACTTATTTAGGTTCAACATTAATCTCGAAATTATAGGGAGTGTGCGATGATGATCATATCAATCTTGGAACCACTTCCAACACACATCGTCACTTCACCCTTAACTAGTCTCTGTTTATTCTGCAACTCCCGTTTCGAGTTACTAATCATAGCAACTGAACTAGTATCAAATACTGAGGGTTTGCTATAAACACTAGTAAAGTACACATCAATAACATGTATATCAAATATACTTATGTTCACTTTGCCATCCTTCTTATCCGCCAATCACTTGGGGTAGTTCCGCTTCCAGTGACCAGTCCCTTTGCAGTAGAAGCACTTAGTCTCAGGCTTAGGACCAGACTTGGGCTTCTTCACTTGAGCAGCAACTTGCTTGCTGTTTTTCTTGAAGTTCCCCTTCTTCCCTCTGCCCTTTTCTTGAAACTAGTGATCTTGTCAACCATCAACACTTGATGTTTTTCTTTATTTCTACCTTCGTTGATTTCAGCATCACAAAGAGCTTGGGAGTTGTTTCTGTTATCCCTTGCATATTATAGTTCATCACGAAGTTCTACTAACTTGGTGATGGTGACTAGAGAATTCTGTCAATCACTATCTTATCTGGAAGATTAACTCCCACTTGATTCAAGCGATTGTAGTACCCAGACAATCTGAGCACATGCTCACTAGTTGAGCGATTCTCCTCCATCTTTTAGCTATAGAACTTGTTGGAGACTTCATATCTCTCAACTCGGGTATTTGCTTGAAATATTAACTTCAACTCCTGGAACATCTCATATGGTCCATGATGTTCAAAACGTCTTTGAAGTCCCGATTCTAAGCCGTTAAGCATGGTGCACTTAAACTGTCAAGTAGTCATCATATTGAGCTAGCCAAACGTTCATAACGTCTGCATCTGCTCCTGCAATAGGTCTGTCACCTAGCGGTGCATCAAGGATATAATTCTTCTGTGCAGCAATGAGGATAAACCTCGGATCACGGATCTAATCCGCATCATTGCTACTAACATCTTTCAACACAATTTTCTCTAGGAACATATCAAAATAAATATATGAAAGCAACAACGCGAGCTATTGATCTACAACATAGATATGCTAATACTACCAGGACTAATTTCATGATAAATTAAAGTTCAATTAATCATATTACTTAAGAACTCCCACTTAGATGGACATCCCTCTAATCTTCTAAGTGATCACGTGATCCAAATCAACTAAACCATAACCGATCATCACGTGAGATGGATTAGTCTTCAATGGTGAACATCATTATGTTGATCATATCTACTATATGATTCACGCTCGACCTTTCGGTCTCCGTGTTCCGAGGCCATATCTGCATATGCTAGGCTCGTCAAGTATAACCCGAGTATTCTGCGTGTGCAAAACTGGCTTGCACCCGTTGTAGATGGACGTAGAGCTTATCACACCCGATCATCACGTGGTGTCTGGGCACGACAAACTTTGGCTACGGTGCATACTCAGGGAGAACACTTCTTGATAATTTAGTGAGAGATCATCTTATAATGCTACCGTCAATCAAAGCAAGATAAGATGCATAAAAGATAAACATCACATGCAATCAATATAAGTGATATGATATGGCCATCATCATCTTGTGCCTGTGATCTCCATCTCCAAAGCACCGACATGATCACCATCGTCACCGGCGCGACACCTTGATCTCCATCGTAGCATCGTTGTCGTCTCGCCAATCTTATGCTTCCACGACTATCACTACCGTTTAGTAATAAAGTAAAGCATTACATCGCGATTGCATTGCATACAATAAAGCGACAACCATATGGCTCCTGCCAGTTGCCGATAACTCGGTTACAAAACATGATCATCTCATACAATAAAATTCAGCATCATGCCTTGACCATATCACATCACAACATGCCCTGCAAAAACAAGTTAGACGTCCTCTACTTTGTTGTTGCAAGTTTTACGTGGCTACTACGGGCTTAAGCAAGAACCAATCTCACCTACGCATCAAAACCACAACGATAGTTTGTCAAATAGACTCCGTTTTAACCTTCGCAAGGACCGGGCGTAGCCACACTTGGTTCAACTAAAGTTGGATAGACAGTCGCCCGCAAGCCACCTATGTGCAAAGCACGTCGGGGGAACCGGTCTCGCGTAAGCGTACGCGTAATGTTGGTCCGGGTCGTCTCGTCCAACAATGCCGCCGAACCAAAGTATGACATGCTGGTAGGCAGTATGACTTATATCGCCCACAACTCACTTGTGTTCTACTCGTGCATATAACATCTACATAAATAACCTAGGCTCGGATGCCACTGTTGGGTTTCGCAGTAATTTCAAAATTTTCCTACGCACACGCAAGATCATGTGATGCACAGCAACGAGGGGGAGAGTGTTGTCTACGTACCCACGCAGACCGACTGCGGAAGCGTTGACGCAACGTAGAGGAAGTAGTCGTACGTCTTCACTATCCAACCGATCAAGCACCGAAACTACGGCACCTCCGAGTTCGAGCACACGTTCAGCTCGATGACGATCCCCGGACTCTGATCCAGCAAAGTGTCGGGGAAGAGTTTCGTCAGCCCGACGGTGTGGTGACGATCTTGATGTACAACAGCAGCAGGGCTTCGCCTAAACTCCGCTACAGTATTATCGAGGAATATGGTGGCTGGGGGCACCGCACACGGCTAAGGAATAGATCACGTGGATCAACTTGTGTGTTTGTGGGGTGCCTCTGCCTCAGTATATAAAGGATTAGAGGGGGGAGGCTGGCCGGCCACAGGAGGCGCGCCAGGAGAGTCCTACTCCCTCTGGGAGTAGGATTCCCCCCCCCCCCCAATCCTAGTTGGAATAGGATTCCTTGAGGGGGGAAAGAGAGAGAGGGGGCCGGCCACCTCTCCTAGTCCTAATAGGACTAGGAGAAGGGGGGAGGCGCACAGCCACCTTGGGCTGCCCCTTTCTCCTTTCCCCTAAAGCCCACTAAGGCGCATATAGCTCCCGGGGGGTTCCGGTAACCTCCCGGTACTCCGGTAAAATCCCGATTTCACCCGGAACACTTCCGATATCCAAACATAGGCTTCTAATATATCAATCTTTACGTCTCGACCATTTCGAGACTCCTCGTCATGTCCGTGATCACATCCGGGACTCCGAACAACCTTCGGTACATCAAAATGCATAAACTCATAATATAACTGTCATCGTAACCTTAAGCGTGCGGACCCTACGGGTTCGAGAACAATGTAGACATGACCGAGACACGTCTCCGGTCAATAACCAATAGCGGGACCTGGATGCCCATATTGGCTCCTACATATTCTACGAAGATCTTTATCAGTCAGACCGCATAACAACATACGTTGTTCCCTTTGTCATCGGTATGTTACTTGCCCGAGATTCGATCGTCGGTATCCAATACCTAGTTCAATATCGTTACCGGCAAGTCTCTTTACTCATTCCGTAGTACATCATCTCACAACTAACATATTAGTTGTAATGCTTGCAAGGCTTATGTGATGTGCATTATCGAGAGGGCCCAGAGATACCTCTCCGACAATCGGAGTGACAAATCCTAATCTCGAAATACGCCAACCCAACATCTACCTTTGGAGACACCTGTAATGCTCCTTTATAATCACCCAGTTACGTTGTGACGTTTGGTAGCACCCAAAGTGTTCCTACGGCAAACGGGAGTTGCATAATCTCATAGTCATAGGAACATGTATAAGTCATGAAGAAAGCAATAGCAACATACTAAACGATCGGGTGCTAAGCTAATGGAATGGGTCATGTCAATCAGATCATTCAACTAATGATGTGATGCTGTTAATCAAATAACAACTCTTTGTTCATGGTTAGGAAACATAACCATCTTTGATTAATGAGCTAGTCAAGTAGAGGCATACTAGTGACACTCTGTTTGTCTATGTATTCACACATGTATTATGTTTCCGGTTAATACAATTCTAGCATGAATAATAAACATTTATTATGATATAAGGAAATAAATAATAACTATATTATTGCCTCTAGGGCATATTTCCTTCACCTTCGAACTATGAAGAAGCGATGGCGGGCCCGGATTCCGACAAATGGCTGGAAGCCATGAAATCCGAGATAGGATCCATGTATGAAAACGAAGTATGGACTTTGACTGACTTGCCCGTTGAGCGACGAGCCATACAAAATAAATGGATCTTCAAGAAGAAGACAGACGCGGATGGTAATGTGACCATCTATAAAGCTCGGCTTGTCGCTAAGGGTTATCGACAAGTTCAAGGGGTTGACTACGATGAGACTTTCTCACCGGTAGCGAAGCTGAAGTCCGTCCGAATCATGTTAGCAATTGTTGCATTCTATGATTATGAGATATGGAAAATGGACGTCAAAACGGCATTCCTTAATAGTTTCCTTAAGGAAGAATTGTATATGATGCAGCCGGAAGGTTTTATCAATCCTAAGAATGCTAACAAGGTGTGCAAGCTCCAACGCTCGATTTATGGGCTGGTGCAAGCATCTCGGAGTTGGAACATTCGCTTTGATGAGATGATCAAAGCGTTTGGGTTTACACAGACTTATGGAGAAGCCTGCGTTTACAAGAAAGTGAGTGGGAGCTCTGTAGCATTGCTCATATTATATGTAGATGACATACTTTTGATGGGAAATGATATAGAACTCTTGGACAGCATTAAGGCCTACTTGAATAAGAGTTTTTCAATGAAGGACCTTGGAGAAGCTGCTTATATATTAGGCATCAAGATCTATAGAGATAGATCAAGACGCCTCATAGGTCTTTCACAAAGCACATACCTTGATAAGATATTGAAGAAGTTCAATATGGATCAGTCTAAGAAGGGGTTCTTGCCTGTGTTACAAGGTGTGAAATTGAGCTCAGCTCAATGTCCGACCACGGCAGAAGATATAGAAGAGATGAGTGTCATCCCCTATGCCTCAGCCATAGGTTCTATTATGTATGCCATGTTGTGTACCAGACCTGATGTAAACCTTGCCGTAAGTTTGGTAGGAAGGTACCAAAGTAATCCCGGCAAAGAACACTGGACAGCGGTCAAGAATATCCTGAAGTACCTGAAAAGGACTAAGGAAATGTTTCTCGTTTATGGAGGTGACGAAGAGCTCGTCGTAAAGGGTTACGTCGACGCTAGCTTCGACACAGATCTGGATGACTCTAAGTCACAAACCGGATACATGTATATTTTGAATGGTGGGGCAGTAAGCTGGTGCAGTTGCAAGCAGAGCATCGTGGCGGGATCTACATGTGAAGCGGAGTACATGGCAGTCTCGGAAGCAGCACATGGAGAAATTTGGGTGAAGGAGTTCATCACCGACCTAGGAGTCATACCCAATGCGTCGGGGCCGATCAAGCTCTTCTGTGACAACACTGGAGCTATTGCACTTGCCAAGGAGCCCAGGTTTCACAAGAAGACAAGGCACATCAAGCGTCGCTTCAACTCCATTCGTGAAAATGTTCAAGATGGAGACATAGATATTTGTAAGGTACATACGGACCTGAATGTAGCAGATCCGTTGACTAAACCTCTCCCTAGAGCAAAACATGATCAACACCAGAATACCATGGGTGTTCGATTCATCACAATGTAACTAGATTATTGACTCTAGTGCAAGTGGGAGACTGTTGGAAATATGCCCTAGAGGCAATAATAAAAGGTTTATTATTATATTTCCTTGTTCATGATAATTGTCTTTTATTCATGCTATAATTGTGTTATCCGGAAATCATAATGCATGTGTGAATAATAGACACCAACATGTCCCTAGAAAGCCTCTAGTTGACTACCTCGTTGATCAACAGATAGTCATGGTTTCCTGACTATGGACATTGGATGTCGTTGATAACGAGATCACATCATTAGGAGAATGATGTGATGGACAAGACCCAATCCTAAACATAGCACAAGATCGTATAGTTCGTTTGCTAGAGTTTTCCAATGTCAAGTATCTTTTCCTTAGACCATGAGATCGTGTAACTCCCGGATACTGTAGGAGTGCTTTGGGTATACCAAACGTCACAACATAACTGGGTGACTATGAAGGTATACTACGGGTATCTCCGAAAGTGTCTGTTGGGTTGACACGGATCAAGACTGGGATTTGTCACTCTGTATGATGGAGAGGTATCACTGGGCCCACTCCGTAATGCATCATCATTATGAGCTCAAAGTGACCAAGTGTCTGGTCAAGGGATCATGCATTACGGTACGAGTAAAGTGACTTGCCGGTAACGAGGTTGAACGAGGTATTGGGATACCGACGATCGAATCTCGGGCAAGTAACATACCGATTGACAAAGGGAATTGTATACGGGGTTGCTTGAATCCTCGACATCGTGGTTCATCTGATGAGATCATCGAGGAGCATGTGGGAGCCAACATGGGTATCTAGATCCCGCTGTTGGTTATTGACCAGAGAGCAATCTCGGTCATGTCTACATGTCTCCCAAACCCGTAGGGTCTACACACTTAAGGTTCGGTGATGCTAGGGTTGTAGGGATATGTATATGCAGTAACCCAAATGTTGTTCGGAGTCCTGGATGAGATCCCGGACGTCACGAGGAGTTCCGGAATGGTCCGGAGGTAAAGAATTATATATAGGAAGTGCTATTTCGGCTATCGGGACAAGTTTCGGGGTCACCGGTATTGTACCGGGACCACCGGAAGGGTCCCGGGGGTCCACCGGGTGGGGCCACCTATCCCGGAGGGCCCCATGGGCTGAAGTGGGAAAGGCCCCAGCCCAAAGTGGGCTGGGGCGCCACTTCCCCTAGGGCCCATGCGCCTAGGGTGGGGGAAACCCTAAAGGGGGCGCCCCCTTGCTTGGGGGGCAAGCCCCCCACCCCTTGGCCGCCGCCCCCCTAGGAGATTGCATCTCCTAGGGCCAGCGCCCCCCCTAGGCCCCCTATATATAGTGGGGGGATGGAGGGCCTCTCAGCTATTCCTTTGGTGCCTCCCTCTCCCTCTCCAACACCTCCTCCTCCTCCTCCATAGAGCTTGGCGAAGCCCTGCCGGAGTACTGCAGCTCCATCACCACCATGTCGTCGTGCTGCTGCTGGAGCCATCTTCCTCAACCTCTCCTTACCCCTTGCTGGATCAAGAAGGAGGAGACGTTACGCTGACCGTACGTGTGTTGAACGCGGAGGTGTCGTCCGTTCGGCGCTAGGATCTTCGGTGATTTGGATCACGTCGAGTACGACTCCCTCATCCCCGTTCTTTGAACGCTTCCGCTCGCGATCTACAAGGTACGTAGATGCATCAAACCACTCGTTACTAGATGAACTCATAGATGGATCTTGGTGAAACCGTAGGAAACTTTTTGTTTTCTGCAACGTTCCCCAACAGATAATACTGCAGCTGATGCATTGTCCAGAAGACCTCCAGACCAGTCCCAACTCTTCTTAGTGTCTAGTAATCAACCTGCTTGGTTGCTTGAGATCATGGATAGTTATCAGAAGGATGAGAAAGCAATGGCTATAATGAAGCAATTAGCTATTCAACCAGCATCTAAACCCCCCTACAGTTTGGTAAATGGATTACTTAAATATAAACAGAGCATATGGGTGGGTCCTGTTCCTGCTTTGCATCAGAAATTTTTTGCTGCTTTCCATGATAGTCCCTTGGGGGGCATTCAGGATTCCCAGTTACATACAAACGAATTCATGCCTTGTTTTCTTGGCTGGGTATGAAAAAGTTCATTCTGGCTCAGGTGCAATCCTGTTTGCTCTGTCAGAAAGCTAAACCAGAGAGGGTTCCTTATCCTGGGCTGCTATCTCCATTGCCAGTACCACATCAATCTTGGCATACTATTTCTATGGATTTCATTAGTGGTCTTCCTCAATCTTCTCAGTTCAACTGTATTTTGGTGGTAATTGATAAGTTTTCCAAGTATGGTCATTTCATTCCCTTGAGACATCCTTTTAATGCTCAGAAAGTTGTAGAGGTGTTCTTGTACAATGTTTATAAGTTACATGGGATGCCAAAGTACATTATCTCTAACAGAGATCCAATATTCACTAGCCAATTTTGGAAAATGTTGATTGCTAGAACTGTGACTCAGTTGAATATGAGCACAGCAAATCATCCTGAAACAAATGGTCAAACTGAGAGGATTAACTAGCAGGTGGAGTGTTATCTCAGGTGTTTCATTAGTGCTCAACCTCATCAGTTCTAAGGATCATGTGTGCAAGTCATCAGTTCAGTTGCACATTGTGCGGGAGCTTATAGGTCATATTCAGTCAGAGGGAACAGAGTCATCTACTGGCAGTGATCATGATTAGGATCGAATGTCTGTTTGTAGTATGCACTTGTCTGCTGCTGCTGTTGGAAAACAATCTAATGCACCAACACTGCAACTTCTGGTTGAGATACAGGGTATGGAGTTAATTTTCCTGGTGGATTCCGGCAGTACCCATTCTTTCATTGATAGTAACTTACAACATTGCCTGCTTAATGTTCAGTCACAACCTCCTGTGTCAGTAGCTGTGGCTGGTGGAGGCACATTGCAGTGTGATTCTGTTCTCAAAGCTTGTTCTTGGAGCTGTGGTCAAGCAGAATTTGCTACTACTTTCAGGTTGTTGCCATTGGCTAGTTGTGATGGGATTATTGGGTTGGATTGGCTTGCTCAGCACAGTCCTATGCAAGTGGATTGGGTGCAGAAGTGGATGTCATTTTCCTACCAGGGTACAGTAGTCACCTTGCAGGGATTATTGCCTGAGGATGTTGCTGTTATAGTGTTTTCTATTTCCTTAATCAGACCTGTAGAAGAGAAAGTAAAACATCCAGAATTGCAAGTGTTGTTGGATAAACATGCTGTAGTATTTGAAACTCCTACCACATTGCCACCCAGAAGACTCAAAGATCATACTATTCCATTAATTCCTGGAGCAAGACCAGTGTCAGTGAGACCTTATAGGATTGATCCTCATTTAAAGGATAAATTGGAAAAGCAGATCAAAGAATTGTTGGCCTCAGGGATGATCAGGCATAGCAACAGTGAGTTTTCTTCTCCTGTCTTGCTGGTTAAGAAAAAAGAGGAGGGCACTTGGCGAATGGTGATTGATTATAGACACCTTAATGCTATTACATTAAAAAGCAAGTATCCAGTTCCTGTTATAGATGAACTCTTGGATGAGTTGGCAGGTGCTTGTTGGTTTTCCAAGCTGGATCTGAAAGCTGGCTATTACCAAATCAGACTAGCACCAGGAGAAGAATATAAAACAACATTTCAGACTCATAATGGACATTATGAATTTAATGTGATGGGCATGGGGTTATCAGGAGCACCAGGGACATTTCAAGGGACAATGAATTATGATCTTTCCCCTGTATTGAGGAAGTGTGCCTTAGTGTTCTTTGATGATATTTTGGTCTTTCGTAAGACTTTAAGGGAGCATTGGGAACATTTGGATGAAGTATTATCTATTCTGCATAGAGAACATTGGAAGGTGAAAATTTCTAAATGTGATTTTGCTCAACCTAAGATAGCCTATCTGGGACATGTTATCTCAGCAGAGGGGGTTTCTACTGATCCTGATAAGATAGTGGCTGTTCAGCAATGGCCTACTCCCCAAAATGTGAAGGAGGTGAGAGGATTTCTTGGGCTGAGTGGATACTACAGGAAGTTTATTAAACATTATGGAATAATTGCAAGGCCACTGACTGATCTACTTAAGAAGAATGTTCCTTTTGTGTGGACCAGTATTACAGATGAAGCTTTTGTGACATTAAAACAAGCACTAGTATCTGCTCCTGTCCTAGCCTTACCAGATTTCACTAAACCCTTTATGATTGAGACTGATGCCTGTGAATATGGTATTGGTGCAGTGCTCATGCAACAAGGGCACCCACTAGCATTTGTCAGCAAAACATTGGGGCCCAAGAATAGAGCTCTCTCAGTCTATGAAAAAGAATATTTAGCTATTTTGTTAGCAGTGGACAAGTGGAGGCCTTATTTACAAGTGCAACATTTTACTATCAAGACAGATCAGAGAAGTCTGGCTCACCTGCAAGATCAGAGATTGCATACAGTGTGGCAACAGAAGTGTCTTACTAAACTGTTGGGTTTGAACTACCAAATTCAGTACAAGCAAGGTACAGATAATACTGCAGCTGATGCGTTGTCCAGAAGACCTCCAGACCAGTCCCAACTCTTCTTAGTGTCTAGTAATCAACCTCTTGGTTGCTTGAGATCATGGATAGTTATCAGAAGGATGAGAAAGCAATGGCTATAATGAAGCAATTAGCTATTCAACCAGCATCTAAACCCCCCTACAGTTTGGTAAATGGATTACTTAAATATAAACAGAACATATGGGTGGGTCCTGTTCCTGCTTTGCATCAGAAATTTTTTGCTGCTTT
>NC_041390.1:596131336-596162765 GCF_002162155.2 Triticum dicoccoides | reverse complement strand
CAGGAGTCCCAGTTACATACAAACGAATTCATGCCTTGTTTTCTTGGGTGGGTATGAAAAAGTTCATTCTGGCTCGGATGCAATCCTGTTTTCTCGGTCAGAAAGCTAAACCAGAGAGGGTTCCTTATCCTGGGCTGCTATCTCCATTGCCAGTACCACATCAAGCTTGGCATACTATTTCTATGGATTTCATTAGTGGTCTTCCTCAATCTTCTCAGTTCAACAGTATTTTGGTGGTAATTGATAAGTTTTCCAAGTATGGTCATTTCATTTCCTTGAGACATCCTTTTAATGCTCAGAAAGTTGCAGAGGTGTTCTTGGATAATGTTTATAAGTTACATGGGATGCCAAAGTACATTATCTCTGACAGAGATCCAATATTCACTAGCCAATTTTAGAAAATGTTGATTGCTAGAACTGGGACTCAATTGAATATGAGCACAGCAAATCATCCTGAAACAGATGGTCAAACTGAGAGGGTTAACCAGCAGGTGGAGTGCTATCTCAGGTGTTTCATTAGTGCTCAACCTCATAAATGAAGTAAGTGTTGTCCTTGTGTGAGTTTTGGTATAATTCCAATTGGCATTCTGCTTTGGGGAAGTCTCCTTTTGAGATCCTGTATGGGTACACACCAAGATATTTTGGTGTTAGTGAATCTGATACAATTGCACCAGTGGAAATGCGAGAGTGGTTGCAATCTCGTCAGGCGATTATAGAGACAGCAAGACAACATCTGCTGCGAGCACAACATCGTATGAAAAACCAAGCTGACAAACACAGGTCTGACAGAACGTTTGCTGTGGGAGATCAGGTGTTCCTGAAAATGCAGCCATATGCTCAATTGTCCTTGTATTCCAGGGCAAACCATAAGCTTGTTTTTAAGTTTTATGGGCCATTCCAAGTTTTGGAAAGGATAGGGGACAGAGCATATAAGTTGGATCTTCCTGCAACTAGCCGCCTGCATCCTGTGTTCCATGTTTCACAGCTGAAGAAGTTCCTACCCCGTGATGTTGTTGTCAATCAGTCCTTGCCTACACCCCAAGCTGCACTTCAAATTCCGGTCCAAGTGTTGCAGCGTAAGGTATGTCAAGTGGGTCGCCGGAGTATCGTCCGAGGACTGGTTCAGTGGTCTGAGTCTTCGCCAGCTGATGCTACGTGGGAGGATTTGGAGTTTTTCAAACAGCAATTCCCCCGTGCTCCGGCTTGGGGACAAGCCGGCTCTCAAAGAGGGAGGATTGTCAGCAACGCACAGGTGCAGGATACTGAAGATCACCACCAAGCGGCAACAGAGCCCGATACTGTTCACCATCCGGCAAGCGAGGAAGGAACGGCAGAGAACCAGGCCTCGAGCGGGCCTGCGGCGCGGCCCACTCGAGTCAAGATGAAGCCCAGGTGGAACGGTGGCCCTGAATGGATTCGGTAGTTAAATAGCACTGTATAACGTTCGAATTGGTTGGCTTTGGACTGGACGGCGGCTGCGGCCGATTGTAATGACTCTGTAGCTGTGAGGGAGGTTGGGAGGAAATACACGCTACCGAAATTCTCCATTCCACCATGAACCCTAGCTGCTAGTTGTAGATCGATCCCCATCCTTACACACGGGCAGCCGAGCATGCATTCACGTCGCGGCGTTCCGAGGTGCATGCATGTGGCGCCTTGCGCGCTCGCCGCCGGCGTCCGTGCAGCCCAAGGTCCGCACGCACGTACCAGTACGCTGTACCTCACCTCTCCGGCAAAATGCCGCGCTGCGGGCTCGCTCAATCGACCTTGTTTCCTTCCCCGGCTCCGGTCAGCACCGCCGACGAATCAATATCTCGCGCGTACGACGACCTCCTGTCCTCATGAATGCTTTTCCCACGTCAATCGCAAAACGAAGCACAAAGATCCATCCCCACAACCTCGATCGGCTCAGTTCGATCCGATTCGATCGCTATCCGCGCCGGCAAGCGACCTGAATCGGCCTACGCCCAGCATGCGTTTTTGCAAAGCAAAAGTCGCGCGCTCCGGCTGTGGCACCATGCATGCATGGGCCTTCCTTCACCTGCCGCGCGCAGGGAGCTCTCTCTCCTCCCACTGCTGGCTGCTGCGCTGCGGACGGGCCTCGCCGGCGACCCTACTCAATCCATCTCTACGGGCTCGATCGATCGCCTCCTCCCTCCCCGGTCAGTGGCAGTGGCAGTGGCAGTGAAGCGGCTGCGACGTCCATTCCGTCCGGCAGCTCTCCCTCTCGATTCCTTCCTCGCGCCTACATGTAGCTTTTGAAGGGGATGGATGGATGGATGCACCAATGGACCAGAGCTTATCTTTCTTGTCCGTTGGGCTCTTCGCCTGGTTTTTCTTTTTTCTTTTCAGAGAGAATCACTTGCAATAATATATATATACGGTCGGAGCACCAAGGAAAGGACAACGGCGTCCGTCCGTCCGTCGTCCAAGGCTTCTTGTGTCTTCCCGCCGGCGATGCCCACCGTAAGTACGTGCGGATCCAGGTACATGGAACGAGGAGGCATCGATCGAGGTTTGATCTTTGCGGCTGCCGGGTGCGCGCGTACGTGCAGTCTGAAACGACCGACAGACAGAAAAACGTCGTCTTTGAACTTTAAAGGGTAGCGGCGAGGCTATCATCTCGTGGACGGACGAAGATGGAGCGCAGCAGAGCTCACCATGCATGCCATCGGAGCTGCAGATGCCACCGTTGCCGGCCGTGAGCTCTCACTGCCGCGTGCTCCTGCTTCACCGGTGGCCTCTTGGAGACCAAGGACGCCCTGCAGCACCGCCGGCGTTGCGCAAGTTTCGTTGCTGGCCGGTGGGAACCTCCAAGTCTGGCATTATGAGGCCGAAGCAGACACGGCGGGGCGAGCTAGTAGCTAGCTGCGGACGACCACCACCATGGCCGGGGCGACGTGTTGACGTACGTCCTTCCCCGCAGTGCATGCGCACTTGTGGAGCGGGACGTTAATTAGCTTAGGCCAGCGATGGCCACCGTGCGTGGCGAGGGAGATCTACCGATCGACCACCGCGCACCCAGCCGAGCCGATGAAGTCGAAGCCACCTCCATGCACCGTTGGACAAAAGTTTTGACCTTTGGGTGCGTGCGCTCGCTCGTCCTCACCCGTGGCGTGCGTGCAGTCTGACTCTAAACTCTGAAAACGACGACCGCAACAACGGCAGGCTAGGCTATCGTGCACGAGGTCCGTCCGAGCTCACCTTGCCGATCGGAGCCGTCGCCGTGGCCGTGAGCTCCCGCCTTGCGCGCTCCTCCCACTGCCGCGCGCCTGATGCTTCGCCGCCGGTGCAGCGTTTTGATTTTCGTTTTGTGATTTTTCTCGCCCTAGGCCGAGATGGCCGAATTTCGGTCGTTTTTAAAAATTTCGGCCGAAATTTGACCAAATTTTGACTGAAATTTGATTAAAATTTGACCAAAATTTCTCAAATTTGACCAATTTCGGCGGAAGATAGATTTCGCCCTAGGCCGAGATGGCCGAAATTCGGCCGAAATCCATTTTTTACGGCCGAAATTCAAAACCCTGCGCCGGTGGCCTCCCTCTTGGACACCAAGGACGTTCTTTTCTCCACCACCACCACAACCAACTGGTGGGCTCGACGTACGACGATGCCGTCGGATGCCGGCCGGCGTCTCGCACGTGTTGCTGGTGGTGGCATCTCCAAGTCTGGCAGCATGACGAGGACGAAGAAGAGACGGCGGGAAGAGGTAGCTACCCCTACTAGCTAGCTGCAGACGACCACGAAGGCGCCGGCGATGTGGATGGCCTTCCCGTGCCGGACTCGAGGCCGGCAGGCCCTTGGCGAGGATGACCGATGAGGGAGACGCCGAGGACCCGGAGCGCGCAGTTGTTGTTCCGGAGCGGGTCGCTTAGGGAGAGGAGCTTGGTGATGCCGAGCGTCGGTCACCGCGCAGCCGAGGAAGTCGAAGCCACCGTGATGGACCTCAACACCGGCCGGCCGCCGGGGGTGGATCAGTCGGGACTCGGGAGGGCTGGTCTCCGGGCGGCCGGAGGGGAAGGAAGGAGGGTGCGGTGGCCGCCGCCGCCGCCGCCATGGGGGAAAAGGTTTGACCTTTTGCCCCTGCATTCGCACGCCACGCGGCGGGCTTCGGCTTGGGAACGCAATGCCGTCCTCGATCCCTCTCCTCTGAAAATCTCCATTCTCGAGAAAATAAAAGAGCGCACGTCAAGACGGCGAAGCCACATGTTGACTGTGACCCTGTTTGGATACTCTAATACAGTTAGAATTAGAGTTATTTTCTAAGAGCATCTCCAATAGCCGCGCTATGCCCCACGCGCAAAAAAACTGTTTGCCGCGCACGCTGCGGCTGATTTTGCGCGCCCTCCTGCGCTGGCTCCAGCAGCCGCGCTATAATGCAGCACGCGCGCGCCGCTCCAGCAGAGCGCAAAAATACAGCGCGCGCGCCGCACAAACCACATATACATGTATTTTATATGAGCAAAAATGATCAAACATATATGATATTTTAGACAAAAATGAACATGTGAAATTTGACATAAACAAGTTGATGAATAAAAGTTCATGCCCACAAGTTCATCCAACCAAGTTCAAAATCATGCCCACAAGTTCATCCAACCAAGTTCAAATGCAAACTAAAGTTCAAGACATGAAAGACACATCAATCTTCATCTTCCTCGTCTTCGTCTTCGTCCTCATCTTCCGAAGACGACTCTTCCGCCTCCGAAGATGAATCTTCCTCCCTCTCCTCATCACGCACCGCATCACGCACCACATCATGTGAAGCTCCGACGATGTTGGCAAGATCTTCAACGGCATCTTCATGGGAATGTGTGTGAGAAGCCATGGCGGCCGGAGGTGCACCCATGCCTCCCATGAGAGAAGCAAAACTCATGCCTCCCATGTCGGCCATAGTGTCGGAGGGTGCTCCAAAGCCACACATGCCTCCCATGGCGGCCGGAGGTGCACCCATGCCTCCCATGGCGGCCGGAGGTGCACCCATGCCTCCCATGGCGGCGAAGCCACCCATGCCTCCCATGGCGCCGAGGCCACCGCCACCCATGGCGCCGAAGCCACCCATGCCTCCCATGGCGCCGAGGCCACCGCCACCCGTTGCACGAACCAAGGCTCTTTTTTGGATCAAGACTTCTTGTTGGGCAAGATGGACATACTCTTTTTGCGCCGCGTTGAGGTTAGATGTGTCCAAGAAGAACAAGTGCTTCTCCCATTCCAACAACTTAGCTCGCTCCTCGTTGCTCACTTTCCTCTCCTCCAAAGTCACCTTTCTCTCCTCGGCCGCCACCCTTCTCTCCTCGGCCGCCAACCTCCTCTCCTCGGCCACGGCATCTTGATTCCTTGCCATTTTCCTCACCTCATTGGCTTCGACCCTTGCCTTCACAATAGCTTCCATAGCATTTTTGAGCTCATCATCTCCTTTCCTCCTCTTCTTTTGGGTTTGGTCTTTCTTGCACCCATCCGGTCGTTTTGGCTTCGAGTATGAAACCGAGTTGGGTGTGGGGCTTCTCTTGCCGTCATCACTTGATGCATCATCCTCCTCATCATCATCATCATTCTCAATTGCTAGCTTCCGTTTGTTGCTCAATTTCAAATCCTCCAAACCAACACGCTTCTTCTATTTCTCATCATCATTTAACACTTCATAGCAATGAGGCAAGGTAAAGACCCTGCCTTTCTTGATCTTCCCCTTCTTGGTTGTCCTTGTCTCTTCTTTGAACAAGTTTTGTGCAATGTTGTTCTACAAGAAAAACAAAACAAGTTAGCACTTCGGTCACCAAAAACAAGTATGATGAACATATATGAGATGCCACTTACTCGATCATCCTCATTTGTGCCACTTGGGTTAATCTTGCCAACTGCCTTTTGTACAGTCGCCCACTTTTGACAATCCGCGTTGATTGTCGACCATCGGGACTGAAGTGATCTCTCGGAGCGGTCAATTCCACTCAAGTTGTGAGCATCATAGTGTTCTTTCATTCGCCCCCAATACGCGTCTCTACTTTGATCACCTCCAATGGATGGATCCCTCGACACTTGCAAATAAGTATGGCATAGTAACTTGTCATCGTTGGTTGAGTAATTGCCCGCTCTTCCTTTCGGCGCCTCGACAATTCCCTCACCCTCCTCGTCCACCTCAAACTCATGGTCTTGGAAATGGATGTCATTGGTTTGAGACCAATGCGAATTGTTGGACCCAACACCCATAGTGGACATGTATGCATCACCGTTGAGACTACAAAGTTTTTTGAACAATGCGAATAAGCTATCTATATGTGATGATGATGCATTGAAAAAATAAGAAGAAAAGAAAAGTTGGAATTTTTTTCACCTTGGGGGCATTTCGGCGAACACGTGGTGCGCGTCGGCGGCCAGCTCAACGAGTGAGCTCGCCGGCGCTTCGGAAGCCGCCGCGGCCGTCGAACGCCCTGCAAGCTTTTTTTCCCTCGCCTTTGTTGATGCCAGAGCCGTCCGCCACCTTGTTCTTCTTCGCAGATGTTTTGCCCTTCTTCGTCCGCGCCGCATTGGGTACCTTCTTCGACGGTGCGGCGGCGGCGCGACGCCACCCGGCGCCGTGGTCATCCGCGGCAGCAAGAAGAGGCTGCGCGCGAGGCCGACGCTCGGCGGAGCTCCGGCGGTGGCGACGCCAGCGCTCGCTGCGCTAGGGTTTTTGGCGACTGCGGCGGTGGCGGCAGGGGGGGGGTCGCGGCTGTGCAGCGGGGTGAGCGGGGCGCCGGTGTGCGCGTCCATGGGTGGGTGGCAGGGCGCTGGCGCCGGCGCGCGCGGGGCGTAGGACGAGGAGAGGAGAGAGTGCGGCGCGAGCGCTCGAGTGTGCCGCGCGCTGTAGCTGGCGCCCCAAATACACCGCGCGGCTAAGTGTTTTTGTCCGCGCGCCCAACCCGTTATAGCGCGCGCGCGCCGTTTTTGCGCGCCCGCTGGAGCGACCTGCCGCGTTGCGCGCGCGCTAAAACGGCATATTTTTGCGGCGCGGTGCTAGTGTAGCGCGGCTGTTGGAGATGCTCTAACCCACTCTAACTCAAATAAGGACCCCTCCCACCGGGATAGTTGGGTTAGATGGAATTAACCCACTCTAATCCTACATGTTTGGATACTTTTGGGTTATTTAAGCCCCCAACTAATCCAAACTAGCTCTAACTCCATGATCCAAACAGGGCCTGTGTAGTCAATTGACTACACAGGTTAGTGGAAAAAGCATCATACATAAGCACAAACCATGAAAAAAAAAACAAAATTCATAGAAATACATATATCTTGACTACACAACATTGAGTTGACTACACATGATTAAAATCCTGGCACCGCCAAGTGGATGAATATCAATGACGTTCTCTCTCTCTCTCTCTCTCTCAACAAATTCATTAATTACCATTACACAAGGCATGCTGCAAATGCTACGTACTACTACCGTCAAAAGTATTTTGAACAAAGTTTGGTAAATAATCATAACCACCGTCTATTCGGATCGATGATTAAAATGTTTCCATGAAAATAGCAGTCCTAAAAGTTGGCGCCCTTGTTCGATTCCCCCCTTCTTCTCACCCACCAAGGCTAAATATGCTCGTCTCTCTTAATTTGTCCGACAAGGAGAGAGTCGGCCATCATTTACGATGTAAAAAGCCACACATGTCATGTCCACTTGCTACAATTCTCGCCTTCCTCTCCTCCCTACGCTCTCCACTATAGCACGCGCCCACCACCATGTTCTCCTGGTTTCATGCCGGCCAACAGCATAAAAATGTCGGTCCCAATTTGTTTGTTTGTGGAGTTAGGATACATTTCGAGCTAATTATGTAGTAAATGTTTGCGTTTAAGGCCTTGTACAATGCAAGATGTTTAGAGAGGTGCTTAGTATTCCCTCCGTCCGAAAATACTTGTCATCAAAATGAATGAAAAAAGATGTATCTAGAACTAAAATAAACCGAGTTTTTTTCTTTAGCAACGATGCTTATTTCTATAGGAGAAGTGCCTAATTAAGCGTCTATCCTGTATAAATAAGCACTAGTGCTTAAGAAAAATTTAATTTATTTCTATAAATACCTCCCTAAGCACCTTGCATTGTACAAGGCCAACCGGCACCATGCAACTGAATCTTCCTTGGTCCCTCAAGTCTCAAAACCGGATAGTTTGGTCCTAAATAAGATTTTGAGCGCGTTGACCGGGTTTGACCGCCACAAAACCGCTCGATGAACATTAAATCCAAAATGATTCAAAAAATCAGAAATTTTTTGGGGGGTCCAAAAAAAATCAAAAAATCACAAAACCGCCACAAAATATGCGCAAGGTGCAATCAAATTTTTGTGGTCTTTTGACACTTGAGGACCTCATGGGAAAAAAATCTGCCCGATGTATAGAATTCAAAAAAATTCTGAAATTTTTTAGGGTCCAATATTCTTACGTGTGCAAGGTGCGACCAGAATCTTGTCACGAAATGACATCGGACAGGCTCTAGGAAAACAACAAGTTTTGGCTATTTTTTCTGAGCAAAAATTTGTTTTTTTGCCACGAGCACCTCGAGTATCGAAAGACCATGGAATTTTGGTTGGACCTTACGCATGTAAGCATATCAGACCCCAAAAAATTTCAGATATTTTTGAATTTTTTAATTTTTCGAATTTACTGTTCATCGGACATAGATGTTTTTGTGCCACGAGCTCCTGAGTGTCAAAAGACCACGAAAATTTTGTTGGACCTTGCGCATGTAAGCATATTTGATTCTTCGAATGTACTGTTCATCAAGCGGTTTTGTGGTGGTCAAACCCTGTCAACGTGCTTAAAATCTGGTTTAGTATTAAACTTATCCGGCTTTGAGACTTGAGGGACCAAATGTATATCAATATTTTTTGAGGGACCAAGTCTATACTTTTTGGAAACATGACTGACCAAAAACATACTTTTCTCTTTACTTATTTTCAAAGAAAAAGACCCACATCTACTACGAAACTTTATAAGTACAAGGCACCCTAAATAAAAAATTACATCGAAGGCCATGCATCATCAAACAACCGTTAACGCCGCCAGAACAAGTCGTCGACGCGCCGTTTTGTCACTGCTCACTACCAGAGCCGGTTTGACCTTGTTAATAACATTTAGCAAATCTTACTGCATGTACCCCGTCGCACTTTTGAACCCTCCAACTCTTGATGTCGCGCTCAGACGGCTAGCAAGCAGGAATTTACGCCAAAGCTCTGTCGACTCCGTCCTGGCGGACAAATTTGAGGAGGATAGGAGCCCCACCCTCCGCCCGAGCAAGGTACATTTGCCTACTCTGTTGTGAGTTGGCTACATTATTACATCAGCAGGAAAATGGCGTGAGCTTAGGGGTAGCATGTAGTTACTGGGTTGGTGTTCCAGTAGGTGCAGCTACGGGGAGAGCTGGACAGCCATGAAACTGACGATGCTGCATCGTTGTGCCTTGGCTTTCGTGTTGTCGTGATTGGTTACCCAGAGGCAAAACCTACCGCCTCCATAGTAGCCGACCTCGGCCAATTGCCCTCGTGTTCTATATCCAGCGCGCCACAACTGCTCAGAAGGGTATGCTTCCGGCCAGGTCGCGACGACCGCCGGCGGCCTGACGTCCATGTCAACGGCGCAAAAGGGATTCTCATCGTAATGACCACCTAACGAACGAATGCCGAATAGCAGCCGCCGACCGGTGCCGAGGAAGTCTGGGACTAGCACGCCCCTCTTGTTGATGGGCAGCTGCCAGGCGCCCTCCGCGCGCCACCGGCGGTGTGCCGTGTGATAGGAGAAGGTGCCCTGGTAGCGCAAGGAGACCCAGACGCGTGCGCTCGACACAAAGTAGGCCTTGACTTCCGCCCGGCGGCAGGGAAGACCCGGTGAGTCCGGGTCCGGGACGGCGCTCCAGGCCCAGCGACTGCCGCCGCCAGGGCTAGGCTGCTGCTGGAGAGTCTCGAACCGGGGTCCCAAGTCGTATCCTGGGAAGGCGGAGATGGCGAAGAACATGCGGCAGCCCATGGGGACTAGGAACACCAAATGCTTGGCGGAGGTCATGTCGGGGCCGCGGGAGAGCGCGGTGCCGTCGTAGAGCACGGTCCGTCCGTTCGCGCCGACGCCGGCAATGAGGTCGCCGCACGGAGAGTCCGAGAACACCATATACTCTTTGGGGTTGACTTTCTTAAAGCAGACGGCGGGGTCGGGCAGGCTGAGCAGCGGCAGTGGCGGCGGCGGGCAGTCGACGTCGGCCTGTGGTTGGGGTTTCTCCTGGGAGGAGAAGAGACGCCTGAGGTCGAGGTTGAAGAGGAGGTAGCCTCCTTCACTATCGTCCGGCGCCGCCACAAACAATCGGGTGCGGTAGCACTGCGAGTCGGCCATCGCCATGTATCGAACTATCGATCTCTCGACTCCTCCATGATTGATTTCGAACGATCTGCAAACGATGTATAGTATGTAGTCTCTTTTATGGAGCCCGCCTTCGGATTGGACACAAACTGTTGCCGGCCGCTAGATTAGAACGAGCCGTCGGCGCCTCTTTTTTTTAAAGTAGTTTGCGTTTCCCGTACTAACGGGTAACGGGTAACGGCACGCAGAACCGACTCTACCTTTTTTTTGAGCATCAGTACAGACACAAGCGCTCATATACACGTGCATACACTCATCCCTATGAACGCACACACGCACACCCTACCCCTATGAGCACCTCCGAAAGACTGAGCCGGCATATCATCTTGAGATTTACGAAGTCACCGTAGGCGCCTCGTCGTCGACGGGAACGTCTCCTCCCACTGAAAGCGCATCGCCGGAAATCCTGAAATAAATCCAAGAATAATGCGAGCACCAGGATTTGAACCCTGGTGGGTTGGGGATACCACTGTCCACCTAACCAACTCAACCACAGGTTGATTCGCAGAACCGACTCTACCTGATGAAGTTGTTGGAAATATGCCCTAGAGGCAATAATAAAAGCATTATTATTATATTTCCTTGTTCATGATAATTGTCTTTATTCATGCTATAATTGTGTTATCTGGAAATCGTAATACATGTGTGAATAATAGACATCAACATGTCCCTAGTGAGCCTCTAGTTGACTAGCTCGTTGATCAACAGATAGTCATGATTTCCTGACTATGGACACTGGATGTCATTGATAACGAGATCACATCATTAGGAGAATGATGTGATGGACGAGACCCAATCCTAAACATAGCACAAGATCGTATAGTTCGTTTGCTAGAGTTTTGCAATGTCAAAGTATCTTTTCCTTAGACCATGAGATCATGTAACTCCCGGATACCGTAGGAGTGCTTTGGGTATGCCAAACGTCACAACGTAACTAGGTGACTATAAAGGTAGACTACGGGTATCTCCGAAAGTGTCTGTTGGGTGACATGGATCAAGACTGGGATTTGTCACTCCGTATGACGGAGAGGTATCACTGGGCCCACTCGGTAATGCATCATCATAATGAGCTCAGAGTGACCAAGTGTCTGGTCACGGGATCATGCATTACGGTACGAGTAAAGTGACTTGCCGGTAACGAGATTGAATGAGGTATTGGGATACCGACGATCGAATCTCGGGCAAGTAACATATCGATAGACAAAGGGAATAGCGTACGGGGTTGATAGAATCCTCGACATCATGGTTCATCCGATGAGATCATCGTGGAGCATGTGGGAGCCAACATGGGTATCCAGATCCCGCTGTTGGTTATTGACCGGAGAGTCGTCTCGGTCATGTCTGCTTGTCTCCCGAACCCGTAGGGTCTACACACTTAAGGTTCGGTTACGCTAGGGTTGTAGGGATATGTATATGCAGTAACCCGAATGTTGTTCGGAGTCCCGGATGAGATCCCGGACGTCACGAGGAGTTCCGGAATGGTCCGGAGGTAAAGATTTATATATGGGAAGTCCTGTTTCGAGCATCGGGACAAGTTTCGGGGTTATCGGTATTGTACCGGGACCACCGGAGGGGTCCCGGGGGCCCACCGGGTGGGGCCACCCATCCCCGGGGGCCACATGGGCTGTAGGGGGTGCGCCTTGGCCTGCTTGGGCCAAGGGCACCAGCCCCACAAGGCCCATGCGCCTAGGGTTTCCAAGGGGGAGGAGTCCTACTAGTGGAAGGCACCTCCTAGGTGCCTTGGGGGGGAGGGAAACCCCCTAGGCCGCCGCACCCCCTAGGAGATTGGATCTCCTAGGGCCGGCCACCCCCCCTTGGCACCCCTATATATAGTTGGGGAGAGGAGGGACTTCATACCTTGAGTCCTTGGCCTTTGGTTGCCTCCTTCTCCCTCCCCAACACCTCCTCCACCTCCATAGTGCTTAGCGAAGCTCTGCTGGAGTACTGCAGCTCCATCAACACCACGCCGTCGTGCTGCTGCTGGTGCCATCTCCCTCAAACCTCTCCTCCCTCCCTTTCTGGATCAAGAAGGAGGAGACGTGGCTGTTCCGTACGTGTGTTGAACGCGGAGGTGCCGTCCGTTCGGTGCTAGGATCTCCGGTGATTCGAATCACGTCGTGTTCGACTACATCATCCCTGTTCTTTGAACGCTTCCGCTCGCGATCTACAAGGTACGTAGATGCATCCAATGACTCGTTGCTAGATGAACTCCTAGATGATCTTGGTGAAACGAGTAGGAAAATTTTTGTTTTCTGCAACGTTCCCCAACAGTGGCATCATGAGCTAGGTCTATGCGTAGTTCTTCTTGCGCGAGTAGAACACAATTTGTTGTGGGCGTAGATTTGTCAACTTTCTTGCCGTTACTAGTCCTTTCTTGCTTCAGCGGTATTGTGGGATGAAGCGGCCCGGACCAACCTTACACGTACGCTTACGTGAGACCGGTTCCACCGACTAACATGCACTAGTTGCATAAGGTGGCTGGCGGGTGTCTGTCTCTCCTACTTTAGTTGGAGCGGAATCGATGAACAGGGTCCTTATGAAGGGTAAATAGAAGTTGACAAATCACATTGTGGCTTTAACGTAGGTAAGAAAACGTTCTTGCTAGAACCCTAATTCAGCCACGTAAAAAACTTGCAACAACAATTAGAGGACGTCTAACTTGTTTTTGCAGCAAGTGGTTTGTGATATGATATGGCCAAAGTTATGATGAATGATGAATGATCTATATGTGATGTATGAGATGTTCATGCTATTGTAATAGGATTCACGACTTGCATGTCGATGAGTATGACAACCGGCAGGAGCCATAGGAGTTGTCTTTATTCTTTTAATGACCTGCGTGTCATCGAGAAACGCCATGTAAATTACTTTACTTTATTGCTAAACGCGTTAGCCATAGTAGTAGAAGTAATAGTTGGCGAGCAACTTCATGGAGACACGATGATGAAGATCATGATGATGGAGATCATGGTGTCAAGCCGGTGACAAGATGATCACGGAGCCCCAAGATGGAGATCAAAGGAGCTATGTGAAAATGGCCATATCATGTCACGATTATTATTTGATTGCATGGGATGTTTATCATGTTTTGCATCTTGTTTACTTAGAACGACGGTAGTAAATAAGATGATCCCTCACAATAAAATTCAAGAAGTGTTCCCCCTAACTGTGCACCGTTGCGACAGTTCGCTGTTTCAAAACACCACGTGATGATCGGGTGTTTTATTCAGACGTTCACATACAACGGGTGTAAGACAGATTTACACATGCAAACACTTAGGTTGACTTGACGAGCCTAGCATGTACAGACATGGCCTCGGAACACAGAAGACCGAAAGGTCGAGCATGAGTCGTATAGAAGATACGATCAACATGAAGATGTTCACCGATGTTGACTAGTCCGTCTCACGTGATGATCGGACACGGTCTAGTTTAACTCGGATCATGTCATACTTAGATGACTAGAGGGATGTCTAATCTAAGTGGGAGTTCACTAATAATTTGATTAGTTGAACTTAATTATCATGAACTTAGTCTAAAATCTTTGCAATATGTCTTGTAGATCAAATGGCCAACGTAGTCCTCAACTTCAACGCGTTCCTAGAGAAAACTAAACTGAAAGACGATGGCAGCAACTATACGGACTGGGTCCGGAACCTGAGGATCATCCTCATAGCTGCCAAGAAAGATTATGTCCTACAAGCACCGCTTGGTGACGCACCCGTTCTCCCTGCAGAACAAGATGTTATGAACGCTTGGCAGGCACGTTTCGATGACTACTCCCTCGTTCAGTGTGGCATGCTTTACAGCCTAGAGCCGGGGCTCCAAAAGCGTTTTGAGAGACATGGAGCATATGAGATGTTCGAAGAGCTGAAAATGGTTTTCCAAGCTCATGCCCGGGTCGAGAGATATGAAGTCTCCGACAAATTCTTCAGCTGTAAGATGGAGGAAAACAGTTCTGTCAGTGAGCACATACTCACTATGTCTGGGTTGCATAACCGCTTGACTCAGCTGGGAGTTAATCTCCCGGATGATGCGGTCATTGACAGAATGCTCCAGTCGCTTCCACCAAGCTACAAGAGCTTTGTGATGAACTTCAATATGCAGGGGATGGAAAAGACCATTCCTGAAGTATTTGCTATGCTGAAATCAGCAGAGGTAGAAGTCAGGAAAGAACATCAAGTGTTGATGGTCAATAAAACCACTAAGTTCAAGAAAGGCAAGGGTAAAAAGAGCTTCAAGAAGGACGGCAAGGAGGTTGCCGCGCCCGGCAAGCAAGCTGCCGGGAAGAAGCCAAAGAATGGACCCAAGCCCGAGACTGAGTGCTTTTATTGCAAGGGAAGCGGTCACTGGAAGCGGAACTGCCCTAAGTACTTAGCGGATAAGAAGGCCGGCAAAACCAAAGGTATATGTGATATACATGTAATTGATGTGTACCTTACTAGTGCCCGTAGTGGATCCTGGGTATTTGATACCGGTGCAGTTGCTCACATTTGTAACTCAAAGCAGGGGCTGCGGAATAAGCGGAAACTAGCAAAGGACGAGGTGACGATGCGCGTCGGGAATGGTTCCAAGGTCAATGTGATCGCCGTCGGCACGCTACCTCTGCATCTCCCTTCGGGATTAGTTTTAAACCTTAATAATTGTTATTTAGTGCCAGCTTTGAGCATGAACATTGTATCGGGATCTCGTTTAATTCGAGATGGCTACTCTTTTAAATCTGAGAATAATGGTTGTTCCATTTTTATGAGAGATATGTTTTATGGTCATGCTCCTATGGTGAATGGTTTATTCCTTATGAATCTCGAACGTGATGCTACACATATTCATAATGTGAGTACCAAAAGAAGTAAAGTTGATAATGATAGTCCCACATACTTGTGGCACTGCTGCCTTGGTCACATAGGTGTCAAACACATGAAGAAGCTCCATGCTGATGGACTTTTAGAGTCTCTTGATTATGAATCATTTGACACGTGCGAACCATGCCTTATGGGTAAAATGACCAAGACTCCGTTCTCAGGAACAATGGAGCGAGCAACCGACTTATTGGAAATCATACATACCGATGTGTGCGGTCCAATGAGTGTTGAGGCTCGCGGTGGCTATCGTTATATTCTCACCCTCACTGATGATTTAAGTAGGTATAGGTATATCTACTTAATGAAACACAAGTCTGAAACCTTTGAAAAGTTCAAGGAATTTCAGAGTGAGGTTGAAAATCAACGTGACAGGAAAATCAAGTTTCTACGATCAGATCGTGGAGGAGAATACTTGAGTCACGAGTTTGGGGCACACTTAAGAAAATGTGGAATAGTTTCACAACTCACGCCGCCTGGAACACCTCAGCGTAATGGTGTGTCCGAACGTCGTAATCGCACTCTGTTAGATATGGTGCGATCTATGATGTCTCTTACCGATTTACCGCTTTCTTTTTGGGGCTATGCTTTAGAGACTGCCGCATTCACTTTAAATAGGGCTCCGTCGAAATCCGTTAAGACGACACCGTATGAATTATGGTTTGGGAAGAAACCTAAGCTGTCGTTTCTAAAAGTTTGGGGATGCGATGCTTATGTCAAGAAACTTCAACCTGAAAAGCTCGAACCCAAATCGGAAAAATGCGTCTTCATAGGGTACCCAAAAGAAACTATTGGGTACACCTTCTACCTTAGATCCGAAGGCAAGATCTTTATTGCCAAGAATGGGTCCTTTCTGGAGAAAGATTTTCTCTCGAAAGAAGTAAGTGGGAGGAAAGTAGAGCTTGATGAAGTATTGCCTCTTGAACCGGAAAATGGCGCAACTCAAGAAAATGTTCCTGAGGTGCCAGCACCGACTAGAGAGGAAGTTAATGATAATGATCAAGATACTTCTGATCAAGCTCCTACTGAAATTCGAAGGTCCACAAGGACACGTTCCGCACCAGAGTGGTACGGCAACCCTGTCTTGGAAATCATGTTGTTAGACAACGGTGAACCTTCGAACTATGAAGAAGCGATGGCGGGCCCGGATTCCGACAAATGGCTAGAAGCCATGAAATCCGAGATAGGATCCATGTATGAAAACGAAGTATGGACTTTGACTGACTTGCCCGTTGAACGGCGAGCCATAGAAAATAAATGGATCTTTAAGAAGAAGACAGACGCGGATGGTAATGTGACCATCTATAAAGCTCGGCTTGTCGCTAAGGGTTATCGACAAGTTCAAGGAGTTGACTACGATGAGACTTTCTCACCGGTAGCGAAGCTGAAGTCCGTCCGAATCATGTTAGCAATTGCCGCATTCTATGATTATGAAATATGGCAAATGGACGTCAAAACGGCATTCCTTAATGGTTTCCTTAAGGAAGAATTGTATATGATGCAGCCGGAAGGTTTTGTCGATCCTAAGAATGCTGACAAAGTGTGCAAGCTCCAACGCTCGATTTATGGGCTGGTGCAAGCATCTCGGAGTTGGAACATTCGCTTTGATGAGATGATCAAAGCGTTTGGGTTTACACAGACTTATGGAGAAGCCTGCGTTTACAAGAAAGTGAGTGGGAGCTCTGTAGCATTTCTCATATTATATGTAGATGACATACTTTTGATGGGAAATGATATAGAACTCTTGGACAGTATCAAGGCCTACTTGAATAAAAGTTTTTCAATGAAGGACCTTGGAGAAGCTGCTTATATATTAGGCATCAAAATCTATAGAGATAGATCAAGACGCCTCATAGGTCTTTCACAAAGCACATACCTTGATAAGATATTGAAGAAGTTCAATATGGATCAATCCAAGAAAGGGTTCTTGCCTGTGTTACAAGGTATGAAATTGAGCTCAGCTCAATGTCCGACCACGGCAGAAGATATAGAAGAGATGAGCGTCATCCCCTATGCCTCAGCCATAGGTTCTATTATGTATGCCATGCTGTGTACCAGACCTGATGTTAACTTTGCCGTAAGTTTGGTAGGAAGGTACCAAAGTAATCCCGGCAAGGAACACTGGACAGCGGTCAAGAATATCCTGAAGTACCTGAAAAGGACTAAGGAAATGTTTCTCGTTTATGGAGGTGACGAAGAGCTCGTCGTAAAGGGTTACGTCAACGCTAGCTTCGACACAGATCTGGATGACTCTAAGTCACAAACCGGATACGTGTATATTTTGAATGGTGGGGCAGTAAGCTGGTGCAGTTGCAAGCAAAGCGTCATGGCGGGATCTACATGTGAAGCGGAGTACATGGCAGCCTCGGAGGCAGCACATGAAGCAATATATGGGTGAAGGAGTTCATCACCGACCTAGGAGTCATACCCAATGCGTCGGGGCCGATCAAGCTCTTCTGTGACAACACTGGAGCTATTGCACTTGCCAAGGAGCCCAGGTTTCACAAGAAGACAAGGCACATCAAGCGTCGCTTCAACTCCATTCGTGAAAATGTTCAAGATGGAGACATAGAGATTTGTAAAGTACATACGGACCTGAATGTAGCAGATCCGTTGACTAAACCTCTCCCTAGAGCAAAACATGATCAACACCAGAATTCCATGGGTGTTCGATTCATCACAATGTAACTAGATTATTGACTCTAGTGCAAGTGGGAGACTGTTGGAAATATGCCCTAGAGGCAATAATAAAAGCATTATTATTATATTTCCTTGTTCATGATAATTGTCTTTATTCATGCTATAATTGTGTTATCTAGAAATCGTAATACATGTGTGAATAACAGACATCAACATGTCCCTAGTGAGCCTCTAGTTGACTAGCTCGTTGATCAACAGATAGTCATGATTTCCTGACTATGGACACTGGATGTCATTGATAACGAGATCACATCATTAGGAGAATGATGTGATGGACGAGACCCAATCCTAAACATAGCACAAGATCGTATAGTTCGTTTGCTAGAGTTTTGCAATGTCAAAGTATCTTTTCCTTAGACCATGAGATCGTGTAACTCCCGGATACCGTAGGAGTGCTTTGGGTATGCCAAACGTCACAACGTAACTGGGTGACTATAAAGGTAGACTACGGGTATCTCCGAAAGTGTCTGTTGGGTGACATGGATCAAGACTGGGATTTGTCACTCCGTATGACGGAGAGGTATCACTGGGCCCACTCGGTAATGCATCATCATAATGAGCTCAGAGTGACCAAGTGTCTGGTCACGGGATCATGCATTACGGTACGAGTAAAGTGACTTGCCGGTAACGAGATTGAATGAGGTATTGGGATACCGACGATCGAATCTGGGGCAAGTAACATATCGATAGACAAAGGGAATAGCGTACGGGGTTGATAGAATCCTCGACATCATGGTTCATCCGATGAGATCATCGTGGAGCATGTGGGAGCCAACATGGGTATCCAGATCCCGCTGTTGGTTATTGACCGGAGAGTCGTCTCGGTCATGTCTGCTTGTCTCCCGAACCCGTAGGGTCTACACACTTAAGGTTCGGTTACGCTAGGGTTGTAGGGATATGTATATGCAGTAACCCGAATGTTGTTCGGAGTCCCGTATGAGATCCCGGACGTCACGAGGAGTTCCGGAATGGTCCGGAGGTAAAGATTTATATATGGGAAGTCCTGTTTCGGGCATCGGGACAAGTTTCGGGGTTATCGGTATTGTACCGGGACCACCGGAGGGGTCCCGGGGGCCCACCGGGTGGGGCCACCCATCCCCGGGGGCCACATGGGCTGTAGGGGGTGCGCCTTGGCCTGCTTGGGCCAAGGGCACCAGCCCCACAAGGCCCATGCGCCTAGGGTTTCCAAGGGGGAGGAGTCCTACTAGTGGAAGGCACCTCCTAGGTGCCTTGGGGGGGAGGGAAACCCCCTAGGCCGCCACACCCCCTAGGAGATTGGATCTCCTAGGGCCGGCCACCCCCCCTTGGCACCCCTATATATAGTGGGGGAGAGGAGGGACTTCATACCTTGAGTCCTTGGCCTTTGGTTGCCTCCTTCTCCCTCCCCAACACCTCCTCCACCTCCATAGTGCTTAGCGAAGCTCTGCTGGAGTACTGCAGCTCCATCAACACCACGCCGTCGTGCTGCTGCTGGTGCCATCTCCCTCAAACCTCTCCGCCCTCCCTTGCTGGATCAAGAAGGAGGAGACGTGGCTGTTCCGTACGTGTGTTGAACGCGGAGGTGCCGTCCGTTCGGTGCTAGGATCTCCGGTGATTCGAATCACGTCGTGTTCGACTACATCATCCCCGTTCTTTGAACGCTTCCGCTCGCGATCTACAAGGTACGTAGATGCATCCAATGACTCGTTGCTAGATGAACTCCTAGATGATCTTGGTGAAACGAGTAGGAAAATTTTTGTTTTCTGCAACGTTCCCCAACAGAAGTAGCATCCATGACCCCGGCGCGTATACGTCCGTCCTGGTTGCCTACCACGTCTCAGTGTGCGCAACGGGGAAAACACGAGCGCACCTCGCGCGGAGCATCTCCAGACCAAACTCGCGACTCTCTTCATCAAGTTTTTTTTAAAAGCCGCCGCACAAATCTCGGCAATAAAAAAGTCCTTCCTTTCCGACCGGCCATGATTCCTTCTTCTTCTTCTTCGAATTACTTTACGAATACCAAAGCCGATCCATGGTTTGGTCATCTCCAATTTCGCTCCTAGCTCTGCCCGCTGAATCTCCCAAGCTCTCCTTTCGTCAGTCCATGCGCATGAGACACGGAATCATCGGTCTGGTTGTCGTCTTCCCTGCCGCCGCCACCGCCGCCGGCCCGCCATCCATCCTACCTACTAGTACTAGCGTCCTCGATCCAGCCTCCCTCCCGCCATTCCATCGTGCCGTCGCCATGAGAGATGAGGTCCGTCAAGCTAGCTGAGGCTTTTCCTTTTTGCAGATCGATCGATCGAAAAACACTCTTGCTCCACACCGATCGACCCTTCCCCAATTCCGGCCACGGTGGTGCATGCTAGCTAATTTGGTTGCCGCCGGTGCGGTGCCATGAATCCTTTCCGAGTTCTATGCATGCCCCGCTGCTGCTCCTCGATCCACACTACCGTTCGATTCGATTAATGGCCGCCGCCGTCCTTCTTCCCGTGCAGCGAAACCAATCGACCCCCTCCTTCTTCCTCTCCGCCCAACATTCATCTCATGGCCGCCGCCGATTCCAACTTTATTTCACCGGATCGATCGCCCGCCGTACGTCGTCCATGCTAAGGTCTCGACCCGCCCGGCCGGAGCCGGACAGCAGGCGAATGACCTCCATCTCCATCTCCATGAGCACGCTCGTGTCGTGTCGTTGGGGAGCAGAGCACCCGCGTCGATCGACGGCCGACGTGGGTGCCGAGCATGGCGCTCCACGCAACGGCCCAACGGTGCACGCACGGCCAGCTCCAGCACGGGGCCATCAAAGACGACCTGCTGTCTCCTTCCTCTCCGGCTGGCGACTCGATTCAATTCCTATTCCTTACGCAGACCCGTTTGCACATCACTTGATTTGATTGCAATACATGCCGTAGCGGCTGCTTCTCATTCGTGGTGGCCGGCGGCAAGCTATCCCACCCCTATCTAGGAAGACGAAAATCGTGACGGCGCCGGGCCGGTCTCCACCTCAACCGTACGGACGCGAAGGGCGTGCTGCACGAGCCCTCCTTGCGGCCGTCGGCGGCGAGGTGGCAGTGGGCACAAATGTCATCTTCTTGGCGGCAGGCCAGGAGCACGGTGTCAACGACGCACAGGTGCAGGATACTGAAGATCACCACCAAGCGGCAACAGAGCCCGATACTGTTCATCATCCGGCAAGCGAGGAAGGAACGGCAGAGAACCAGGCCTCGAGCGGGCCTGCGGCGTGGCCCACTCGAGTCAAGATGAAACCCAGGTGGAACGGTGGCCCTGAATGGATTTGGTAGTTAAATAGCACTGTATAACGTTCGAATTGGTTGGCTTTGGACTGGACAGCGGCTGCGGCCAATTGTAATGACTCTGTAGCTGTGAGGGAGGTTGGGAGGAAATACACGCTACCGAAATTCTCCATTCCACCATGAACCCTAGCTGCTAGTTGTAGATCGATCCCCATCCTTACACTTGGTATCAGATTCGATGATCCTGGCACTTCCTCAACACCATCACGAGACGTGGTGGCGAGATCGGCAGCGGGCGGCGACGATGGAGAAGTTGTCGGAGGACGGGCGTGGCGTCTACGAGCTCCTTCGGGCGGATCTCGCGGTCGACCTCGACAAGCGCTTCCGCGACCAAGGTGTGGATCTCCTCGAGGCCATGGAGAAGCTGATCTCGATGAATACCTCGACTCTCGACGGCTTGCTCTCTTCGCGTGTGGACGGGGTCCGCGACGAGATGTTGATGGAGATGGAGCAGATCCGCGGCGACCAATTGAAGGGGAGTTCTCCTCCGCGGGAAGATCCGTCTCCGTCGCATGGTGCTGGGAATGGTCGCGGCGGTGGCCCGACTGATTCCCTTGGTTTCGACAACGATCACCGGGGGAAGGTGCATAATACTTATGTTCCTCCTCCGGTCAGAGGTGCGCGAGAGTCGAATTTTCAGTTCCGTCCTTCACTGGGCCGTGAGTCGAGTTCCTTTGATACTGCTGATTCGTTTGCTTTTGGTGCTCGTCTAGAACTGCCACGATTCGATGGAGCCAATCCGCGTTTATGGCAAACTCGATGTGAAGATCAATTCCGGCTGTGGGGTACACCGAACCATCGCTGGATTTCTCTGGCCACATCTCAGTTTGAGGGTGCTGCTGCTCGTTGGTTGGAATTGATGCAACGTCGTCAGCCGCAGGCGACTTGGTCTGAATTTTGTCAGAGTTTGCAGAACCGGTTTGGGAGGAATCAGCATCAGACACTCTTGCGTCAGTTGTTCAGGATCTCTCAGACTTCGTCTGTAGCTGATTATGTGGAGCGTTTTGCTGACTTGTGTGATCAGTTGTCTGTGTATGAGGAGGCGCCCAATTCGCTGCATTACACTACACGCTTCCTCGATGGACTCAAACCTGGTGTTCGGATTGCAGTTGCTTTGCAGAAACCACGGGACCTGGACGCAGCGTATGATTTAGCGTTCTTGCATGAGGAGTTGGGGGAAGGAATTACTCCTCTTAATCATGTATCGTCTGCTAGATCGGGGCCTATGCCGTTGCCATTGCCACCTTCTAAAAGTCGCAGTTCTGACGACAAATGTAGCATGGAAGTTCAGAAAACGGTTCAGACTGAAGATCGATGGTCTGCACTGAGAAATTTTCGCAAGTCTAAAGGTCTCTGTTTCGTTTGCGGGGAGAAATGGTCTAAGGATCATGTCTGCAAGTCATCAGTTCAGTTGCACATTGTGCAGGAGCTTATAGATCATATTCAGTCAGAGGGAACAGAGTCATCTACTGGCAGTGATCATGATTAGGATCGAATGTCTGTTTGTAGTATGCACTTGTCTGCTGCTGCGGTTGGAAAACAATCTAATGCACCAACACTGCAACTTCTGGTTGAGATACAGGGTATGGCGTTAATTTTCCTGGTGGATTCCGGCAGTACCCATTCTTTCATTGATAGTAACTTACAGCATCGCCTCCTTAATGTTCAGTCACAACCTCCTGTGTCAGTAGCTGTGGCTGGTGGAGGCATATTGCAGTGTGATTCTGTTCTCAAAGCTTGTTCTTGGAGCTGTGGTCAAGCAGAATTTGCTACTACTTTTATGTTGTTGCCATTGGCTAGTTATGATGGGATTATTGGGTTGGATTGGCTTGCACAGCACAGTCCTATGCAAGTGGATTGGGGGCAGAAGTGGATGTCATTTTCCTACCAGGGTACAGTAGTCACCTTGCAGGGATTATTGCCTGAGGATGTTGCTATTACAGTGTTTTCTATTTCCTTAATCAGACCTGTAGAAGAGAAAGTAAAACATCCAGAATTGCAAGTGTTGTTGGATAAACATGTTGTAGTATTTGAAACTCCTACCACATTGCCACCCAGAAGACTCAAAGATCATACTATTCCATTAATTCCTGGAGCAAGACCAGTGTCAGTTAGACCTTATAGGATTGCTCCTCATTTAAAGGATGAATTGGAAAAGCAGATCAAAGAACTGTTGGCCTCAGGGATGATCAGGCATAGCAACAGTGAGTTTTCTTCTCCTGTCTTGTTGGTTAAGAAAAAAGAGGAGGGCACTTGGCGAATGGTGATTGATTATAGACACCTTAATGCTATTACATTAAAAAGCAAGTATCCAGTTCCTGTTATAGATGAACTCTTGGATGAGTTGGCAGGTGCTTGTTGGTTTTCCAAGCTGGATCTGAAAGCTAGTTATTACCAAATCAGACTAGCACCAGGAGAAGAATATAAAACAGCATTTCAGACTCATAATGGACATTATGAATTTAATGTGATGGCCATGGGGTTATCAGGAGCACCAGGGACATTTCAAGGGACAATGAATTATGATCTTTCCCCTGTTGTGAGGAAGTGTGCCTTAGTGTTCTTTGATGATATTTTGGTCTTCAGTAAGACTTTAAGGGAGCATTGGGAACATTTGGATGAAGTATTATCTATTCTGCATAGAGAACAGTGGAAGGTGAAAATGTCTAAATGTGATTTTGCTCAACCTAAGATAGCCTATCTGGGACATGTTATCTCAGCAGAGGGGGTTTCTACTGATCCTGATAAGATAGTGGCTGTTTAGCAATGGCCTACTCCCCAAAATGTGAAGGAGGTGAGAGGATTTCTTGGGCTGAGTGGATACTACAGGAAGTTTATTAAACATTATGGAATAATTGCAAGGCCACTGACTGATCTACTTAAGAAGAATGTTCCTTTTGTGTGGACCAGTATTACAGATGAAGCTTTTGTGACATTAAAACAAGCACTAGTATCTGCTCCTGTCCTAGCCTTACCAGATTTCACTAAACCCTTTATGATTGAGACTGATGCCTGTGAATATGGTATTGGTGCAGTACTCATGCAACAAGGGCACCCACTAGCATTTGTCAGCAAAACATTGGGGCCCAAGAATAGAGCTGTCTTAGTCTATGAAAAATAATATTTAGCTAGTTTGTTAGCAGTGGACAAGTGGAGGCCTTATTTACAAGTGCAACATTTTACTATCAAGACAGATCAGAGAAGTCTGGCTCACCTGCAAGATCAGAGATTGCATATAGTGTGGCAACAGAAGTGTCTTACTAAACTGTTGGGTTTGAACTACCAAATTCAGTACAAGCAAGGTACAGATAATGTTGGAAATATGCCCTAGAGGCAATAATAAAAGGTTTATTATTATATTTCCTTGTTCATGATAATTGTCTTTTATTCATGCTATAATTGTGTTATCCGGAAATCGTAATGCATGTGTGAATAATAGACACCAACATGTCCCTAGTAAGCCTCTATTTGACTAGCTCGTTGATCAACAGATAGTCATGGTTTCCTGACTATGGACATTGGATGTCGTTGATAACGAGATCACATCATTAGGAGAATGATGTGATGGACAAGACCCAATCCTAAACATAGCACAAGATCGTATAGTTCGTTTGCTAGAGTTTTCCAATGTCAAGTATCTTTTCCTTAGACCATGAGATCGTGTAACTCCCGGATACTGTAGGAGTGCTTTGGGTATACCAAACGTCACAACGTAACTGGGTGACTATGAAGGTATACTACGGGTATCTCCGAAAGTGTCTGTTGGGTTGACACGGATCAAGACTGGGATTTGTCACTCCGTATGACGGAGAGGTATCACTAGGCCCACTCGGTAATGCATCATCATTATGAGCTCAAAGTGACCAAGTGTCTAGTCACGGGATCATGCATTACGGTACGAGTAAAGTGACTTGCCGGTAACGAGGTTGAACGAGGTATTGGGATACCGACGATCGAATCTCGGGCAAGTAACATACCGATTGACAAAGGGAATTGTATACGGGGTTGCTTGAATCCTCGACATCATGGTTCATCCGATGAGATCATCGAGGAGCATGTGGGAGCCAACATGGGTATCTAGATCCCGCTGTTGGTTATTGACCGGAGAGCAATCTCGGTCATGTCTACATGTCTCCCGAACCCGTAGGGTCTACACACTTAAGGTTCGGTGATGCTAGGGTTGTAGGGATATGTATATGCAGTAACCCGAATGTTGTTCGGAGTCCTGGATGAGATCCCGGACGTCACGAGGAGTTCCGGAATGGTCCGGAGGTAAAGAATTATATATAGGAAGTGCTATTTCGGCTATCGGGACAAGTTTCGGGGTCACCGGTATTGTACCGGGACCACTGGAAGGGTCCCGGGGGTCCACCGGGTGGGGCCACCTATCCCGGAGGGCCCCATGGGCTGAAGTGGGAAAGGACCCAGCCCAAAGTGGGCTGGGGCGCCACTTCCCCTAGGGCCCATGCACCTAGGGTGGGGGAAACCCTAAAGGGGGCGCCCCCTTGCTTGGGGGGCAAGCCCCCCACCCCTTGGCCGCCGCCCCCCTAGGAGATTGCATCTCCTAGGGCCGGCGCCCCCCCTAGGCCCCCTATATATAGTGGGGGGGATGGAGGGCCTCTCACCTATTCCTTTGGTGCCTCCCTCTCCCTCTCCAACGCCTCCTCCTCCTCCTCCATAGAGCTCGGCGAAGCCCTGCCGGAGTACTGCAGCTCCATCACCACCATGTCGTCGTGCTGCTGCTGGAGCCATCTTCCTCAACCTCTCCTTACCCCTTGCTGGATCAAGAAGGAGGAGACGTTACGCTGACCGTACGTGTGTTGAACGCGGAGGTGTCGTCCGTTCGGCGCTAGGATCTCCGGTGATTTGGATCACGTCGAGTACGACTTCCCTCATCCTCGTTCTTTGAACGCTTCCGCACGCGATCTACAAGGTACGTAGATGCATCCAACCACTCGTTACTAGATGAACTCATAGATGGATCTTGGTGAAACCGTAGGAAACTTTTTGTTTTCTGCAACGTTCCCCAACAGATAATACTGCAGCTGGTTCATCCGATGAGATCATGGAGGAGCATGTGGGAGCCAACATGGGTATCCAGATCCCGTTGTTGGTTATTGACCGGAGAGCAATCTCGGTCATGTCTACATGTCTCCCGAACCCGTAGGGTCTACACACTTAAGGTTCGGTGACTCTAGGGTTGTAGGGATATGTATATGCAGTAACCCGAATGTTGTTCGGAGTCCCGGATGAGATCCCGGACGTCACGAGGAGTTCCGGAATGGTCCGGAGGTAAAGAATTATATATAGGAAGTGCTATTTCGGCTATCGGGACAAGTTTCGGGGTCACCGGTATTGTACCGGGACCACCGGAAGGGTCCCGGGGGTCCACCGGGTGGGGCCACCTATCCCGGAGGGCCCCATGGGCTGAAGTGGGAAAGGACCCAGCCCAAAGTGGGCTGGGGCGCCACTTCCCCTAGGGCCCATGCGCCTAGGGTGGGGGAAACCCTAAAGGGGGCGCCCCCTTGCTTGGGGGGCAAGCCCCCCACCCCTTGGCCGCCGCCCCCCCTAGGAGATTGCATCTCCTAGGGCCGCCGCCCCCTCCTAGGCCCCTTATATATACTGGGGGGGACGGAGGGCCTCTCACCTATTCCTTTGGTGCCTCCCTCTCGCTCTCCAACACCTCCTCCTCCTCCATAGAGATTGGCGAAGCCCTGCCGGAGTACTGCAGCTCCATCACCACCACGCCGTCGTGCTGCTGCTGGAGCCATCTTCCTCGACCTCTTCTTCCCCCTTGCTGGATCAAGAAGGAGGAGACGTTACGCTGACCGTACGTGTGTTGAACGCGGAGGTGCCGTCCGTTCGGCGCTAGGATCTCCGGTGATTTGGATCACGTCGAGTACGACTCCCTCATCCCCGTTCTTTGAACGCTTCCGCTCGCGATCTACAAGGTACGTAGATGCATCCAACCACTCGTTGCTAGATGAACTCATAGATGGATCTTGGTGAAACCGTAGGAAAATTTTTGTTTTCTGCAACATTCCCCAATAGTGGCATCATGAGCTAGGTCTATGCGTAGTTCTCTATGCACGAGTAGAACACAATTTGTTGTGGGCGTTGATGTTATCAACTTTCTTGCCGCTACTAGTCTTATCTTGCTTCAACGGTATTGTGGGATGAAGCGGCCCGGACCAACCTTACACGTACGCTTACGTGAGACCGGTTCCACCGACTGACATGCACTAGTTGCATAAGGTGGCTGGCGGGTGTCTGTCTCTCCCACTTTAGTTGGAGCAGATTCGATGAAAAGGGTCCTTATGAAGGGTAAATAGAAGTTGACAAATCACGTTGTGGCTTTCACGTAGGTAAGAAAACGTTCTTGCTAGAACCCTATTGCAGCCACGTAAAACATGCAACAACAATTAGAGGACGTCTAACTTGTTTTTGCAGCAAGTGTTTTGTAATGTGATATGGCCAAAGTTGTGATGAATGATATATATGTGATGTATGAGATGTTCATGCTATTGTAATAGGAATCACGACTTGCATGTCGATGAGCATGACCTGCGTGTCATTGAGAAACGCCATGTAAATTACTTTACTTTATTGCTAAACGCGTTAGCCATAGTAGTAGAAGTAATAGTTGGCGAGCAACTTCATGGAGACACGATGATGGAGATCATGATGATGGAGATCATGGTGTCATGCCGGTGACAAGATGATCATGGAGCCCCAAGATGGAGATCAAAGGAGCTATGTGATACTGGCCATATCATGTCACTTTTATTATTTGATTGCATGTGATGTTTATCATGTTTTTGCATCTTGTTTACTTAGAACGACGGTAGTAAATAAGATGATCCCTCATAATAATTTCAAGAAAGTGTTCCCCCTAACTGTGCACCGTTGCGACAGTTCATTGTTTCGAAGCACCACGTGATGATCGGGTGTGATAGATTCTAACGTTCACATACAACGGGTGTACGACAGATTTACACATGCAAACACTTAGGTTGACTTGACGAGCCTAGCATGTACAGACATGGCCTTGGAACACAGAAGACCGAAAGGTCGAGCATGAGTCGTATAGAAGATACGATCAACATGAAGATGTTCACCGATGTTGACGAGTCCGTCTCACGTGATGATCGGACATGACCTAGTTATCTCGGATCATGTTATACTTAGATGACAGGAGGGATGTCTATCTAAGTGGGAGTTCATTGAATAATTTGATTAGATGAACTTAATTATCATGAACTTAGTCTAAAATATTTACAATATGTCTTGTAGATCAAATGGCCAACATAGTCCTCAACTTCAACGCGTTCCTAGAGAAAACCAAGTTGAAAGACGATGGCAGCAACTACATGGACTGGGTCCGGAACCTGAGGATCATCTTCATAGCTGCCAAGAAAGATTATGTCCTACAAGCACCGCTGGGTGACGCACCTGTTCTCCCTGCAGAACAAGACGTTATGAACGCTTGGCAGGCACGTACCGTTGACTACTCCCTCGTTCAGTGCGGCATGCTTTACAGCTTAGAGCCGGGACTCCAAAAACGTTTTGAGAGACACGGAGCATATGAGATGTTCGAAGAGCTGAAAATGGTTTTCCAAGCTCATGCCCGGGTCGAGAGATATCAAGTCTCCGACAAGTTCTTCAGCTGTAAGATGGAGGAAAACAGTTCTGTCAGTGAGCACATACTCACTATGTCTGGGTTGCATAACCGCTTGACTCAGCTGGGAGTTAATCTCCCGGATGACGCGGTCATTGACAGAATCCTTCAGTCGCTTCCACCGAGCTACAAGAGCTTTGTGATGAACTTCAACATGCAGGGGATGGAAAAGACCATTCCGGAAGTATTTGCTATGCTGAAATCAGCAGAGGTAGAAGTCAAAAAGGAACATCAAGTGTTGATGGTGAATAAAACCACTAAGTTTAAAAAGGGCAAGGGTAAGAAGAACTTCAAGAAGGACGGCAAGGGAGTTGCCGCGCCCGGCAAGCAAGCTGCCGGGAAGAAGCCAAAGAATGGACCCAAGCCCGAGACTGAGTGCTTTTATTGCAAGGAAAGTGGTCATTGGAAGCGGAACTGCCCCAAATACTTAGCGGACAAGAAGGCCGGCAAAACGAAAGGTATATGTGATATACATGTAATAGATGTGTACCTTACCAGTACTCGTAGTAGCTCCTGGGTATTTGATACCGGTGCAGTTGCTCACATTTGTAACTCAAAGCAGGAGCTGCGTAATAAGCGGAGACTGGTGAAGAACGAGGTGACGATGCGCGTCGGGAATGGTTCCAAGGTCGATGTGATCGCCGTCGGCACGCTACCTCTATATTTACCTACGGGATTAGTTTTAAACCTCAATAATTGTTATTTAGTGCCAGCTTTGAGCATGAACATTGTATCGGGATCTCGTTTAATACGAGATGGCTACTCATTTAAATCCGAGAATAATGGTTGTTCTATTTATACGAGAGATATGTTTTATGGTCATGCTCCGATGGTGAATGGTTTATTCTTAATGAATCTCGAGCGTAATGCTACACATATTCATAGTGTGAGTACCAAAAGATTTAAGGTTGATAATGATAGTCCCACATACTTGTGGCACTGCCGCCTTGGTCACATAGGTGTCAAACGCATGAAGAAGCTCCATGCAGATGGACTTTTAGAGTCTCTTGATTACGAATCATTTGACACGTGCGAACCATGCCTCATGGGTAAAATGACCAAGACTCCGTTCTCAGGAACAATGGAGCGAGCAACCAACTTATTGGAAATCATACATACTGATGTGTGCGGTCCAATGAGTGTTGAGGCTCGCGGTGGCTATCGTTATGTTCTCACCCTCACTGATGACTTGAGTAGATATGGGTATATCTATTTGATGAAACACAAGTCTGAGACCTTTGAAAAGTTCAAGGAATTTCAGAGTGAGGTTGAGAATCAACGTGACAGGAAAATCAAATTCTTGCAATCAGATCGTGGAGGAGAATACTTGAGTCACGAATTTGGCACACACTTAAGAAAATGTGGAATAGTTTCACAACTCACGCCGCCTGGAACACCTCAGCGTAATGGTGTGTCCGAACGTCGTAATCGCACTCTATTAGATATGGTGCGATCTATGATGTCTCTTACCGATTTACCACTATCTTTTTGGGGCTATGCTTTAGAGACTGCCACATTCACTTTAAATAGGGCTCCGTTGAAATCCGTTGAGAAGACACCGTATGAATTATGGTTTGGGAAGAAACCTAAGTTGTCGTTTCTAAAAGTTTGGGGATGCGATGCTTATGTCAAGAAACTTCAACCTGAAAAGCTCGAACCCAAGTCGGAAAAATGCGTCTTCATAGGATACCCTAAAGAAACTATTGGGTATACCTTCTACCTCAGATCCGAAGGCAAGATCTTTGTTGCCAAGAATGGATCCTTTCTAGAGAAAGAGTTTCTCTCGAAAGAAGTAAGCGGGAGGAAAGTAGAACTTGATGAAGTATTACCTCTTGAACCGGAAAAAGGCGCAACTCAAGAAAATGTTCCTGAGGTGCCTGCACCGACTAGAGAGGAAGTTAATGATGATGATCAAGATACTTCTGATCAAGCTCCTACTAAAATTCGTAGGTCCACAAGGACACGTTCCGCACCAGAGTGGTACGGCAACCCTGTCTTGGAAATCATGTTGTTAGCCAACGGTGAACCTTCTGTTGGGTTTCGTAGTAATTTCAAAAATTTCCTACGCACACGCAAGATCATGTGATGCACAGCAACGAGGGGGAGAGTGTTGTCTACGTACCCACGCAGACCGACTACGGAAGCGTTGACGCAACGTAGAGGAAGTAGTCGTACGTCTTCACGATCCAACCGATCAAGCACCGAAACTACGGCACCTCCGAGTTCGAGCACACGTTCAGCTCGATGACGATCCCCGGACTCCGATCCAGCAAAGTGTCGGGGAAGAGTTCCGTCAGCACGATGGCGTGGTGATGATCTTGATGCACTACAGCAGCAGGGCTTCGCCTAAACTCCGCTACAGTATTATCGAGGAATATGGTGGCTGGGGGCACCGCACACGGCTAAGGAATAGATCACGTGGATCAACTTGTCTGTTTCTGGGGTGCCTCTGCCTCAGTATATAAAGGATTAGAGGGGGGAGGCTGGCCGGCCACAGGAGGCGCGCCAGGAGAGTCCTA
>NC_041390.1:596110305-596131094 GCF_002162155.2 Triticum dicoccoides | reverse complement strand
GAGAGGGGGCCGGCCACCTCTCCTAGTCCTAATAGGACTAGGAGAAGGGGGGGAGGCGCACAGCCACCTTGGGCTGCCCCTTTCTCCTTTCCACTAAAGCCCACTAAGGCGCATATAGCTCCCGGGGGGTTCCGGTAACCTCCTGGTACTCTGGTAAAATCCCGATTTCACCCGGACCACTTTCGATATCCAAACATAGGCTTCTAATATATCAATCTTTACGTCTCGACCATTTCGAGACTCCTCGTCATGTCCGTGATCACATCCGGGACTCCGAACAACCTTCGGTACATCAAAATGTTTAAACTCATAATATAACTGTCATCGTAACCTTAAGCGTGCGGACCCTACGGGTTCGAGAACAATGTAGACATGACCGAGACACGTCTCCGGTCAATAACCAATAGCGGGACCTGGATGCCCATATTGGCTCCTACATATTCTACGAAGATCTTTATCAGTCAGACCACATAACAACATACGTTGTTCCCTTTGTCATCGGTATGTTACTTGCCCGAGATTTGATCGTCGGTATCCAATACCTAGTTCAATATCGTTACCGGCAAGTCTCTTTACTCATTCCGTAGTACATCATCTCACAACTAACATATTAGTTGTAATGCTTGCAAGGCTTATGTGATGTGCATTATCGAGAGGGCCCAGAGATACCTCTCCGACAATCGGAGTGACAAATCCTAATCTCGAAATACGCCAACCCAACATCTACCTTTGGAGACACCTGTAATGCTCCTTTATAATCACCCAGTTACGTTGTGACGTTTGGTAGCACCCAAAGTGTTCCTACGGCAAATGGGAGTTGCATAATCTCATAGTCATAGGAACATGTATAAGTCATGAAGAAAGCAATAGCAACATACTAAACGATCGGGTGCTAAGCTAATGGAATGGGTCATGTCAATCAGATCATTCAACTAATGATGTGATCCTGTTAATCAAATAACAACTCTTTGTTCATGGTTAGGAAACATAACCATCTTTGATTAACGAGCTAGTCAAGTAGAGGCATACTAGTGACACTCTGTTTGTCTATGTATTCACACATGTATTATGTTTCCGGTTAATACAATTCTAGCATGAATAATAAACATTTATCATGATATAAGGAAATAAATTATAACTATATTATTGCCTCTAGGGCATATTTCCTTCAGTCTCCCACTTGCACTAGAGTCAATAATCTAGTTCACATCGCCATGTGATTTAACAGCAATAGTTCACATCACCATGTGATTAACACCCATAGTCCACATCGATATGTGACCAACACCCAAAGGGTTTACTAGAGTCAATAATCTAGTTCACATTGTATTATGTGATTAACACCCAAAGAGTACTAAGGTGTGATCATGTTTTGCTTGTGAGATAATATTTAGTCAACGGGTCTGTCACATACAGATCCGTAAGTATTTTGCGAATTCTATGTCTACAATGCTCTGCATGGAGCTACTCTAGCTAATTGCTCCCACTTTCAATATGTATCTAGATCGAGACTTAGAGTCATCCAGATCTGTGTCAAAACTTGCATTGACGTAACCTTTTACGACGAACCTTTTTGTCACGTCCATAATCGAGAAAGATATCCTTATTTTACTAAGGATAATTCTGACCGCTGTCCAATGATCTACTCCTAGATCACTATCGTACTCCCTTGCTAAATCAGTGCAGGGTATACAATAGATCTGGTATACAGCATGACATACTTTGTAGAACCTATGGCCAAGGCATAGGGAATGACTTTCATTCTCTTTCTATCTTCTGCCGTGGTCGGGCTTTGAGTCTTACTCAACTTCACACCTTGTAATACAGGCAAGAACTCTTTCTTTGACTGCTCTTATTTTGAACTACTTCAAAAATCTTGTCAAGGTATGTACTCATTGAAAAAACTTATCAAGCGTCTTGATCTATCTTTATAGATCTTGAAGCTCAATATGTAAGCAACTTCACTGAAGTCTTTCTTTGAAAAAACTCCTTTCAAATACTCCTTTATGCTTTACAGAATAATTCTACATTATTTCCGATCAACAATATGTCATTCACATATACTTATCAGAAATGTTGTAGTGCTCCCACTCACTTTCTTGTAAATACAAGCTTCACCGCAAGTCTGTATAAAACTATATGCTTTGATCAACTCATCAAAGCGTATATTCCAACTCCGAGATGCTTGTACCAGTCCATAGATGGATTGCTAGAGCTTGCATATTTTGTTAACACCTTTAGGATCGACAAAACCTTCTAGTTGCATCGTATACAACTCGTCTTTAATAAATCCATTAAGGAATGCAGTTTTGTTTATCCATTTGCCAGATTTCATAAAATGTGGCAATTGCTAACATGATTCAAACAGACTTAAGCATAGATACGAGTGAGAAACTCTCATCGTAGTCAACACCTTGAACTTGTCGAAAACCTTTTGCGACAATTCTAGCTTTGTAGATAGTAACACTACTATCAGCATCTGTCTTCCTCTTGAAGATCCATTTATTTTCTATGGCTTGCCGATCATCGGGCAAATCCATCAAAGTCCATACTTTGTTCTCATACATGGATCATATCTCAGATTTCATGGCTCAAACCATTTTGCGGAATCTGGGCTCATCATCGCTTCCTCATAGTTCGCAAGTTCGTCATGGTCTAGTAACATGACTTCCAGAACAGGATTACCGTACCACTCTGGTCCGGATCTCACTCTGGTTTACCTACGAGATTCGGTAGTAACTTGATCTGAAGTTTCATGATCATCATCATTAGCTTCCTCACTAATTGGTGTAGGTGTCACAGAAACCGGTTTCTGTGATGTACTACTTTCCAATAAGGGAGGAGGTACAGTTACCTCATCAAGTTCTACTTTCCTCCCACTCACTTCTTTCGAGAGAAAACTCCTTCTCCAGAAAGTTTCCGAATTTAGCAACAAAATTCTTGCCTTCGGATCTGTGATAGAAGGTGTACCCAACAATCTCCTTTGGGTATCCTATGAAGACATATTTCTCCGATTTGGGTTTGAGCTTATCAGGTTGAAACTTTTTCACATAAGCATTGCAACCTCAAACTTTAAGAAACGACAGCTTAGGTTTCTTGCTAAACCATAGTTCATACGGTGTCGTCTCAACGGATTTAGATGGTGCCCTATTTAACGTGAATGCAGCTGTCTCTAATGCATAACCCCAAAACGATAGTGGTAGATCGGTAAGATACATCATAGATTGCACTATATCCAATAAAGTACGGTTATGACGTTCGGACACACCATTACATTGTGGTGTTCTAGGTGGCATGAGTAGTGAAACTATTTCACATTGTTTTTAACTGAAGGCCAAACTCGTAACTCAAATACTCTTCTCTATGATCAGATCGTAGAAACTTTATTTTCTTGTTACGATGATTTTTCACTTCACTCTGAAATTCTTTGGACTTTTCAAATGTTTCAGACTTATGTTTCATCAAGTAGATATACTCATATCTGCTCAAATCATCTCTGAAGATCAGAAAATAATGATACTTGTCGCGAGCCTCAATATTAATCGGACCATATACATCAGTATGTATGATTTCCAACAAATCCGTTGCTCGCTCCATTGTTCCGAAGAACAGAGTCTTAGTCATCTTGCCCATGAGGCATGGTTCGCAAGCATCAACTGATTCATAATCAAGTGATTCCAAAAACCCATCAGCATGGAGTTTCTTCATGCACTTTACACCAATATGACCTAAACGGCAGTGCTACAAATAAGTTGCACTATCATTATTAACTTTGCATCTTTTGGTTTCAATATTATGATTATGTGTATCACTACGATCGAGATCCAACGAACTATTTTCGTTGGGTGTGTAACCATATAAGTTTTTATTCATATAAACAGAACAACAATTTATTCTCTTACTTAAATGAATAACCGTATTACAATAAACATGATCAAATCATATTCATGCTCAACGCAAACACCAAATAACACTTATTTAGGTTCAACATTAATCTCGAAATTATAGGGAGTGTGTGATGATGATCATATCAATCTTGGAACCACTTCCAACACACATCGTCACTTCACCCTTAACTAGTCTCTGTTTATTCTGCAACTCCCGTTTCGAGTTACTAATCATAGCAACTAAACTAGTATCAAATACTGAGGGTTTGCTATAAACACTAGTAAAGTACACATAAATAACATGTATATCAAATATACTTATGTTCACTTTGCCATCCTTCTTATCCGCCAATCACTTGGGGTAGTTCCGCTTCCAGTGACCAGTCCCTTTGCAGTAGAAGCACTTAGTCTCAGGCTTAGGACCAGACTTGGGCTTCTTCACTTGAGCAGCAACTTGCTTGCTGTTTTTCTTGAAGTTCTCCTTCTTCCCTCTGCCCTTTTCTTGAAACTAGTGATCTTGTCAACCATCAACACTTGATGTTTTTCTTGATTTCTACCTTCGTTGATTTCAGCATCACAAAGAGCTTGGGAGTTGTTTCCGTTATCCCTTGCATATTATAGTTCATGACGAAGTTCTACTAACTTGGTGATGGTGACTAGAGAATTCTGTCAATCACTATCTTATCTGGAAGATTAACTCCCACTTGATTCAAGCGATTGTAGTACCCAGACAATCTGAGCACATGCTCACTAGTTGAGCGATTCTCCTCCATCTTTTAGCTATAGAACTTGTTGGAGACTTCATATCTCTCAACTCGGGTATTTGCTTGAAATATTAACTTCAACTCCTGGAACATCTCATATGGTCCATGATGTTCAAAACGTCTTTGAAGTCCCGATTCTAAGCCGTTAAGCATGGTGCACTTAAACTGTCAAGTAGTCATCATATTGAGCTAGCCAAACGTTCATAACGTCTGCATCTGCTCCTGCAATAGGTCTGTCACCTAGCGGTGCATCAAGGATATAATTCTTCTGTGCAGCAATGAGGATAAACCTCAGATCACGGATCTAATCCGCATCATTGCTACTAACATCTTTCAACACAATTTTCTCTAGGAACATATCAAAATAAATATATGAAAGCAACAACGCGAGCTATTGATCTACAACATAGATATGCTAATACTACCAGGACTAATTTCATGATAAATTAAAGTTCAATTAATCATATTACTTAAGAACTCCCACTTAGATGGACATCCCTCTAATCTTCTAAGTGATCACGTGATCCAAATCAACTAAACCATAACCGATCATCACGTGAGATGGATTAGTCTTCAATGGTGAACATCATTATGTTGATCATATCTACTATATGATTCACGCTCGACCTTTCGGTCTCCGTGTTCCGAGGCCATATCTGCATATGCTAGGCTCGTCAAGTATAACCCGAGTATTCTGCGTGTGCAAAACTGGCTTGCACCCGTTGTAGATGGACGTAGAGCTTATCACACCCGATCATCACGTGGTGTCTGGGCACGACGAACTTTGGCTACGGTGCATACTCAGGGAGAACACTTCTTGATAATTTAGTGAGAGATCATCTTATAATGCTACCGTCAATCAAAGCAAGATAAGATGCATAAAAGATAAACATCACATGCAATCAATATAAGTGATATGATATGGCCATCATCATCTTGTGCCTGTGATCTCCATCTCCGAAGCACCGTCATGATCACCATCGTCACCGGCGCGACACCTTGATCTCCATCGTAGCATCGTTGTCGTCTCGCCAATCTTATGCTTCCATGACTATCACTACCGTTTAGTAATAAAGTAAAGCATTACATCGCGATTGCATTGCATACAATAAAGCGACAACCATATGGCTCCTGCCAGTTGCCGATAACTCGGTTACAAAACATGATCATCTCATACAATAAAATTCAGCATCATGCCTTGACCATATCACATCACAACATGCCCTCCAAAAACAAGTTAGACGTCCTCTACTTTGTTGTTGCAAGTTTTACGTGGCTGCTACGGGCTTAAGCAAGAACCAATCTCACCTACGCATCAAAACCACAACGATAGTTTGTCAAATAGACTCTGTTTTAACCTTCGCAAGGACCGGGCGTAGCCACACTTGGTTCAACTAAAGTTGGAGAGACAGTCGCCCGCAAGCCACCTATGTGCAAAGCACGTCGGGGGCCCCGGTCTCGCGTAAGCGTACGCGTAATGTTGGTCCGGGTCGTCTCGTCCAACAATGCCGCCGAACCAAAGTATGACATGCTGGTAGGCAGTTGACTTATATCGCCCACAACTCACTTGTGTTCTACTCGTGCATATAACATCAACATAAATAACCTAGGCTCGGATGCCACTGTTGGGTTTCGTAGTAATTTCAAAATTTTCCTACGCACATGCAAGATCATGTGATGCACAGCAACGAGGGGGAGAGTGTTGTCTACATACCCACGCAGACCGACTGCGGAAGCGTTGACGCAACGTAGAGGAAGTAGTCGTACGTCTTCACGATCCAACCGATCAAGCACCGAAACTACGGCACCTCCGAGTTCGAGCACACGTTCAGCTCGATGACGATCCCCGGACTCCGATCCAGCAAAGTGTCGGGGAAGAGTTCCGTCAGCACGACGGCGTGGTGACGATCTTGATGTACTACAGCAGCAGGGCTTCGCCTAAACTCCGCTACAGTATTATTGAGGAATATGGTCGCTGGGGGCACCGCACACGGCTAAGGAATAGATCACGTGGATCAACTTGTGTGTTTCTGGGGGTGCCTCTGCCTCAGTATATAAAGGATTAGAGGGGGGGAGGTTGGCCGGCCACAGGAGGCGCGCCAGGAGAGTCCTACTCCCTCTGGGAGTAGGATTCCCCCCCCCCCTAATCCTAGTTGGAATAGGATTCCTTGAGGGGGGAAAGAGAGAGAGGGGGCCGGCCACCTCTCCTAGTCCTAATAGGACTAGGAGAAGGGGGGAGGCGCACAGCCACCTTGGGCTGCACCTTTCTCCTTTCCACTAAAGCCCACTAAGGCGCATATAGCTCCCTGGGGGTTCCGGTAACCTCCCGGTACTCCGGTAAAATCCCGATTTCACCCGGAACACTTCCGATATCCAAACATAGGCTTCTAATATATCAATCTTTATGTCTCAACCATTTTGAGACTCCTCGTCATGTCCGTGATCACATCCGGGAATCCGAACAACCTTCGGTACATCAAAATGCATAAACTCATAATATAACTGTCATCGTAACCTTAAGCGTGCGGACCCTACGGGTTCGAGAACAATGTAGACATGACCGAGACACGTCTCCGGTCAATAACCAATAGCGGGACCTGGATGCCCATATTGGCTCCTACATATTCTACGAAGATCTTTATCAGTCAGACCGCATAACAACATGCGTTGTTCCCTTTGTCATCGGTATGTTACTTGCCCGAGATTCGATCGTCTGTATCCAATACCTAGTTCAATATCGTTACCGGCAAGTCTCTTTACTTGTTCCGTAATACATCATCTCACAACTAACATATTAGTTGTAATGCTTGCAAGGCTTATGTGATGTGCATTATCGAGAGGGCCCAGAGATACCTCTCCAACAATCGGAGTGACAAATCCTAATCTCGAAATACGCCAACCCAACATCTACCTTTGGAGACACCTGTAATGCTCCTTTATAATCACCCAGTTACGTTGTGACGTTTGGTAGCACCCAAAGTGTTCCTACGGCAAACGGGAGTTGCATAATCTCATAGTCATAGGAACATGTATAAGTCATGAAGAAAGCAATAGCAACATACTAAACGATCGGGTGCTAAGCTAATGGAATGGGTCATGTCAATCAGATCATTCAACTAATGATGTGATCCTGTTAATCAAATAACAACTCTTTGTTCATGGTTAGGAAACATAACCATCTTTGATTAACGAGCTAGTCAAGTAGAGGCATACTAGTGACACTCTGTTTGTCTATGTATTCACACATGTATTATGTTTCCGGTTAATACAATTCTAGCATGAATAATAAACATTTATCATGATATAAGGAAATAAATAATAACAATATTATTGCCTCTAGGGCATATTTCCTTCACCTTCGAACTATGAAGAAGCGATGGCGGGCCCGAATTCTGACAAATCGCTGGAAGCCATGAAATCCGAGATATGATCCATGTATGAAAACGAAGTATGGACTTTGACTGACTTGCCCGTTGAGCGGCGAGCCATACAAAATAATTGGATCTTTAAGAAGAAGACAGACGCGGATGGTAATGTGACCATCTATAAAGCTCGGCTTGTCACTAAGGGTTATCGACAAGTTCAAGGGGTTGACTACGATGAGACTTTCTCACCGGTAGCGAAGCTGAAGTCCGTCCGAATCATGTTAGCAATTGCCGCATTCTATGATTATGAGGTATGGCAAATGGACGTCAAAACGGCATTCCTTAATGGTTTCCTTAAGGAAGAATTGTATATGATGCAGCCGGAAGGTTTTATCAATCCTAAGAATGCTAACAAGGTGTGCAAGCTCCAACGCTCGATTTATGGGCTGGTGCAAGCATCTCGGAGTTGGAACATTCGCTTTGATGAGATGATCAAAGCGTTTGGGTTTACACAGACTTATGGAGAAGCCTACGTTTACAAGAAAGTGAGTGGGAGCTCTGTAGCATTTCTCATATTATATGTAGATGACATACTTTTGATGGGAAATGATATAGAACTCTTGGACAGCATTAAGGCCTACTTGAATAAGAGTTTTTCAATGAAGGACCTTGGAGAAGCTGCTTATATATTAGGCATCAAGATCTATAGAGATAGATCAAGACGCCTCATAGGTCTTTCACAAAGCACATACCTTGATAAGATATTGAAGAAGTTCAATATGGATCAGTCTAAGAAGGGGTTCTTGCCTGTGTTACAAGGTGTGAAATTGAGCTCAGCTCAATGTCCGACCACGGCAGAAGATATAGAAGAGATGAGTGTCATCCCCTATGCCTCAGCCATAGGTTCTATTATGTATGCCATGCTGTGTACCAGACCTGATGTAAACCTTGCCGTAAGTTTGGTAGGAAGGTACCAAAGTAATCCCGGCAAAGAACACTGGACAGCGGTCAAGAATATCCTGAAGTACCTGAAAAGGACTAAGGAAATGTTTCTCATTTATGGAGGTGACGAAGAGCTCGTCGTAAAGGGTTACGTTGACGCTAGCTTTGACACAGATCTGGATGACTCTAAGTCACAAACCGGATACGTGTATATTTTGAATGGTGGGGCTGTAAGCTGGTGCAGTTGCAAGCAGAGCGTCGTGGCGGGATCTACATGTGAAGCGGAGTACATGGCAGCCTCGGAGGCAGCACATGAAGCAATTTGGGTGAAGGAGTTCATCACCGACCTAGGAGTCATACCCAATGCGTCGGGGCCGATCAAGCTCTTCTGTGACAACACTGGAGCTATTGCACTTGCCAAGGAGCCCAGGTTTCACAAGAAGACAAGGCACATCAAGCGTCGCTTCAACTCCATTCGTGAAAATGTTCAAGATGGAGACATAGATATTTGTAAGGTACATACGGACCTGAATGTAGCAGATCCGTTGACTAAAACTCTCCCTAGAGCAAAACATGATCAACACCAGAATACCATGGGTGTTCGATTCATCACAATGTAACTAGATTATTGACTCTAGTGCAAGTGGGAGACTGTTGGAAATATGCCCTAGAGGCAATAATAAAAGGTTTATTATTATATTTCCTTGTTCATGATAATTGTCTTTTATTCATGCTATAATTGTGTTATCCGGAAATCATAATGCATGTGTGAATAATAGACACCAACATGTCCCTAGTAAGCCTCTAGTTGACTAGCTCGTTGATCAACAGATAGTCATGGTTTCCTGACTATGGACATTGGATGTCGTTGATAACGAGATCACATCATTAGGAGAATGATGTGATGGACAAGACCCAATCCTAAACATAGCACAAGATCGTATAGTTCGTTTGCTAGAGTTTTCCAATGTCAAGTATCTTTTCCTTAGACCATGAGATCGTGTAAGTCCCGGATACTGTAGGAGTGCTTTGGGTATACCAAACGTCATAACGTAACTGGGTGACTATGAAGGTATACTACGGGTATCTCCAAAAGTGTCTGTTGGGTTGACACGGATCAAGACTGGGATTTGTCACTCTGTATGATGGAGAGGTATCACTAGGCCCACTCGGTAATGCATCATCATTATGAGCTCAAAGTGACCAAGTGTCTGGTCAAGGGATCATGCATTACGGAACGAGTAAAGTGACTTGCCGGTAACGAGGTTGAACGAGGTATTGGGATACCGACGATCGAATCTCGGGCAAGTAACATACCGATTGACAAAGGGAATTGTATACGGGGTTGCTTGAATCCTCGACATCGTGGTTCATCCGATGAGATCATCGAGGAGCATGTGGGAGCCAACATGGGTATCTAGATCCCGATGTTGGTTATTGACCGGAGAGCAATCTCGGTCATGTCTACATGTCTCCCGAACCCGTAGGGTCTACACACTTAAGGTTCGGTGACGCTAGGGTTGTAGGGATATGTATATGCAGTAACCCGAATGTTGTTCGGAGTCCTGGATGAGATCCCGGACATCACGAGGAGTTCCGGAATGGTCCGGAGGTAAAGAATTATATATAGGAAGTGCTATTTCGGCTATCGGGACAAGTTTCGGGGTCACCGGTATTGTACCGGGACCACTGGAAGGGTCCCGGGGGTCCACCGGGTGGGGCCACCTATCCCGAAGGGCCCCATGGGCTGAAGTGGGAAAGGACCCAGCCCAAAGTGGGCTGGGGCGCCACTTCCCCTAGGGCCCATGCGCCTAGGGTGGGGGAAACCCTAAAGGGGCGCCCCCTTGCTTGGAGGGCAAGCCCCCCACCCCTTGGCCGCCGCCCCCCTAGGAGATTGCATCTCCTAGGGCCGGCGCCCCCCCTAGGCCCCCTATATATAGTGGGGGGGATGGAGGGCCTCTCACCTATTCCTTTGGTGCCTCCCTCTCCCTCTCCAACGCCTCCTCCTCCTCCTCCATAGAGCTTGGCGAAGCCCTGCCGGAGTACTACAGCTCCATCACCACCATGTCGTCGTGCTGCTGTTGGAGCCATCTTCCTCAACCTCTCCTTACCCCTTGCTGGATCAAGAAGGAGGAGACGTTACGCTGACCGTACGTGTGTTGAACGCGGAGGTGTCGTCCGTTCGGCGCTAGGATCTCCGGTGATTTGGATCACGTCGAGTACGACTCCCTCATCCCCATTCTTTGAACGCTTCCGCTCGCGATCTACAAGGTACGTAGATGCATCCAACCACTTGTTACTAGATGAACTCATAGATGGATCTTGGTGAAACCGTAGGAAACTTTTTGTTTTCTGCAACGTTCCCCAACAGATAATACTGCAGCTGATGCAACAGATAATACCTCCAGACCAGTCCCAACTCTTCTTAGTGTCTAGTAATCAACCTGCTTGGTTGCTTGAGATCATGGATAGTTATCAGAAGGATGAGAAAGCCATGGCTATAATGAAGCAATTAGCTATTCAACTAGCATCTAAACCCCCCTACAATTTGGTAAATGGATTACTTAAATATAAACAGAGCATATGGGTGGGTCCTGTTCCTGCTTTGCATCAGAAATTTTTTGCTACTTTCCATGATAGTCCCTTGGGGGGCATTCAGGATTCCCAGTTACATACAAACGAATTCATGCCTTGTTTTCTTGGTTGGGTATGAAAAAGTTCATTCTGGCTCAGGTGCAATCCTGTTTGCTCTGTCAGAAAGCTAAACCAGAGAGGGTTCCTTATCCTGGGCTGCTATCTCCATTGCCAGTACCACATCAAGCTTGGCATACTATTTCTATGGATTTCATTAGTGGTCTTCCTCAATCTTCTCAGTTCAACTGTATTTTGGTGGTAATTGATAAGTTTTCCAAGTATGATCATTTCATTCCCTTGAGACATCCTTTTAATGCCCAGAAAGTTGCAGAGGTGTTTTTGGACAATGTTTATAAGTTACATGGGATGCCAAAGTACATTATCTCTGACAGAGATCCAACATTCACTAGCCAATTTTGGAAAATGTTGATTTTTAGAACTGGGACTCAATTGAATATGAGCACAGCAAATCATCCTGAAACAGATGGTCAAACTGAGAGGGTTAACCAGCAGGTGGAATGCTATCTCAGGTGTTTCATTAGTGCTCAACCTCATCAGTTCTAAGGATCATGTTTGCAAGTCATCAGTTCAGTTGCACATTGTGCAGGAGCTTATAGATCATATTCAGTCAGAGGGAACAGAGTCATCTACTGGCAGTGATCATGATTAGGATCGAATGTCTGTTTGTAGTATGCACTTGTCTGCTGCTGCGGTTGGAAAACAATCTAATGCACCAACACTGCAACTTCTGGTTGAGATACAGGGTATGGAGTTAATTTTCCAGGTGGATTCCGGCAGTACCAATTCTTTCATTGATAGTAACTTACAGCATCGCCTGCTTAATGTTCAGTCACAACCTCATGTGTTAGTAGCTGTGACTGGTGGAGGCACATTGCAGTGTGATTCTGTTCTCAAAGCTTGTTCTTGGAGCTGTGGTCAAGCAGAATTTGCTACTACTTTCAGGTTGTTGCCATTGGCTAGTTATGATGGGATTATTGGGTTGGATTGGCTTGCTCAGCACAGTCCTATGCAAGTGGATTGGGTGCAGAAGTGGATGTCATTTTCCTACCAGGGTACAGTAGTCACCTTGCAGGGATTATTGCCTGAGGATGTTGCTGTTACAGTGTTTTCTATTTCCTTAATCAGACATGTAGAAGAGAAAGTAAAACATCCAGAATTACAAGTGTTGTTGGATAAACATGCTGTAGTATTTGAAACTCCTACCACATTGCCACCCAGAAGACTCAAAGATCATACTATTCCATTAATTCCTGGAGCAAGACCAGTGTCAGTGAGACCTTATAGGATTGCTCCTCATTTAAAGGATGAATTGGAAAAGCAGATCAAAGAACTGTCGGCCTCAGGGATGATCAGGCATAGCAACAGTGAGTTTTCTTCTCCTGTCTTGTTGGTTAAGAAAAAAGAGGAGGGAACTTGGCGAATGGTGATTGATTATAGACACCTTAATGCTATTACATTAAAAAGCAAGTATCCAGTTCCTGTTATAGATGAACTCTTGGATGAGTTGGCAGGTGCTTGTTGGTTTTCCAAGCTGGATCTGAAAGCTGGTTATTACCAAATCAGACTAGCACCAGGAGAAGAATATAAAACAACATTTCAGACTCATAATGGACATTATGAATTTAATGTGATGGGCATGGGGTTATCAGGAGCACCAGAGACATTTCAAGAGACAATGAATTATGATCTTTCCCCTGTTTTGAGGAAGTGTGCCTTAGTGTTCTTTGATGATATTTTGGTCTTCGGTAAGACTTTAAGGGAGCATTGGGAACATTTGGATGAAGTATTATCTATTCTGCATAGAGAACAGTGGAAGGTGAAAATGTCTAAATGTGATTTTGCTCAACCTAAGATAGCCTATCTGGGACATGTTATCTTAGCAGAGGGGGTTTCTACTGATCCTGATAAGATAGTGGCTGTTCAGCAATGGCCTACTCCCCAAAATGTGAAGGAGGTGAGAGGATTTCTTGGGCTGAGTGGATACTACAGGAAGTTTATTAAACATTATGGAATAATTGCAAGGCCACTGACTGATCTACTTAAGAAGAATATTCCTTTTGTGTGGACCAGTATTACAGATGAAGCTTTTGTGACATTAAAACAAGCACTAGTATCTGCTCCTGTCTTAGCCTTACCAGATTTCACTAAACCCTTTATGATTGAGACTGATGCCTGTGAATATGGTATTGGTGCAGTGCTCATGCAACAAGGGCACCCACTAGCATTTGTCAGCAAAACATTGGGGCCCAAGAATAGAGCTCTCTCAGTCTATGAAAAAGAATATTTAGCTATTTTGTTAGCAGTGGACAAGTGGAGGCCTTATTTACAAGTGCAGCATTTTACTATCAAGACAGATCAGAGAAGTCTGGCTCACCTGCAAGATCAGAGTGGATACAGTGTGGCAACAGAAGTGTCTTACTAAACTGTTGGGTTTGAACTACCAAATTCAGTACAAGCAAGGTACAGATAATACTGCAGCTGATGCGTTGTCCAGAAGACCTCCAGACCAGTCCCAACTCTTCTTAGTGTCTAGTAATCAACCTGCCTGGTTGCTTGAGATCATGGATAGTTATCAGAAGGATGAGAAAGCCATGGCTATAATGAAGCAATTAGCTATTCAACCAGCATCTAAACCCCCCTACAGTTTGGTAAATGGATTACTTAAATATAAAGAGAGCATATGGGTGGGGCATGTTCCTGCTTTGCATCAGAAATTTTTTGCTTCTTTCCATGATGGTCCCTTGGGGGGCATTCAGGATTCCCAGTTACATACAAACGAATTCATGCCTTGTTTTCTTGGTTGGGTATGAAAAAGTTCATTCTGGCTCAGGTGCAATCCTGTTTGCTCTGTCAGAAAGCTAAACCGGAGAGGGTTCCTTATCCTGGGCTGCTATCTCCATTGACAGTACCACATCAAGCTTGGCATACTATTTCTATGGATTTCATTAGTGGTCTTCCTCAATCTTCTCAGTTCAACAGTATTTTGGTGGTAATTGATAAGTTTTCCAAGTATGGTCATTTCATTTCCTTGAGACATCCTTTTAATGCTCAGAAAGTTGCAGAGGTGTTCTTGGACAATGTTTATAAGTTACATGGGATGCCAAAGTACATTATCTCTGACAGAGATCCAACATTCACTAGCCAATTTTAGAAAATGTTGATTGCTAGAACTGGGACTCAGTTGAATATGAGCACAGCAAATCATCCTGAAACAGATGGTCAAACTGAGAGGGTTAACCAACAGGTGGAGTGCTATCTCAGGTGTTTCATTAGTGCTCAACCTCATAAATGGAGTAAGTGTTGTCCTTGTGTGAGTTTTGGTATAATTCCAATTGGCATTCTGCTTTGGGGAAGTCTCCTTTTGAGATCCTGTAAGGGTACACACCAAGATATTTTGGTGTTAGTGAGTCTGATACAATTGCACCAGTGGAAATGCAAGAGTGGTTGCAATCTCGTCAGGCGATTACAGAGACAGCAAGACATCATCTGCTGCGAGCACAACATCATATGAAAAACCAAGCTGACAAACACAGGTCTGACAGAACGTTTGCTGTGGGAGATCAGGTGTTCCTGAAAATGCAGCCATATGCTCAATTGTCCTTGTATTCCAGGGCAAACCATAAGCTTGCTTTTAAGTTTTATGGGCCATTCCAAGTTTTGGAAAGGATAGGGGACAGAGCATATAAGTTGGATCTTCCTGCAACTAGCCGTCTGCATCCTGTGTTCCATGTTTCACAGCTGAAGAAGTTCCTACCCCGTGATGCTGTTGTCAATCAGTCCTTGCCTACACCCCAAGCTGCACTTCAAATTCCGGTCCAAGTGTTGCAGCGTAAGGTATGTCAAGTGGGTCGCCGGAGTATCGTCCGAGGACTGGTTCAGTGGTCTGAGTCTTCGCCAGCTGATGCTACGTGGGAGGATTTGGAGTTTCTCAAACAGCAATTTCCCCGTGCTCCGGCTTGGGGACAAGTCGGCTCTCAAGGAGGGAGGATTGTCAGCAACGCATAGGTGCAGGATACTGAAGATCACCACCAAGCGGCAACAGAGCCCGATACTGTTCACCATCCGGCAAGCGAGGAAGGAACGGCAGAGAACCAGGCCTCGAGCGGGCCTGCGGCGCGGCCCACTCGAGTCAAGATGAAGCCCAGGTGGAACGGTGGCCCTGAATGGATTCGGTAGTTAAATAGCACTGTATAACGTTCGAATTGGTTGGCTTTGGACTGGACGGCGGCTGCGGCCGATTGTAATGACTCTGTAGCTGTGAGGGAGGTTGGGAGGAAATACACGCTACCGAAATTCTCCATTCCACCATGAACCCTAGCTGCTAGTTGTAGATTGATCCCCATCCTTACACACGGGCAGCCGAGCATGCGTTCACGTCGCGGCGTTCCGAGGTGCATGCATGTGGCGCCTTGCGCGCTCGCCGCCGGCGTCCGTGCAGCCCAAGGTCCGCACGCACGTACGAGTACGCTGTACCTCACCTCTCCGGCAAAATGCCGCGCTGCGGTCTCGCTCAATCGACCTTGTTTCCTTCCCCGGCTCCGGTCAGCACCGCCGACGAATCAATATCTCGCGCGTACGACGACCTCCTGTCCTCATGAATGCTTTTCCCACGTCAATCGCAAAACGAAGCACAAAGATCCATCCCCACAACCTCGATCGGCTCAGTTCGATCCGATTCGATCGCTATCCGCGCCGGCAAGCGACCTGAATCGGCCTACGCCCAGCATGCGTTTTTGCAAAGCAAAAGTCGCGCGCTCCGGCTGTGGCACCATGCATGCATGGGCCTTCCTTCACCTGCCGCGCGCAGGGAGCTCTCTCTCCTCCCACTGCTGGCTGCTGCGCTGCGGACGGGCCTCGCCGGCGACCCTACTCAATCCATCTCTACGGGCTCGATCGATCGCCTCCTCCCTCCCCGGTCAGTGGCAGTGGCAGTGGCAGTGAAGCGGCTGCGACGTCCATTCCGTCCGGCAGCTCTCCCTCTCGATTCCTTCCTCGCGCCTACATGTAGCTTTTGAAGGGGATGGATGGATGGATGCACCAATGGACCAGAGCTTATCTTTCTTGTCCGTTGGGCTCTTCGCCTGGTTTTTCTTTTTTCTTTTCAGAGAGAATCACTTGCAATAATATATATATACGGTCGGAGCACCAAGGAAAGGACAACGGCGTCCGTCCGTCCGTCGTCCAAGGCTTCTTGTGTCTTCCCGCCGGCGATGCCCACCGTAAGTACGTGCGGATCCAGGTACATGGAACGAGGAGGCATCGATCGAGGTTTGATCTTTGCGGCTGCCGGGTGCGCGCGTACGTGCAGTCTGAAACGACCGACAGACAGAAAAACGTCGTCTTTGAACTTTAAAGGGTAGCGGCGAGGCTATCATCTCGTGGACGGACGAAGATGGAGCGCAGCAGAGCTCACCATGCATGCCATCGGAGCTGCAGATGCCACCGTTGCCGGCCGTGAGCTCTCACTGCCGCGTGCTCCTGCTTCACCGGTGGCCTCTTGGAGACCAAGGACGCCCTGCAGCACCGCCGGCGTTGCGCAAGTTTCGTTGCTGGCCGGTGGGAACCTCCAAGTCTGGCATTATGAGGCCGAAGCAAACACGGCGGGGCGAGCTAGTAGCTAGCTGCGGACGACCACCACCATGGCCGGGGCGACCTGTTGACGTACGTCCTTCCCCGCAGTGCATGCGCACTTGTGGAGCGGGACGTTAATTAGCTTAGGCCAGCGATGGCCACCGTGCGTGGCGAGGGAGATCTACCGATCGACCACCGCGCACCCAGCCGAGCCGATGAAGTCGAAGCCACCTCCATGCACCGTTGGACAAAAGTTTTGACCTTTGGGTGCGTGCGCTCGCTCGTCCTCACCCGTGGCGTGCGTGCAGTCTGACTCTAAACTCTGAAAACGACGACCGCAACAACGGCAGGCTAAGTTATCGTGCACGAGGTCCGTCCGAGCTCACCTTGCCGATCGGAGCCGTCGCCGTGGCCGTGAGCTCCCGCCTTGCGCGCTCCTCCCACTGCCGCGCGCCTGATGCTTCGCCGCCGGTGGCCTCCCTCTTGGACACCAAGGACGTTCTTTTCTCCACCACCACCACAACCAACTGGTGCGCTCGACGTACGACGATGCCGTCGGATGCCGGCCGGCGTCTCGCACGTGTTGCTGGTGGTGGCATCTCCAAGTCTGGCAGCATGACGAGGACGAAGAAGAGACGGCGGGAAGAGGTAGCTACCCCTACTAGCTAGCTGCAGACGACCACGAAGGCGCCGGCGATGTGGATGGCCTTCCCGTGCCGGACTCGAGGCCGGCAGGCCCTTGGCGAGGATGACCGATGAGGGAGACGCCGAGGACCCGGAGCGCGCAGTTGTTGTTCCGGAGCGGGTCGCTTAGGGAGAGGAGCTTGGTGATGCCGAGCGTCGGTCACCGCGCAGCCGAGGAAGTCGAAGCCACCGTGATGGACCTCAACACCGGCCGGCCGCCGGGGGTGGATCAGTCGGGACTCGGGAGGGCTGGTCTCCGGGCGGCCGGAGGGGAAGGAAGGAGGGTGCGGTGGCCGCCGCCGCCGCCGCCATGGGGGAAAAGGTTTGACCTTTTGCCCCTGCATTCGCACGCCACGCGGCGGGCTTCGGCTTGGGAACGCAATGCCGTCCTCGATCCCTCTCCTCTCAAAATCTCCATTCTCGAGAAAATAAAAGAGCGCACGTCAAGACGGCGAAGCCACATGTTGACTGTGACCCTGTTTGGATACTCTAATACAGTTAGAATTAGAGTTATTTTCTAAGAGCATCTCCAATAGCCGCGCTATGCGCCATGCGCAAAAAACCTGTTTGCCGCGCGCGCTGCGGCTGGTTTTGCGCGCCCGCCTGCGCTGGCTCCAGCAGCCGCGCTATAATGCAGCACGCGCGCGCCGCTCCAGCAGAGCGCAAAAATACAGCGCGCGCGCCGCACAAACCACATATACATGTATTTTATATGAGCAAAAATGATCAAACATATATGATATTTTAGACAAAAATGAACATGTGAAATTTGACACAAACAAGTTGATGAATAAAAGTTCATGCCCACAAGTTCATCCAACCAAGTTCAAAATCATGCCCACAAGTTCATCCAACCAAGTTCAAATGCAAACTAAAGTTCAAGACATGAAAGACACATCAATCTTCATCTTCCTCGTCTTCGTCTTCGTCCTCATCTTCCGAAGACGACTCTTCCGCCTCCGAAGATGAATCTTCCTCCCTCTCCTCATCACGCACCGCATCACGCACCGCATCATGTGAAGCTCCGACGGTGTTGGCAAGATCTTCAACGGCATCTTCATGGGAATGTGTGTGAGAAGCCATGACGGCCGGAGGTGCACCCATGCCTCCCATGAGAGAAGCAAAACTCATGCCTCCCATGTCGGCCATAGCGTCGGAGGGTGCTCCAAAGCCACCCATGCCTCCCATGGCGGCCGGAGGTGCACCCATGCCTCCCATGGCGGCCGGAGGTGCACCCATGCCTCCCATGGCGGCGAAGCCACCCATGGCGCCGAGGCCACCACCACCCATGGCGCCGAAGCCACCCATGCCTCCCATGGCGCCGAGGCCACCGCCACCCATTGCACGAACCAAGGCTCTTTTTTGGATCAAGACTTCTTGTTGGGCAAGATGGACATACTCTTTTTGCGCCGCATTGAGGTTAGATGTGTCCAAGAAGAACAAGTGCTTCTCCCATTCCAACAACTTAGCTCGCTCCTCGTTGCTCACTTTCCTCTCCTCCAAAGTCACCTTTCTCTCCTCGGCCGCCACCCTTCTCTCCTCGGCCGCCAACCTCCTCTCCTCGGCCACGGCATCTTGGTTCCTTGCCATTTTCCTCACCTCATTGGCTTCGACCCTTGCCTTCACAATAGCTTCCATAGCATTTTTGAGCTCATCATCTCCTTTCCTCTTCTTCTTTTGGGTTTGGTCTTTCTTACACCCATCCGGTCGTTTTGGCTTCGAGTATGAAACCGAGTTGGGTGTGGGGCTTCTCTTGCCGTCATCACTTGATGCATCATCCTCCTCCTCATCATCATCATTCTCAATTGCTAGCTTCCGTTTGTTGCTCAATTTCAAATCCTCCAAACCAACACGCTTCTTCTATTTCTCATCATCCTTTAACACTTCATAGCAATGAGGCAAGGTAAAGACCTGCCTTTCTTGATCTTCCCCTTCTTGGTTGTCCTTGTCTCTTTTTTGAACAAGTTTTGTGCAATGTTGTTCTACAAGAAAAACAAAACAAGTTAGCACTTCGGTCACCAAAAACAAGTATGATGAACATATATGAGATTCCACTTACTCGATCATCCTCATTTGTGCCACTTGGGTTAATCTTGTCAACTGCCTTTTGTACGGTCGCCCACTTTTGACAATCCGCGTTGATTGTCGACCATCGGGACCGAAGTGATCTCTCGGAGCGGTCAATTCCACTCAAGTTGTGAGCATCATAGTGTTCTTTCATTCGCCCCCAATACGCGTCTCTACTTTGATCACCTCCAATGGATGGATCCCTCGACACTTGCAAATAAGTATGGCATAGTAACTTGTCATCGTTGGTTGAGTAATTGCCCGCTCTTCCTTTCGGCACCTCGACAATTCCCTCACCCTCCTCGTCCACCTCAAACTCATGGTCTTGGAAATGGATGTCATTGGTTTGAGACCAATGCGAATTGTTGGACCCAACACCCATAGTGGACATGTATGCATCATCGTTGAGACTACAAAGTTTTTTGAACAATGCAAATAAGCTATCTATATGTGATGATGATGCATTGAAAAAATAAGAAGAAAAGAAAAGTTGGAATTTTTTTCACCTTGGGGGCATTTCGGCGAACATGTGGTGCGCGTCGGCGGCCGGCTCAACGAGTGAGCTCGCCGGCGCTTCGGAAGCCGCCGCGGCCGTCGAACGCCCTGCAAGCTTTTTTTCCCTCGCCTTTGTTGATGCCAGAGCCGTCCGCCGCCTTGTTCTTCTTCTCAGATGTTTTGCCCTTCTTCCTCCGCGCCGCATTGGGTACCTTCTTTGACGGTGCGGCGGCGGCGCGACGCCACCTGGCGCCGTGGTCATCCGCGGCAGCAAGAAGAGGCTGCGCGCAAGGCCGACGCTCGGCGGAGCTCCGGCGGTGGCGACGCCAGCGCTCGCGGCGCTAGGGTTTCCGGCGGCT
>NC_041390.1:596067513-596109843 GCF_002162155.2 Triticum dicoccoides | reverse complement strand
GCGGGGTGAGCGGGGCGCCGGTGTGCGCGTCCATGGGTGGGTGGCAGGGCGCCGGCGCCGGCGCGCGCGGGGCGTAGGACGAGCAGAGGAGAGAGTGTGACGCGAGCGCTCGAGTGTGCCGCGCGCTGTAGCTGGCGCCCCAAATACACCGCGCGGCTAAGTGTTTTTGTCCGCGCGCCCAACCCGTTATAGCGCGCGTGCGCCGTTTTTGCGCGCCCGCTGGAGCGACCTGCCGCGTTGCGCGCGCTAAAACGGCATATTTTTGCGACGCGGTGCTAGTGTAGCGCGGCTGTTGGAGATGCTCTAACCCACTCTAACTCAAATAAGCACCCCTCTCACCGGGATAGTTGGGTTAGATGGAATTAACCCACTCTAATCCTACATGTTTGGATACTTTTGGGTTATTTAAGCCCCCAACTAATCCAAACTAGCTCTAACTCCATGATCCAAACAGGGCATGTGTAGTCAATTGACTACACAGGTTAGTGGAAAAAGCATCATATATAAGCACAAACCATGAAAAAAATACAAAATTCATAGAAATACATATATCTTGACTACACAACATTGAGTTGACTACACATGATTAAAATCCTGGCACCGCCAAGTGGATGAATATCAATGACGTTCTCTCTCTCTCTCTCAACAAATTCATTAATTACCATTACACAAGGCATGCTGCAAATGCTACGTACTACTACCGTCAAAAGTATTTTGAACAAAGTTTGGTAAATAATCATAACCACCGTCTATTCGGATCGATGATTAAAATGTTTCCATGAAAATAGCAGTCCTAAAAGTTGGCGCCCTTGTTCGATTCCCCCCTTCTTCTCACCCACCAAGGCTAAATATGCCCGTCTCTCTTAATTTGTCCGACAAGGAGAGAGTCGGCCATCATTTACGATGTAAAAAGCCACACATGTCATGTCCACTCGCTACAATTCTCGCCTTCCTCTCCTCCCTACGCTCTCCACTATAGCACGCGCCCACCACCATGTTCCCCTGGTTTCACGCCGGCCAACAGCATAAAAATGTCGGTCCCAATTTGTTTGTTTGTGGAGTTAGGATACATTTCGAGCTAATTATGTAGTAAATGTTTGCGTTTAAGGCCTTGTACAATGCAAGATGTTTAGAGAGGTGCTTAGTATTCCCTCCGTCCGAAAATACTTGTCATCAAAATAAATGAAAAAAGATGTATCTAGAACTAAAATAAACCGAGTTTTTTTTCTTTAGCAACTATGCTTATTTCTATAGGAGAAATGCCTAATTAAGCGTCTATCCTGTATAAATAAGCACTAGTGCTTAAGAAAAATTTAATTTATTTCTATAAATACCTCCCTAAGCACCTTGCATTGTACAAGGCCAACTGGCACCATGCAACTGAATCTTCCTTGGTCCCTCAAGTCTCAAAACCGGATAGTTTGGTCCTAAATAAGATTTTGAGCGCGTTGACCGGGTTTGACCGCCACAAAACCGCCCGATGAACATTAAATCCAAAAAGATTCAAAAAATCAGAATTTTTTTGGGGGGTCCAAAAAAAATCAAAAAATCACAAAACCGCCACAAAATATGCGCAAGGTGCGATCAAATTTTTGTGGTCTTTTGACACTTGAGGACCTCATGGGAAAAAAATCTGCCCGATGTATAGAATTCAAAAAAATTCTGAAATTTTTTAGGGTCCAATATTCTTACGTGTGCAAGGTGCGACCAGAATCTTGTCACGTAATGACATCGGACAGGCTCTAGGAAAACAACAAGTTTTGGCTATTTTTTCTGAGCAAAAATTTGTTTTTTTGCCACGAGCACCTCGAGTATCGAAAGACCATGGAATTTTGGTTGGACCTTACGCATGTAAGCATATCAGACCCCAAAAAATTTCAGATTTTTTTGAATTTTTTAATTTTTCGAATTTACTGTTCATCGGACATAGATGTTTTTGTGCCACGAGCTCCTGAGTGTCAAAAGACCACGAAAATTTGGTTGGACCTTGCGCATGTAAGCATATTTGATTCTTCGAATGTACTGTTCATCAAGCGGTTTTGTGGTGGTCAAACCCTGTCAACGTGCTTAAAATCTGGTTTAGTATTAAACTTATCCGGCTTTGAGACTTGAGGGACCAAATGTATATCAATATTTTTTGAGGGACCAAGTCTATACTTTTTGGAAACATGACGGACCAAAAACATACTTTTCTCTTTACTTATTTTCAAAGAAAAAGACCCACATCTACTACGAAACTTTATAAGTACAAGGCACCCTAAATAAAAAAATTACATCGAAGGCCATGCATCATCAAACAACCGTTAACGCCGCCAGAACAAGTCGTCGACGCGCCGTTTTGTCACTGCTCACTACCAGAACCGGTTTGACCTTGTTAATAACATTTAGCAAATCTTATTGCATGTACCCCGTCGCACTTTTGAACCCTCCAACTCTTGATGTCGCGCTCAGACGGCTAGAAAGCAGGAATTTACGCCAAAGCTCTGTCGACTCCGTCCTGGCGGACAAATTTGAGGAGGATAGGAGCCCCACCCTCCGCCCGAGCAAGGTACATTTGCCTACTCTGTTGTGAGTTGGCTACATTATTACATCAGCAGGAAAATGGCGTGAGCTTAGGGGTAGCATGTAGTTACTGGGTTGGTGCTCCAGCAGGTGCAGCTCCGGGGAGAGCTGGACAGCCATGAAACTGAGGATGCTGCGTCGTTGTGCCTTGGCTTTCGTGTTGTCGTGATTGGTTACCCAGAGGCAAAACCTACCGCCTCCATAGTAGCCGACCTCGGCCAATTGCCCGCGTGTTCTATATCCAGCACGCCACAACTGCTCAGAAGGGTATGCTTCCGGCCAGGTCGCGACGACCGCCGGCGGCCTGACGTCCATGTCAACGGCGCAAAAGGGATTCTCATCGAAATGACCACCTAACGAACGAATGCCTAATAGCAGCCGCCGACCGGTGCCGAGGAAGTCCGGGACTAGCACGCCCCTCCTGTTGATGGGCAGCTGCCAGGCGCCCTCCGCGCGCCACCGGCGGTGTGCCGTGTGATAGGAGAAGGTGCTCTGGTAGCGCAAGGAGACCCAGACGCGTGCGCCCGACACAAAGTAGGCCTTGACTTCCGCCCGGCGGCAGGGAAGACCCGGTGGGTCCGGGTCCGGGACGGCGCTCCAGGCCTAGCGACTGCCGCCGCCAGGGCTAGGCTGCTGCTGGAGAGTCTCGAACCGGGGTCCCAAGTCGTATCCTGGGAAGGCGGAGATGGCGAAGAACATGCGGCAGCCCATGGGGACTAGGAACACCAAATGCTTGGCGGAGGTCATGTCGGGGCCGCGGGAGAGCGCGGTGCCGTCGTAGAGCACGGTCCGTCCGTTGGCGCCGACGCCGGCAATGAGGTCGCCGCACGGAGAGTCCGAGAACACCATATACTCTTTGGGGTTGACTCTCTTAAAGCAGACGGCGGGGTCGGGCAGGCTGAGCAGCGGCAGTGGCGGCGGCGGGCAGTCGACGTCGACCTGTGGTTGGGGTTTCTCCTGGGAGGAGAAGAGACGCCTGAGGTCGAGGTTGAAGAGGAGGTAGCCTCCTTCACTGTCGTCCGGCGCCGCCACAAACAATCGGGTGCGGTAGCGCTGCGAGTCGGCCATCGCCATGTATCGAACTATCGATCTCTCGACTCCTCCATGATTGATTTCGAACGATCTGCAAACGATGTATAGTACGTAGTCTCTTTTATGGAGCCCGCCTTCGGATTGGACACAAACTGTTGCCGGCCGCTAGATTAAAACGAGCCGTCGGCGCCTCTTTTTTTTTAAAGTAGTTTGCGTTTCCCGTACTAACAGGTAACGGGTAACGGCACGCAGAACCGACTCTACCTTTTTTTGAGCATCAGTACAGACACAAGCGCTCATATACATGCGCATACACTCATCCCTATGAACGCACACACGCACACCCTACCCCTATGAGCACCTCCGAAAGACTGAGCCGGCATATCATCTTGAGATTTACGAAGTCACCGTAGGCGCCTCGTCGTCGACGGGAACGTCTCCTCCCACTGAAAGCGCATCGCCGGAAATCCTGAAATAAATCCAGGAATAATGCGAGCACCAGGATTTGAACCCTGGTGGGTTGGGGATACCACTGTCCACCTAACCAACTCAATCACAGGTTGATTCGCAGAACCGACTCTACCTGATGAAGTAGCATCCATGACCCCGGCGCGTATACGTCCGTCCTGGTTGCCTGCCACGTCTCAGTGTGCGCAACGGGGCAAACACGAGCGCACCTCGCGCGGAGCATCTCCAGACCAAACTCGCGACTCTCTTCATCAAGTTTTTTTTAAAAGCCGCCGCACAAATCTCGGCAATAAAAAAGTCCTTCCTTTCCGACCGGCCATGATTCCTTCTTCTTCTTCTTCGAATTACTTTACGAATACCAAAGCCGATCCATGGTTTGGTCATCTCCAATTTCGCTCCTAGCTCTGCCCGCCGAATCTCCCAAGCTCTCCTTTCATCAGTCCATGCGCATGAGACACGGAATCATCGGTCTGGTTGCCGTCTTCCCCGCCGCCGCCGCCGCCGCCGGCCCGCCATCCATCCTACCTACTAGTACTAGCATCCTCGATCCAGCCTCCCTCCCGCCGTTCCATCGTGCCGTCGCCATGAGAGATGAGGTCCGTCAAGCTAGCTGAGGCTTTTCCTTTTTGCAGATCGATCGATCGAAAAACACTCTTGCTCCACACCGATCGACCCTTCCCCAATTCCGGCCACGGCGGTGCATGCTAGCTAATTTGGTTGCCGCCGGTGCGGTGCCATGAATCCTTTCCGAGTTCTATGCATGCCCCGCTGCTGCTCCTCGATCCACACTACCGTTCGATTCGATTAATGGCCGCCGCCGTCCTTCTTCCCGTGCAGTGAAACCAATCGACCCCCTCCTTCTTCCTCTCCGCCCAACATTCATCTCATGGCCGCCGCCGATTCCAACTTTATTTCACCGGATCGATCGCCCGCCGTACGTCGTCCATGCTAAGGTCTCGACCCGCCCGGCCGGAGCCGGACAGCAGGCGAATGACCTCCATCTCCATCTCCATGAGCACGCTCGTGTCGTGTCGTTGGGGAGCAGAGCACCCGCGTCGATCGACGGCCGACGTGGGCGCCGAGCATGGCGCTCCACGCAACGGCCCAACGGTGCACGCACGGCCAGCTCCAGCACGGGGCCATCAAAGACGACCTGCTGTCTCCTTCCTCTCCGGCCGGCGACTCGATTCAATTCCTATTCCTTACGCAGACCCGTTTGCACATCACTTGATTTGATTGCAATACATGCCGTAGCGGCTGCTTCTCGTTCGTGGTGGCCGGCGGCAAGCTATCCCACCCCTATCTAGGAAGACGAAAATCGTGACGGCGCCGGGCCGGTCTCCACCTCAACCGTACGGACGCGAAGGGCGTGCTGCACGAGCCCTCCTTGCGGCCATCGGCGGCGAGGTGGCAGTGGGCACAAATGTCATCTTCTTGGCGGCAGGCCAGGAGCACGGTGTCAACGACGCACAGGTGCAGGATACTGAAGATCACCACCAAGAGGCAACAGAGCCCGATACTGTTCATCATCCGGCAAGCGAGGAAGGAACGGCATTGAACCAGGCCTCGAGCGGGCCTGCGGCGCGGCCCACTCGAGTCAAGATGAAACCCAGGTGGAACGGTGACCCTGAATGGATTCGGTAGTTAAATAGCACTATATAACGTTCGAATTGGTTGGCTTTGGACTGGACGGTGGCTGCGGCCGATTGTAATGACTCTGTAGCTGTGAGGGAGGTTGGGAGGAAATACACGCTACCGAAATTCTCCATTCCACCATGAACCCTAGCTGCTAGTTGTAGATCGATCCCCATCCTTACACTTGGTATCAGATTCGGCGATCCTGGCGCTTCCTCAACACCATCACGAGACGTGGTGGCGAGATCGGCGGCGGGCGGCGACGATGGAGAAGTTGTCGGAGGACGGGCGTGGCGTCTACGAGCTCCTTCGGGCGGATCTCGCGGTCGACCTCGACAAGCGCTTCCGCGACCAAGGTGCGGATCTCCTCGAGGCCATGGGGAAGCTGATCTCGATGAATACCTCGACTCTCGACGGCTTGCTCTCTTCGCGTGTGGACGGGGTCCGCGACGAGCTGTTGATGGAGATGGAGCAGATCCACGGCGACCAATTGAAGGGGAGTTCTCCTCCGCGGGAAGATCCGTCTCCGTCGCGTGGTGCTGGGAATGGTCGCGGCGGTGGCCCGACTGATTCCCTCGGTTTCGACAACGATCACCGGGGGAAGGTGCATAATACTTATGTTCCTCCTCCGGTCAGAGGTGCGCGAGAGTCGAATTTTCAGTTCCGTCCTTCACTGGGCCGTGAGTCGAGTTCCTTTGATACTGCTGATTCGTTTGCTTTTGGTGCTCGTCTGGAACTGCCACGATTCGATGGAGCCAATCCGCGTTTATGGCAAACTCGATGTGAAGATCAATTCCGGCTGTGGGGTACACCGAACCATCGCTGGATTTCTCTGGCGACATCTCAGTTTGAGGGTGCTGCTGCTCGTTGGTTGGAATTGATGCAACGTCGTCAGCCGCAGGCGACTTGGTCTGAATTTTGTCAGAGTTTGCAGAACCGGTTTGGGAGGAATCAGCATCAGACACTCTTGCGTCAGTTGTTCAGGATCTCTCAGTCTTCGTCTGTAGCTGATTATGTGGAGCGTTTTGCTGACTTGTGTGATCAGTTGTCTGCGTATGAGGAGGCGCCCAATTCGCTGCATTACACTACACGCTTCCTCGATGGACTCAAACCTGGTGTTCGGATTGCAGTTGCTTTGCAGAAACCACGGGACCTGGACGCAGCGTATGATTTAGCGTTGTTGCATGAGGAGTTGGGGGAAGGAATTACTCCTCTTAATCATGTATCGTCTGCTAGATCGGGGCCTATGCCGTTGCCATTGCCACCTTCTAAAAGTCGCAGTTCTGACGACAAACGTAGCATGGAAGTTCAGAAAACGGTTCAGACTGAAGATCGATGGTCTGCACTGAGAATTTTTCGCAAGTCTAAAGGTCTCTGTTTTGTTTGCGGGGAGAAATGGTCTAAGGATCATGTCTGCAAGTCATCAGTTCAGTTGCACATTGTGCAGGAGCTTATAGATCATATTCAGTCAGAGGGAACAGAGTCATGTACTGGCAGTGATCATGATTAGGATCGAATGTCTGTTTGTAGTATGCACTTGTCTGCTGCTGCGGTTGGAAAACAATCTAATGCACCAACACTACAACTTCTGGTTGAGATACAAGGTATGGCGTTAATTTTCCTGGTGGATTCCGGCAGTACCCATTCTTTCATTGATAGTAACTTACAGCATCGCCTGCTTAATGTTCAGTCACAACCTCCTGTGTCAGTAGCTGTGGCTGGTGGAGGCATATTGCAGTGTGATTCTATTCTCAAAGCTTGTTCTTGGAGCTGTGGTCAAGCAGAATTTGCTACTACTTTTAGGTTGTTGCCATTGGCTAGTTATGATGGGATTATTGGGTTGGATTGGCTTGCTCAGCACAGTCCTATGCAAGTGGATTGGGTGCAGAAGTGGATGTCATTTTCCTACCAGGGTACAGTAGTCACCTTGCAGGGATTATTGCCTGAGGATGTTGCTGTTACAGTGTTTTCTATTTCCTTAATCAGACCTGTAGAAGAGAAAGTAAAACATCCAGAATTGCAAGTGTTGTTGGATAAACATGTTGTAGTATTTGAAACTCCTACCACATTGCCACCCAGAAGACTCAAAGATCATACTATTCCATTAATTCCTGGAGCAAGACCAGTGTCAGTTAGACCTTATAGGATTGCTCCTCATTTAAAGGATGAATTGGAAAAGCAGATCAAAGAACTGTTGGCCTCAGGGATGATCAGGCATAGCAACAGTGAGTTTTCTTCTCCTGTCTTGTTGGTTAAGAAAAAAGAGGAGGGCACTTGGCGAATGGTGATTGATTATAGACACCTTAATGCTATTACATTAAAAAGCAAGTATCCAGTTCCTGTTATAGATGAACTCTTGGATGAGTTGGCAGGTGCTTGTTGGTTTTCCAAGCTGGATCTGAAAGCTGGTTATTACCAAATCAGACTAGCACCAGGAGAAGAATATAAAACAGCATTTCAGACTCATAATGGACATTATGAATTTAATGTGATGGGCATGGGGTTATCAGGAGCACCAGGGACATTTCAAGGGACAATGAATTATGATCTTTCCCCTGTTTTGAGGAAGTGTGCCTTAGTGTTCTTTGATGATATTTTTGTCTTCAGTAAGACTTTAAGGGAGCATTGGGAACATTTGGATGAAGTATTATCTATTCTGCATAGAGAACAGTGGAAGGTGAAAATGTCTAAATGTGATTTTGCTCAACCTAAGATAGCCTATCTGGGACATGTTATCTCAGCAGAGGGGGTTTCTACTGATCCTGATAAGATAGTGGCTGTTTAGCAATGGCCTACTCCCCAAAATGTGAAGGAGGTGAGAGGATTTCTTGGGCTGAGTGGATACTACAGGAAGTTTATTAAACATTATGGAATAATTGCAAGGCCACTGACTGATCTACTTAAGAAGAATGTTCCTTTTGTGTGGACCAGTATTACAGATGAAGCTTTTGTGACATTAAAACAAGCACTAGTATCTGCTCCTGTCCTAGCCTTACCAGATTTCACTAAACCCTTTATGATTGAGACTGATGCCTGTGAATATGGTATTGGTGCAGTACTCATGCAACAAGGGCACCCACTAGCATTTGTCAGCAAAACATTGGGGCCCAAGAATAGAGCTGTCTCAGTCTATGAAAAATAATATTTAGCTATTTTGTTAGCAGTGGACAAGTGGAGGCCTTATTTACAAGTGCAACATTTTACTATCAAGACAGATCAGAGAAGTCTGGCTCACCTGCAAGATCAGAGATTGCATACAGTGTGGCAACAGAAGTGTCTTACTAAACTGTTGGGTTTGAACTACCAAATTCAGTACAAGCAAGGTACAGATAATGTTGGAAATATGCCCTAGAGGCAATAATAAAAGGTTTATTATTATATTTCCTTGTTCATGATAATTGTCTTTTATTCATGCTATAATTGTGTTATCCGGAAATCGTAATGCATGTGTGAATAATAGACACCAACATGTCCCTAGTAAGCCTCTAGTTGACTAGCTCGTTGATCAACAGATAGTCATGGTTTCCTGACTATGGACATTGGATGTCGTTGATAACGAGATCACATCATTAGGAGAATGATGTGATGGACAAGACCCAATCCTAAACATAGCACAAGATCATATAGTTCGTTTGCTAGAGTTTTCCAATGTCAAGTATCTTTTCCTTAGACCATGAGATCGTGTAACTCCCGGATACTGTAGGAGTGCTTTGGGTATACCAAACGTCACAACGTAACTGGGTGACTATGAAGGTATACTACGGGTATCTCCGAAAGTGTCTGTTGGGTTGACACCGATCAAGACTGGGCTTTGTCACTCCGTATGACGAAGAGGTATCACTAGGCCCACTCGGTAATGCATCATCATTATGAGCTCAAAGTGACCAAGTGTCTGGTCACGGGATCATGCATTACGGTACGAGTAAAGTGACTTGCCGGTAACGAGGTTGAACGAGGTATTGGGATACCGACGATCGAATCTCGGGCAAGTAACATACCGATTGACAAAGGGAATTGTATACGGGGTTGCTTGAATCCTCGACATCGTGGTTCATCCGATGAGATCATCGAGGAGCATGTGGGAGCCAACATGGGTATCTAGATCCCGCTGTTGGTTATTGACCGGAGAGCAATCTCGGTCATGTCTACATGTCTCCCGAACCCGTAGGGTCTACACACTTAAGGTTCGGTGACGCTAGGGTTGTAGGGATATGTATATGCAGTAACCCGAATGTTGTTCAGAGTCCTGGATGAGATCCCGGACGTCACGAGGAGTTCCGGAATGGTTCGGAGGTAAAGAATTATATATAGGAAGTGCTATTTCGGCTATCGGGACAAGTTTCGGGGTCACCGGTATTGTACCGGGACCACCGGAAGGGTCCCGGGGGTCCACCGGGTGGGGCCACCTATCCCGGAGGGCCCCATGGGCTGAAGTGGGAAAGGACCCAGCCCAAAGTGGGCAGGGCGCCACTTCCCCTAGGGCCCATGCGCCTAGGGTGGGGGAAACCCTAAAGGGGGCGCCCCCTTGCTTGGGGGGCAAGCCCCCACCCCTTGGCCGCCGCCCCCCTAGGAGATTGCATCTCCTAGGGCCGCCCCCCCCTAGGCCCCCTATATATAGTGGGGGGGATGGAGGGCCTCTCACCTATTCCTTTGGTGCCTCCCTCTCCCTTTCCAACACCTCCTCCTCCTCCATAGAGCTTGGCGAAGCCCTGCCGGAGTACTGCAGCTCCATCACCACCATGTCGTCGTGCTGCTGCTGGAGCCATCTTCCTCAACCTCTCCTTACCCCTTGCTGGATCAAGAAGGAGGAGACGTTACGCTGACCGTACGTGTGTTGAATGCGGAGGTGTCGTCCGTTCGGCGCTAGGATCTCCGGTGATTTGGATCACGTCGAGTACGACTCCCTCATCCCCGTTCTTTGAACGCTTCCGCTCGCGATCTACAAGGTACATAGATGCATCCAACCACTCGTTACTAGATGAACTCATAGATGGATCTTGGTGAAACCGTAGGAAACTTTTTGTTTTTTGCAACGTTCCCCAACAGATAATACTGCAGCTGGTTCATCCGATGAGATCATGGAGGAGCATGTGGGAGCCAACATGGGTATCCAGATCCCGTTGTTGGTTATTGACCGGAGAGCAATCTCGGTCATGTCTACATGTCTCCCGAACCCGTAGGGTCTACACACTTAAGGTTCGGTGACTCTAGGGTTGTAGGGATATGTATATGCAGTAACCCGAATGTTGTTCGGAGTCCCGGATGAGATCTCGGACGTCACGGGGAGTTCCGGAATGGTCCGGAGGTAAAGAATTATATATAGGAAGTGCTATTTCGGCTATCGGGACAAGTTTCGGGGTCACCGGTATTGTACCGGGACCACCGGAAGGGTCTCGGGGGTCCACCGGGTGGGGCCACCTATCCCGGAGGGCCCCATGGGCTGAAGTGGGAAAGGACCCAACCCAAAGTGGGCTGGGGCGCCACTTCCCCTAGGGCCCATGCGCCTAGGGTGGGGGAAACCCTAAAGGGGGCGCCCCCTTGCTTGGGGGGCAAGCCCCCCACCCCTTGGCCGCCGCCCCCCCTAGGAGATTGCATCTCCTAGGGCCGCCGCCCCCTCCTAGGCCCCTTATATATAGTAGGGGGGATGGAGGGCCTCTCACCTATTCCTTTGGTGCCTCCCTCTCCCTCTCCAACACCTCCTCCTCCTCCATAGAGATTGGCGAAGCCCTGCGGAGTACTGCAGCTCCATCACCACCACGCCGTCGTGCTGCTGCTGGAGCCATCTTCCTCGACCTCTCCTTCCCCCTTGCTGGATCAAGAAGGAGGAGACGTTATGCTGACCGTACGTGTGTTGAATGCGGAGGTGCCGTCCGTTCGGCGCTAGGATCTCCGGTGATTTGGATCACGTCGAGTACGACTCCCTCATCCCCGTTGTTTGAACGCTTCCGCTCACGATCTAAAAGGTACGTAGATGCATCCAACCACTCGTTGCTAGATGAACTCATAGATGGATCTTGGTGAAACCGTAGGAAATTTTTTGTTTTCTGCAACATTCCCCAACAGTGGCATCATGAGCTAGGTCTATGCGTAGTTCTCTATGCACGAGTAGAACACAATTTGCTGTGGGCGTTGATGTTATCAACTTTCTTGCCGCTACTAGTCTTATCTTGCTTCAACGGTATTGTGGGATGAAGCGGCCCGGACCAACCTTACATGTACGCTTACGTGAGACCGGTTCCACCGACTGACATGCACTAGTTGCATAAGGTGGCTGGCGGGTGTTTGTCTCTCCCACTTTAGTTGGAGCAGATTCGATGAAAAGGGTCCTTATGAAGGGTAAATAGAAGTTGACAAATCACATTGTGGCTTTCACGTAGGTAAGAAAACGTTCTTGCTAGAACCCTATTGCAGCCACGTAAAACATGCAACAACAATTAGAGGACGTCTAACTTGTTTTTGCAGCAAGTGTTTTGTGATGTGATATGGCCAAAGTTGTGATGAATGATATATATGTGATGTATGAGATGTTCATGCTATTGTAATAGGAATCACGACTTGCATGTCGATGAGTATGACAACCGGCAGGAGCCATAGGAGTTGTCTTTATTTTTGCATGACCTGCGTGTCATTGAGAAACGCCATGTAAATTACTTTACTTTATTGCTAAACGCGTTAGCCATAGTAGTAGAAGTAATAGTTGGCGAGCAACTTCATGGAGACACGATGATGGAGATCATGATGATGGAGATCATGGTGTCATGCCGGTGACAAGATGATCATGGATCCCCAAGATGGAGATCAAAGGAGCTATGTGATACTGGCCATATCATGTCACTTTTATTATTTGATTGCATGTGATGTTTATCATGTTTTTGCATCTTGTTTACTTAGAACGATGGTAGTAAATAAGATGATCCCTCATAATAATTTCAAGAAAGTGTTCCCCCTAACTGTGCACCATTGCGACAGTTCGTTGTTTCGAAGCACCACGTGATGATCGGGTGTGATAGATTCTAACGTTCACATACAACAGGTGTACGACAGATTTACACATGCAAACACTTAGGTTGACTTGACGAGCCTAGCATGTACATACATGGCCTCGGAACACAGAAGACCGAAAGGTTGAGCATGAGTCGTATAGAAGATACGATCAACATGAAGATGTTCACCGATGTTGACTAGTCTGTCTCACGTGATGATCGGACACGACCTAGTTAACTCGGATCATGTTATACTTAGATGACAGGAGGGATGTCTATCTAAGTGGGAGTTCATTGAATAATTTGATTAGATGAACATAATTATCATGAACTTAGTCTAAAATATTTACAATATGTCTTGTAGATCAAATGGCCAACGTAGTCCTCAACTTCAACGCGTTCCTAGAGAAAACCAAGCTGAAAGACGATGGCAGCAACTACACGGACTGGGTCCGGAACCTGAGGATCATCCTCATAGCTGCCAAGAAAGATTATGTCCTACAAGCACCACTGGGTGACGCACATGTTCTCCCTGCAGAACAAGACGTTATGAACGCTTGGCAGGCACGTACCGTTGACTTCTCCCTCGTTCAGTGCGGCATGCTTTACAGCTTAGAGCCGGGACTCCAAAAACGTTTTGAGAGACACGGAGCATATGAGATGTTCGAAGAGCTGAAAATGGTTTTCCAAGCTCATGCCCGGGTCGAGAGATATCAAGTCTCCGACAAGTTCTTCAGCCGTAAGATGGAGGAAAACAGTTCTGTCAGTGAGCACATACTCACTATGTCTGGGTTGCATAACCGCTTGACTCAGCTGGGAGTTAATCTCCCGGATGACGCGGTCATTGACAGAATCCTTCAGTCGCTTCCACCGAGCTACAAGAGCTTTGTGATGAACTTCAACATGCAGGGGATGGAAAAGACCATTCCTGAAGTATTTGCTATGCTGAAATCAGCAGAGGTAGAAGTCAAAAAGGAACATCAAGTGTTGATGGTGAATAAAACCACTAAGTTTAAAAAGGGCAAGGGTAAGAAGAACTTCAAGAAGGAAGGCAAGGGAGTTGCCGCGCCCGCCAAGCAAGCTGCCGGGAAGAAGCCAAAGAATGGACCCAAGCCCGAGACTGAGTGCTTTTATTGCAAGGAAAGTGGTCACTAGAAGCGGAACTGCCCCAAATACTTAGCGGACAAGAAGGCCGGCAAAACGAAAGGTATATGGGATATACATGTAATAGATGTGTACCTTACCAGTACTCGTAGTAGCTCCTGGGTATTTGATACCGGTGCAGTTGCTCACATTTGTAACTCAAAGCAGGAGCTGCGTAATAAGCGGAGACTGGCGAAGAACGAGGTGACGATGCGCGTCGGGAATGGTTCCAAGGTCGATGTGATCGCCGTCGGCACGCTACCTCTATATTTACCTACGGGATTAGTTTTAAACCTCAATAATTGTTATTTAGTGCCAGCTTTGAGCATGAACATTGTATCGGGATCTCGTTTAATACGAGATGGCTACTCATTTAAATCCGAGAATAATGGTTGTTCTATTTATACGAGAGATATGTTTTATGGTCATGCTCCGATGGTGAATGGTTTATTCTTAATGAATCTCGAGCGTAATGCTACACATATTCATAGTGTGAGTACCAAAAGATTTAAGGTTGATAATGATAGTCCCACATACTTGTGGCACTGTCGCCTTGGTCACATAGGTGTCAAACGCATGAAGAAGCTCCATGCAGATGGACTTTTAGAGTCTCTTGATTACGAATCATTTGACACGTGCGAACCATGCCTCATGGGTAAAATGACCAAGACTCCGTTCTCAGGAACAATGGAGTGAGCAACCAACTTATTGGAAATCATACATACTGATGTGTGCGGTCCAATGAGTGTTGAGGCTCGCGGTGGCTATCGTTATGTTCTCACCCTCACTGATGACTTGAGTAGATATGGGTATATCTATTTGATGAAACACAAGTCTGAGACCTTTGAAAAGTTCAAGGAATTTTAGACTGAGGTTGAGAATCAACGTGACAGGAAAATCAAATTCTTGCGATCAGATCGTGGAGGAGAATACTTGAGTCACGAATTTGGCACACACTTAAGAAAATGTGGAATAGTTTCACAACTCAGGCCGCCTGGAACACCTCAGCGTAATGGTGTGTCCGAATGTCGTAATCGCACTCTATTAGATATGGTGCGATCTATGATGTCTCTTACCGATTTACCACTATCTTTTTGGGGCTATGCTTTAGAGACTGCCACATTCACTTTAAATAGGGCTCCGTCGAAATCCGTTGAGACGACACCGTATGAATTATGGTTTGGGAAGAAACCTAAGCTGTCGTTTCTAAAAGTTTGGGGATGCGATGCTTATGTCAAGAAACTTCAACCTGAAAAGCTCGAACCCAAGTCGGAAAAATGCGTCTTCATAGGATACCCTAAAGAAACTATTGGGTATACCTTCTACCTCAGATCCGAAGGCAAGATCTTTGTTGCCAAGAATGGATCCTTTCTAGAGAAAGAGTTTCTCTCGAAAGAAGTAAGTGGGAGGAAAGTAGAACTTGATGAAGTATTACCTCTTGAACCGGAAAAAGGCGCAACTCAAGAAAATGTTCCTGAGGTGCCTGCACCGACTCGAGAGGAAGTTAATGATGATGATCAAGATACTTCTGATCAAGCTCCTACTAAAATTCATAGGTCCACAAGGACACGTTCCGCACCAGAGTGGTACGGCAACCCTGTCTTGGAAATCATGTTGTTAGACAACGGTGAACCTTCTATTGGGTTTCGTAGTAATTTCAAAAATTTCCTACGCACACGCAAGATCATGTGATGCACAGCAACGAGGGGGAGAGTGTTGTCTACGTACCCACGCAGACCGACTGCGGAAGCGTTGACGCAACATAGAGGAAGTAGTCCTACGTCTTCATGATCCAACCGATCAAGCACCAAAACTACGGCACCTCCGAGTTCGAGCACACGTTCAGCTCGATGACGATCCCCGGACTCCGATCCAGCAAAGTGTCAGGGAAGAGTTCCGTCAGCACGACGGCGTGGTGACGATCTTGATGTACTACAGCAGCAGGGCTTCGCCTAAACTCCGCTACAGTATTATCGAGGAATATGGTGGCTGGGGGCACCGCACACGGCTAAGGAATAGATCACGTGGATCAACTTGTGTGTTTCTGGGGTGCCTCTGCCTCAGTATATAAAGGATTAGAGGGGGGAGGCTGGCCGGCCACAGGAGGCGCGCCAGGAGAGTCCTACTCCCTCTGGGAGTAGGATTCCCCCCCCCCCAATCCTAGTTGGAATAGGATTCCTTGAGGGGGGAAAGAGAGAGAGGGGGCCGGCTACCTCTCCTAGTCCTAATAGGACTAGGAGAAGGGGAGGAGGAGCACAGCCACCTTGGGCTGCCCCTTTCTCCTTTCCACTAAAGCCCACTAAGTCCCATATAGCTCCCGGGGGGTTCCGGTAACCTCCCGGTACTCCGGTAAAATCCCGATTTCACCCGGAACACTTCCGATATCCAAACATAGGCTTCTAATATATCAATCTTTACGTCTCGACCATTTCGAGACTCCTCGTCATGTCCGTGATCACATCCGGGACTCCGAACAACCTTCGGTACATCAAAATGCATAAACTCATAATATAATTGTCATCGTAACCTTAAGCGTGCGGACCCTACGGGTTCGAGAACAATGAAGACATGACCGAGACACGTCTCCGGTCAATAACCAATAGCGGGACCTGGATGCCCATATTGGCTCCTACATATTCTACGAAGATCTTTATCGGTCAGACCGCATAACAACATACGTTGTTCCCTTTGTCATCGGTATGTTACTTGCCCGAGATTCGATCGTCGGTATCCAATACCTAGTTCAATCTCGTTACCGGCAAGTCTCTTTACTCGTTCCGTAATACATCATCTCACAACTAACATATTAGTTGTAATGCTTGCAAGGCTTATGTGATGTGCATTACCGAGAGGGCCCAGAGATACCTCTCCGACAATCGGAGTGACAAATCCTAATCTCAAAATACGCCAACCCAACATATACCTTTGGAGACACTTGTAATGCTCCTTTATAATCACCCAGTTACGTTGTGACATTTGGTAGCACCCAAAGTGTTCCTACGGCAAACGGGAGTTGCATAATCTCATAGTCATAGGAACATGTATAAGTCATGAAGAAAGCAATAGCAACATACTAAACGATCGGGTGCTAAGCTAATGGAATGGGTCATGTCAATCAGATCATTCAACTAATGATGTGATCTTGTTAATCAAATAACAACTCTTTGTTCATGGTTAGGAAACATAACCATCTTTGATTAACGAGCTAGTCAAGTAGAGGCATACTAGTGACACTCTGTTTGTCTATGTATTCACACATGTATTATGTTTCCGGTTAATACAATTCTAGCATGAATAATAAACATTTATCATGATATAAGGAAATAAATAATAACTATATTATTGCCACTAGGGCATATTTCCTTCAGTCTCCCACTTGCACTAGAGTCAATAATCTAGTTCACATCGCCATGTGATTTAACAGCAATAGTTCACATCACCATGTGATTAACACCCATAGTCCACATCGATATGTGACCAACACCCAAAGGGTTTACTAGAGTCAATAATCTAGTTCACATTGTATTATGTGATTAACACCCAAAGAGTACTAAGGTGTGATCATGTTTTGCTTGTGAGATAATATTTAGTCAACGGATCTGTCACATACAGATCCGTAAGTATTTTGCGAATTCTATGTCTACAATGCTCTGCATGGAGCTACTCTAGCTAATTGCTCCCACTTTCAATATGTATCTAGATCGAGACTTAGAGTCATCCAGATCTGTGTCAAAACTTGCATTGACGTAACCTTTTACGACGAACCTTTTTGTCACGTCCATAATCGAGAAAGATATCCTTATTTTACTAAGGATAATTCTGACCGCTGTCCAATGATCTACTCCTAGATCACTATCGTACTCCCTTGCTAAATCAGTGCAGGGTATACAATAGATCTGGTATACAGCATGACATACTTTATAGAACCTATGGCTAAGGCATAGGGAATGACTTTCATTCTCTTTCTATCTTCTGCCGTGGTCGGGCTTTGAGTCTTACTCAACTTCACACCTTGTAATACAGGCAAGAACTCTTTCTTTGACTGCTCTTATTTTGAACTACTTCAAAAATCTTGTCAAGGTATGTACTCATTGAAAAAACTTATCAAGCGTCTTGATCTATCTTTATAGATCTTGAAGCTCAATATGTAAGCAGCTTCACTGAAGTCTTTCTTTGAAAAAACTCCTTTCAAATACTCCTTTATGCTTTACAGAATAATTCTACATTATTTCCGATCAACAATATGTCATTCACATATACTTATCAGAAATGTTGTAGTGCTCCCACTCACTTTCTTGTAAATACAAGCTTCACCGCAAGTCTGTATAAAACTATATGCTTTGATCAACTCATCAAAGCGTATATTCCAACTCTGAGATGCTTGTACCAGTCCATAGATGGATTGCTAGAGCTTGCATATTTTGTTAACACCTTTAGGATCGACAAAACCTTCTAGTTGCATCGTATACAACTCTTCTTTAATAAATCCATTAAGGAATGCAGTTTTGTTTATCCATTTGCCAGATTTCATAAAATGTGGCAATTGCTAACATGATTCAAACAGACTTAAGCATAGATACGAGTGAGAAACTCTCATCGTAGTCAACACCTTGAACTTGTCGAAAACCTTTTGCGACAATTCTAGCTTTGTAGATAGTAACACTACTATCAGCATCTGTCTTCCTCTTGAAGATCCATTTATTTTCTTTGGCTTGCCGATCATCGGGCAAATCCATCAAAGTCCATACTTTGTTCTCATACATGGATCATATCTCAGATTTCATGGCTCAAACCATTTTGCGGAATCTGGGCTCATCATCGCTTCCTCATAGTTCGCAAGTTCATCATGGTCTAGTAACATGACTTCCAGAACAGGATTACCGTACCACTCTGGTCCGGATCTCACTCTGGTTTACCTACGAGATTCGGTAGTAACTTGATCTGAAGTTTCATGATCATCATCATTAGCTTCCTCACTAATTGGTGTAGGTGTCACAGAAACCGGTTTCTGTGATGTACTACTTTCCAATAAGGGAGGAGGTACAGTTACCTCATCAAGTTCTACTTTCCTCCCACTCACTTCTTTCGAGAGAAAACTCCTTCTCCAGAAAGTTTCCGAATTTAGCAACAATATTCTTGCCTTCGGATCTGTGATAGAAGGTGTACCCAACAATCTCCTTTGGGTATCCTATGAAGACATATTTCTCCGATTTGGGTTTGAGCTTATCAGGTTGAAACTTTTTCACATAAGCATTGCAACCTCAAACTTTAAGAAACGACAGCTTAGGTTTCTTGCTAAACCATAGTTCATACGGTGTCGTCTCAACGGATTTAGATGGTGCCCTATTTAACGTGAATGCAGCTGTCTCTAATGCATAACCCCAAAACGATAGTGGTAGATCGGTAAGATACATCATAGATTGCACTATATCCAATAAAGTACGGTTATGACGTTCGGACACACCATTACATTGTGGTGTTCTAGGTGGCATGAGTAGTGAAACTATTTCACATTGTTTTTAACTGAAGGCCAAACTCGTAACTCAAATACTATTCTCTACGGTCAGATCGTAGAAACTTTATTTTCTTGTTACGATGATTTTTCACTTCACTCTGAAATTCTTTGGACTTTTCAAATGTTTCAGACTTATGTTTCATCAAGTAGATATACCCATATCTGCTCAAATCATCTGTGAAGATCAGAAAATAATGATACTTGTCGCGAGCCTCAATATTAATCGGACCATATACATCAGTATGTATGATTTCCAACAAATCCGTTGCTCGCTCCATTGTTCCGAAGAACAGAGTCTTAGTCATCTTGCCCATGAGGCATGGTTCGCAAGCATCAACTGATTCATAATCAAGTGATTCCAAAAACCCATCAGCATGGAGTTTCTTCATGCGCTTTACACCAATATGACCTAAACGGCAGTGCTACAAATAAGTTGCACTATCATTATTAACTTTGCATCTTTTGGTTTCAATATTATGATTATGTGTATCACTACGATCGAGATCCAACGAACTATTTTCATTGGGTGTGTAACCATATAAGGTTTTATTCATATAAACAGAACAACAATTTATTCTCTTACTTAAATGAATAACCGTATTACAATAAACATGATCAAATCATATTCATGCTCAACGCAAACACCAAATAACACTTATTTAGGTTCAACATTAATCTCGAAATTATAGGGAGTGTGCGATGATGATCATATCGATCTTGGAACCACTTCCAACACACATCGTCACTTCACCCTTAACTAGTCTCTGTTTATTCTGCAACTCCCGTTTCGAGTTACTAATCATAGCAACTGAACTAGTATCAAATACTGAGGGTTTGCTATAAACACTAGTAAAGTACACATCAATAACATGTATATCAAATATACTTATGTTCACTTTGCCATCCTTCTTATCCGCCAATCACTTGGGGTAGTTCCGCTTCCAGTGACCAGTCCCTTTGCAGTAGAAGCACTTAGTCTCAGGCTTAGGACCAGACTTGGGCTTCTTCACTTGAGCAGCAACTTGCTTGCTGTTTTTCTTGAAGTTCCCCTTCTTCCCTCTGCCCTTTTCTTGAAACTAGTGATCTTGTCAACCATCAACACTTGATGTTTTTCTTGATTTCTACCTTCGTTGATTTCAGCATCATAAAGAGCTTGGGAGTTGTTTCCGTTATCCCTTGCATATTATAGTTCATCACGAAGTTCTACTAACTTGGTGATGGTGACTAGAGAATTCTGTCAATCACTATCTTATCTGGAAGATTAACTCCCACTTGATTCAAGCGATTGTAGTACCCAGACAATCTGAGCACATGCTCACTAGTTGAGCGATTCTCCTCCATCTTTTAGCTATAGAACTTGTTGGAGACTTCATATCTCTCAACTCGGGTATTTGCTTGAAATATTAACTTCAACTCCTGGAACATCTCATATGGTCCATGATGTTCAAAACGTCTTTGAAGTCCCGATTCTAAGCCGTTAAGCATGGTGCACTTAAACTGTCAAGTAGTCATCATATTGAGCTAGCCAAACGTTCATAACGTCTGCATCTGCTCCTGCAATAGGTCTGTCACCTAGCGGTGCATCAAGGATATAATTCTTCTGTGCAGCAATGAGGATAAACCTCAGATCACGGATCTAATCAGCATCATTGCTACTAACATCTTTCAACACAATTTTCTCTAGGAACATATCAAAATAAACATATGAAAGCAACAACGCGAGCTATTGATCTACAACATAGATATGCTAATACTACCAGGACTAATTTCATGATAAATTAAAGTTCAATTAATCATATTACTTAAGAACTCCCACTTAGATGGACATCCCTCTAATCTTCTAAGTGATCACGTGATCCAAATCAACTAAACCATAACCGATCATCACGTGAGATGGATTAGTCTTCAATGGAGAACATCATTATGTTGATCATATCTACTATATGATTCACGCTCGACCTTTCGGTCTCCGTGTTCCGAGGCCATATCTGCATATGCTAGGCTCGTCAAGTATAACCCGAGTATTCTGCATGTGCAAAACTGGCTTGCACCCGTTGTAGATGGACGTAGAGCTTATCACACCCGATCATCACGTGGTGTCTGGGCACGACGAACTTTGGCTACGGTGCATACTCAGGGAGAACACTTCTTGATAATTTAGTGAGAGATCATCTTATAATGCTACCGTCAATCAAAGCAAGATAAGATGCATAAAAGATAAACATCACATGCAATCAATATAAGTGATATGATATGGCCATCATCATCTTGTGCCTGTGATCTCCATCTCCGAAGCACCGTCATGATCACCATCGTCACTGGCGCGACACCATGATCTCCATCGTAGCATCGTTGTCGTCTCGCCAATCTTATGCTTCCACGACTATCACTACCGTTTAGTAATAAAGTAAAGCATTACATCGCGATTGCATTGCATACAATAAAGCGACAACCATATGGCTCCTGCTAGTTGCCGATAACTCGGTTACAAAACATGATCATCTCATACAATAAAATTCAGCATCATGCCTTGACCATATCACATCACAACATGCCCTGCAAAAACAAGTTAGACGTCCTCTACTTTGTTGTTGCAAGTTTTACGTGGCTGCTACGGGCTTAAGCAAGAACCAATCTCACCTACGCATCAAAACCACAACGATAGTTTGTCAAATAGACTCCGTTTTAACCTTCGCAAGGACCGGGCGTAGCCACACTTGGTTCAACTAAAGTTGGAGAGACAGTCGCCCGCAAGCCACCTATGTGCAAAGCACGTCGGGGGAACCGGTCTCGCGTAAGCGTACGCGTAATGTTGGTCCGGGTCGTCTCGTCCAACAATGCCGCCGAACCAAAGTATGACATGCTGGTAGGCAGTATGACTTATATCTCCCACAACTCACTTGTGTTCTACTCGTGCATATAACATCAACATAAATAACCTAGGCTCGGATGCCACTGTTGGGTTTCGTAGTAATTTCAAAATTTTCCTACGCACACGCAAGATCATGTGATGCACAGCAACGAGGGGGAGAGTGTTGTCTACGTGCCCACGCAGACCGACTGCGGAAGCGTTGACGCAACGTAGAGGAAGTAGTCGTACGTCTTCACGATCCAACCGATCAAGCACCGAAACTACGGCACCTCCGAGTTCGAGCACACGTTCAGCTCGATGACGATCCCCGGACTCCGATCCAGCAAAGTGTCGGGGAAGAGTTCCGTCAGCATGACGGCGTGGTGATGATCTTGATGTACTACAGCAGCAGGGCTTCGCCTAAACTCCACTACAGTATTATCGAGGAATATGGTGGCTGGGGGCACCGCACACGGCTAAGGAATAGATCACGTGGATCAACTTGTGTGTTTCTGGGGTGCCTCTGCCTCAGTATATAAAGGATTAGAGGGGGGGAGGCTGGCCGGCCACAGGAGGCGCGCCAGGAGAGTCCTACTCCCTCTGGGAGTAGGATTCCCCCCCCCCCAATCCTAGTTGGAATAGGATTCCTTGAGGGGGGAAAGAGAGAGAGGGGGCCGGCCACCTCTCCTAGTCCTAATAGGACTAGGAGAAGGGGGGAGGCGCACAGCCACCTTGGGCTGCCCCTTTCTCCTTTCCACTAAAGCCCACTAAGGCGCATATAGCTCCCTGGGGATTCCGGTAACCTCCCGGTACTCCGGTAAAATCCCGATTTCACCCGGAACACTTCCGATATCCAAACATAGGCTTCTAATATATCAATATTTACGTCTCGACCATTTCGAGACTCCTCGTCATGTCCGTGATCACATCCGGGACTCCGAACAACCTTCGGTACATCAAAATGCATAAACTCATAATATAACTGTCATCGTAACCTTAAGCGTGCGGACCCTACGGGTTCGAGAACAATGTAGACATGACCGAGACACGTCTCCGGTCAATAACCAATAGCGGGACCTGGATGCCCATATTGGCTCCTACATATTCTACGAAGATCTTTATCAGTCAGACTGCATAACAACATGCGTTGTTCCCTTTGTCATCGGTATGTTACTTGCCCGAGATTCGATCGTCGGTATCCAATACCTAGTTCAATATCGTTACCGGCAAGTCTCTTTACTCATTCCGTAATACATCATCTCACAACTAACATATTAGTTGTAATGCTTGCAAGGCTTATGTGATGTGCATTATCGAGAGGGCCCAGAGATACCTCTCCAACAATCGGAGTGACAAATCCTAATCTCGAAATACGCCAACCCAACATCTACCTTTGGAGACACCTGTAATGCTCCTTTATAATCACCCAGTTACGTTGTGACGTTTGGTAGCACCCAAAGTGTTCCTACGGCAAACGGGAGTTGCATAATCTCATAGTCATAGGAACATGTATAAGTCATGAAGAAAGCAATAGCAACATACTAAACGATCGGGTGCTAAGCTAATGGAATGGGTCATGTCAATCAGATCATTCAACTAATGATGTGATCCTGTTAATCAAATAACAACTCTTTGTTCATGGTTAGGAAACATAACCATCTTTGATTAATGAGCTAGTCAAGTAGAGGCATACTAGTGACACTCTGTTTGTCTATGTATTCACACATGTATTATGTTTCCGATTAATACAATTCTAGCATGAATAATAAACATTTATCATGATATAAGGAAATAAATAATAACTATATTATTGCCTCTAGGGCATATTTCCTTCACCTTCGAACTATGAAGAAGCGATGGCGGGCCTGAATTCTGACAAATGGCTGGAAGCCATGAAATCTGAGATATGATCCATGTATGAAAACGAAGTATGGACTTTGACTGACTTGCCCGTTGAGCGGCGAGCCATACAAAATAATTGGATCTTTAAGAAGAAGACAGACGCGGCTGGTAATGTGACCATCTATAAAGCTCGGCTTGTCGCTAAGGGTTATCGACAAGTTCAAGGGGTTGACTACGATGAGACTTTCTCACCGGTAGCAAAGCTGAAGTCCGTCCGAATCATGTTAGCAATTGCCGCATTCTATGATTATGAGATATGGCAAATGGACGTCAAAATGGCATTCCTTAATGGTTTCCTTAAGGAAGAATTGTATATGATGCAGCCGGAAGGTTTTATCAATCCTAAGAATGCTAACAAGGTGTGCAAGCTCCAACGCTCGATTTATGGGCTGGTGCAAGCATCTCGGAGTTGGAACATTCGCTTTGATGAGATGATCAAAGCGTTTGGGTTTACATAGACTTATGGAGAAGCCTGCGTTTACAAGAAAGTGAGTGGGAGCTCTGTAGCATTTCTCATATTATATGTAGATGACATACTTTTGATGGGAAATGATATAGAACTCTTGGACAGCATTAAGGCCTACTTGAATAAGAGTTTTTCAATGAAGGACCTTGGAGAAGCTGCTTATATATTAGGCATCAAGATCTATAGAGATAGATCAAGACGCCTCATAGGTCTTTCACAAAGCACATACCTTGATAAGATATTGAAGAAGTTCAATATGGATCAGTCTAAGAAGGGGTTCTTGCCTGTGTTACAAGGTGTGAAATTGAGCTCAGCTCAATGTCCGACCACGGCAGAAGATATAGAAGAGATGAGTGTCATCCCATATGCCTCAGCCATAGGTTCTATTATGTATGCCATGCTGTGTACCAGACCTGATGTAAACCTTGCCGTAAGTTTGGTAGGAAGGTACCAAAGTAATCCCGGCAAAGAACACTGGACAGCGGTCAAGAATATCATGAAGTACCTGAAAAGGACTAAGGAAATGTTTCTCGTTTATGGAGGTGACGAAGAGCTCATCGTAAAGGGTTACGTCGACGCTAGCTTCGACACAGATCTGGATGACTCTAAGTCACAAACCGGATACGTGTATATTTTGAATGGTGGGGCAGTAAGCTGGTGCAGTTGCAAGCAGAGCGTCGTGGCGGGATCTACATGTGAAGCGGAGTACATGGCAGCCTCGGAGGCAGCACATGAAGCAATTTGGGTGAAGGAGTTCATCACCGACCTAGGAGTCATACCCAATGCGTCGGGGCCGATCAAGCTCTTCTGTGACAACACTGGAGCTATTGCACTTGCCAAGGAGCCCAGGTTTCACAAGAAGACAAGGCACATCAAGCGTCGCTTCAACTCCATTCGTGAAAATGTTCAAGATGGAGACATAGATATTTGTAAGGTACATACGGACCTGAATGTAGCAGATCCGTTGACTAAACCTCTCCCTAGAGCAAAACATGATCAACACCAGAATACCATGGGTGTTCGATTCATCACAATGTAACTAGATTATTGACTCTAGTGCAAGTGGGAGACTGTTAGAAATATGCCCTAGAGGCAATAATAAAAGGTTTATTATTATATTTCCTTGTTCATGATAATTGTCTTTTATTCATGCTATAATTGTGTTATCCGGAAATCATAATGCATGTGTGAATAATAGACACCAACATGTCCCTAGTAAGCCTCTAGTTGACTAGCTCGTTGATCAACAGATAGTCATGGTTTCCTGACTATGGACATTGGATGTCGTTGATAACGAGATCACATCATTAGGAGAATGATGTGATGGACAAGACCCAATCCGAAACATTGCACAAGATCGTATAGTTCGTTTGCTAGAGTTTTCCAATGTCAAGTATCTTTTCCTTAGACCATGAGATCGTGTAACTCCCGGATACTGTAGGAGTGCTTTGGGTATACCAAACGTCACAACGTAACTGGGTGACTATGAAGGTATACTACGGGTATCTCCGAAAGTGTCTGTTGGGTTGACACGGATCAAGACTGGGATTTGTCACTCTGTATGATGGAGAGGTATCACTGGGCCCACTCGGTAATGCATCATCATTATGAGCTCAAAGTGACCAAGTGTCTGGTCAAGGGATCATGCATTACGGTAGGAGTAAAGTGACTTGCCGGTAACGAGGTTGAACGAGGTATTGGGATACCGACGATCGAATCTCGGGCAAGTAACATACCGATTGACAAAGGGAATTGTATACGGGGTTGCTTGAATCCTCGACATCGTGGTTCATCCGATGAGATCATCAAGGAGCATGTGGGAGCCAACATGGGTATCTAGATCCCGCTGTTGGTTATTGACCGAAGAGCAATCTCGGTCATGTCTACATGTCTCCCGAACCCGTAGGGTCTACACACTTAAGGTTCGGTGACGCTAGGGTTGTAGGGATATGTATATGCAGTAACCCGAATGTTGTTCGGAGTCCTGGATGAGATCCCGGACGTCACGAGGAGTTCCGGAATGGTTCGGAGGTAAAGAATTATATATAGGAAGTGCTATTTCGGCTATCGGGACAAGTTTCGGGGTCACCGGTATTGTACCGGGACCACCGGAAGGGTCCCGGGGGTCCACCGGGTGGGGCCACCTATCCCGGAGGGCCCCATGGGCTGAAGTGGGAAAGGACCCAGCCCAAAGTGGGCTGGGGCGCCACTTCCCCTAGGGCCCATGCGCCTAGGGTGGGGGAAACCCTAAAGGGGCGCCCCCTTGCTTAGGGGGCAAGCCCCCCACCCTTTGGCCGCCGCCCCCCTAGGAGATTGCACCTCCTAGGGCTGGCGCCCCCCCTAGGCCCCCTATATATAGTGGTGGGGATGGAGGGCCTCTCACCTATTCCTTTGGTGCCTCCCTCTCCCTCTCCAACGCCTCCTCCTCCTCCTCCATAGAGCTTGGCGAAGCCCTGCCGGAGTACTGCAGCTCCATCACCACCATGTCGTCGTGCTGCTGCTGGAGCCATCTTCCTCAACCTCTCCTTACCCCTTGCTGGATCAAGAAGGAGGAGACGTTACGCTGACCGTACGTGTGTTGAACGTGGAGGTGTCGTTCGTTTGGCGCTAGGATCTCCGGTGATTTGGATCACGTCGAGTACGACTCCCTCATCCCCGTTCTTTGAATGCTTCCGCTCGCGATCTACAAGGTACGTAGATGCATCCAACCACTCATTACTAGATGAACTCATAGATGGATCTTGGTGAAACCGTAGGAAACTTTTTGTTTTCTGCAACGTTCCCCAACAGATAATACTGCAGCTGATGCATTGTCCAGAAGACCTCCAGACCAGTCCCAACTCTTCTTAGTGTCTAGTAATCAACCTGCTTGGTTGCTTGAGATCATGGATAGTTATCAGAAGGATGAGAAAGCCATGTCTATAATGAAGCAATTAGCTATTCAACTAGCATCTAAACCCCCTACAGTTTGGTAAATGGATTACTTAAATATAAACAGAGCATATGGGTGGGTCCTGTTCCTGCTTTGCATCAGAAATTTTTTGCTACTTTCCATGATAGTCCCTTGGGGGGCATTCAGGATTCCCAGTTACATACAAACGAATTCATGCCTTGTTTTCTTGGTTGGGTATGAAAAAGTTCATTCTGGCTCAGGTGCAATCCTGTTTGCTCTGTCAGAAAGCTAAACCAGAGAGGGTTCCTTATCCTGGGCTGCTATCTCCATTGCCAGTACCACATCAAGCTTGGCATACTATTTCTATGGATTTCATTAGTGGTCTTCCTCAATCTTCTCAGTTCAACTGTATTTTGGTGGTAATTGATAAGTTTTCCAAGTATGATCATTTCATTCCCTTGAGACATCCTTTTAATGCACAGAAAGTTGCAAAGGTGTTCTTGGACAATGTTTATAAGTTACATGGGATGCCAAAGTACATTATCTCTGACAGAGATCCAATATTCACTAGCCAATTTTGGAAAATGTTGAATGCTAGAACTGGGACTCAGTTGAATATGAGCACAGCAAATCATCCTGAAACAGATGGTCAAACTGAGAGGGTTAACTAGCAGGTGGAGTGCTATCTCAGGTGTTTCATTAGTGCTCAACCTCATCAGTTCTAAGGATCATGTCTGCAACTCATCAGTTCAGTTGCACATTGTGCAGGAGCTTATAGATCATATTCAGTCAGAGGGAACAGAGTCATCTACTGGCAGTGATCATGATTAGGATCGAATGTCTGTTTGTAGTGTGCACTTGTCTGCTGCTGCGGTTGGAAAACAATCTAATGCACCAACACTGCAACTTCTGGTTGAGATACAAGGTATGGAGTTTATTTTCCTGGTGGATTCCGGCAGTACCCATTCTTTCATTGATAGTAACTTACAGCATCGCCTGCTTAATGTTCAGTCACAACCTCTTGTGTCAGTAGCTGTGGCTGGTGGAGGCACATTGCAGTGTGATTCTGTTCTCAAAGCTTGTTCTTGGAGCTGTGGTCAAGCAGAATTTGCTACTACTTTCAGTTGCTGCCATTGGCTAGTTATGATGGGATTATTGGGTTGGATTGGCTTGCTCAGCATAGTCCTATGCAAGTGGATTGGGTGCAGAAGTGGATGTCATTTTCCTACCAGGGTACAGTAGTCACCTTGCAGGGATTATTGCCTGAGGATGTTGCTGTTACAGTGTTTTCTATTTCCTTAATCAGACCTGTAGAAGAGAAAGTAAAACATCCAGAATTACAAGTGTTGTTGGATAAACATGCTGTAGTATTTGAAACTCCTACCACATTGCCACCCAGAAGACTCAAAGATCATACTATTCCATTAATTCCTGGAGCAAGACCAGTGTCAGTGAGACCTTATAGGATTGCTCCTCATTTAAAGGATGAATTGGAAAAGCAGATCAAAGAACTGTTGGCCTCAGGGATGATCAGGCATAGCAACAGTGAGTTTTCTTCTCCTGTCTTGTTGGTTAAGAAAAAAGAGGAGGGCACTTGGCGAATGGTGATTGATTATAGACACCTTAATGCTATTACATTAAAAAGCAAGTATCCAGTTCCTGTTATAGATGAACTCTTGGATGAGTTGGCAGGTGCTTGTTGGTTTTCCAAGCTGGATCTGAAAGCTGGTTATTACCAAATCAGACTAGCACCAGGAGAAGAATATAAAACAGCATTTCAGACTCATAATGGACATTATGAATTTAATGTAATGGGCATGGGGTTATCAGGAGCACCAGGGACATTTCAAGGGACAATGAATTATGATCTTTCCCCTGTATTGAGGAAGTGTGCCTTAGTGTTCTTTGAAGATATTTTGGTCTTTCGTAAGACTTTAAGGGAGCATTGGGAACATTTGGATGAAGTATTATCTATTCTGCATAGAGAACATTGGAAGGTGAAAATTTCTAAATGTGACTAAGATAGCCTATCTGGGACATGTTATCTCAGCAGAGGGGGTTTCTACTGATCCTGATAAGATAGTGGCTGTTCAGCAATGGCCTACTCCCCAAAATGTGAAGGAGGTGAGAGGATTTCTTGGGCTGAGTGGATACTACAGGAAGTTTATTAAACATTATGGAATAATTGCAAGGCCACTGACTGATGTACTTAAGAAGAATGTTCCTTTTGTGTGGACCAGTATTACAGATGAAGCTTTTGTGACATTAAAACAAGCACTAGTATCTGCTCCTGTCCTAGCCTTACCAGATTTCACTAAACCCTTTATGATTGAGACTGATGCCTGTGAATATGGTATTGGTGCAGTGCTCATGCAACAAGGGCACCCACTAGCATTTGTCAGCAAAACATTGGGGCCCAAGAATAGAGCTCTCTCAGTCTATGAAAAAGAATATTTAGCTATTTTGTTAGCAGTGGACAAGTGGAGGCCTTATTTACAAGTGCAGCATTTTACTATCAAGACAGATCAGAGAAGACTGGCTCACCTGCAAGATCAGAGATTGCATACAGTGTGGCAACATAAGTGTCTTACTAAACTGTTGTGTTTGAACTACCAAATTCAGTACAAGCAAGGTACAGATAATACTGCAGCTGATGCATTGTCCAGAAGACCTCCAGACCAGTCCCAACTCTTCTTAGTGTCTAGTAATCAACCTGCTTGGTTTCTTGAGATCATGGATAGTTATCAGAAGGATGAGAAAGCCATGGCTATAATGAAGCAGTTAGCTATTCAACCAGCATCTAAACCCCCCTACAGTTTGGTAAATGGATTACTTAAATATAAACAGAGCATATGGGTGGGTCCTGTTCCTGCTTTGCATCAGAAATTTTTTGCTGCTTTCCATGATAGTCCCTTGGGGGCATTCAGGATTCCCAGTTACATACAAACGAATTCATGCCTTGTTTTCTTGGTTGGGTATGAAAAAGTTCATTCTGGCTCAGGTGCAATCCTGTTTTCTTTGTCAGAAAGCTAAACCAGAGAGGGTTCCTTATCCTGGGCTGCTATCTCCATTGCCAGTACCACATCAAACTTGGCATACTATTTCTATGGATTTCATTAGTGGTCTTCCTCAATCTTCTCAGTTAACTGTATTTTGGTGGTAATTGATAAGTTTTCCAAGTATGGTCATTTCATTCCCTTGAGACATCCTTTTAATGCTCAGAAAGTTGCAGAGGTGTTCTTGGACAATGTTTATAAGTTACATGGGATGCCAAAGTACATTATCTCTGACAGAGATCCAATATTCACTAGCCAATTTTGGAAAATGTTGATTGCTAGAACTGGGACTCAGTTGAATATGAGCACAACAAATCATCCTGAAACAGATGGTCAAACTGAGAGGGTTAACCAGCAGGTGGAGTGCTATCTCAGGTGTTTCATTAGTGCTCAACCTCATCAGTTCTAAGGATCATGTCTGCAAGTCATCAGTTCAGTTGCACATTGTGCAGGAGCTTATAGATCATATTCAGTCAGAGGGAACAGAGTCATCTACTGACAGTGATCATGATTAGGATCGAATGTCTGTTTGTAGTATGCACTTGTCTGCTGCTGCTGTTGGAAAACAATCTAATGCACCAACACTGCAACTTCTGGTTGAGATACAGGGTATGGAGTTAATTTTCCTGGTGGATTCCGGCAGTACCCATTCTTTCATTGATAGTAACTTACAACATCGCCTGCTTAATGTTCAGTCACAACCTCCTGTGTCAGTAGCTGTGGCTGGTGGAGGCACATTGCAGTGTGATTCTGTTCTCAAAGCTTGTTCTTGGAGCTGTGGTCAAGCAGAATTTGCTACTACTTTCAGGTTGTTGCCATTGGCTAGTTATGATGGGATTATTGGGTTGGATTGGCTTGCTCAGCATAGTCCTATGCAAGTGGATTGGGTGCAGAAGTGGATGTCATTTTCCTACCAGGATACAGTAGTCACCTTGCAGGGATTATTGCCTGAGGATGTTGCTGTTATAGTGTTTTCTATTTCCTTAATCAGACCTGTAGAAGATAAAGTAAAACATCCAGAATTGCAAGTGTTGTTGGATAAACATGTTGTAGTATTTGAAACTCCTACCACATTGCCACCCAGAAGACTCAAAGATCATACTATTTCATTAATTCCTGGAGCAAGACCAGTGTCAGTGAGACCTTATAGGATTGCTCCTCATTTAAAGGATAAATTGGAAAAGCAGATCAAAGAATTGTTGGCCTCAGGGATGATCAGGCATAGCAACAGTGAGATTTCTTCTCCTGTCTTGTTGGTTAAGAAAAAAGAGGAGGGCACTTGGCGAATGGTGATTGGTTATAGACACCTTAATGCTATTACATTAAAAAGCAAGTATCCAGTTCCTGTTATAGATGAACTCTTGGATGAGTTGGCAGGTGCTTGTTGGTTTTCCAAGCTGGATCTGAAAGCTGGTTATTACCAAATCAGACTAGCACCAGGAGAAGAATATAAAACAGCATTTCAGACTCATAATGGACATTATGAATTTAATGTGATGGGCATGGGGTTATCAGGAGCACCAGGGACATTTCAAGGGACAATGAATTATGATCTTTCCCCTGTATTGAGGAAGTGTGCCTTAGTGTTCTTTGATGATATTTTGGTCTTTCGTAAGACTTTAAGGGAGCATTGGGAACATTTGGATGAAGTATTATCTATTCTGCATAGAGAACATTTGAAGGTGAAAATGTCTGAATGTGATTTTGCTCAACCTAAGATAGCCTATCTGGGACATGTTATCTCAGCAGAGGGGGTTTCTACTGATCCTGATAAGATAGTGGCTGTTCAGCAATGGCCTACTCCCCAAAATGTGAAGGAGGTGAGAGGATTTCTTGGGCTGAGTGGATACTACAGGAAGTTTATTAAACATTATGGAATAATTGCAAGGCCACTGACTGATGTACTTAAGAAGAATGTTCCTTTTGTGTGGACCAGTATTACAGATGAAGCTTTTGTGACATTAAAACAAGCACTAGTATCTGCTCCTGTCCTAGCCTTACCAGATTTCACTAAACCCTTTATGATTGAGACTGATGCCTGTGAATATGGTATTGGTGCAGTGCTCATGCAACAAGGGCACCCACTAGCATTTGTCAGCAAAACATTGGGGCCCAAGAATAGAGCTCTCTCAGTCTATGAAAAAGAATATTTAGCTATTTTGTTAGCAGTGGACAAGTGGAGGCCTTATTTACAAGTGCAGCATTTTACTATCAAGACAGATCAGAGAAGTCTGGCTCACCTGCAAGATCAGAGATTGCATACAGTGTGGCAACAGAAGTGTCTTACTAAACTGTTGGGTTTGAACTACCAAATTCAGTACAAGCAAGGTACAGATAATACTGCAGCTGATGCGTTGTCCAGAAGACCTCCAGACCAGTCCCAACTCTTCTTAGTGTCTAGTAATCAACCTGCCTGGCTGCTTGAGATCATGGATAGTTATCAGAAGGATGAGAAAGCCATGGCTATAATGAAGCAATTAGCTATTCAACCAGCATCTAAACCCCCCTACAGTTTGGTAAATGGATTACTTAAATATAAAGAGAGCATATGGGTGGGTCCTGTTCCTGCTTTGCATCAGAAATTTTTTGCTTCTTTCCATGATAGTCCCTTGGGGGGCATTCAGGATTCCCAGTTACATACAAACGAATTCATGCCTTGTTTTCTTGGTTGGGTATGAAAAAGTGCATTCTGGCTCAGGTGCAATCCTGTTTGCTCTGTCAGAAAGCTAAACCAGAGAGGGTTCCTTATCCTGGGCTGCTATCTCCATTGCCAGTACCACATCAAGCTTGGCATACTATTTCTATGGATTTCATTAGTGGTCTTCCTCAATCTTCTCAGTTCAACTGTACTTTGGTGGTAATTGATAAGTTTTCCAAGTATGCTCATTTCATTCCCTTGAGACATCCTTTTAATGCCCAGAAAGTTGCAGAGGTATTTTTGGACAATGTTTATAAGTTACATGGGATGCCAAAGTACATTATCTCTGACAGAGATCCAATATTCACTAGCCAATTTTGGAAAATGTTGATTGTTAGAACTGGGACTCAATTGAATATGAGCACAGCAAATCATCCTGAAACAGATGGTCAAACTGAGAGGGTTAACCAGCAGGTGGAATGCTATCTCAGGTGTTTCATTAGTGCTCAACCTCATCAGTTCTAAGGATCATGTCTGCAAGTCATCAGTTCAGTTGCACATTGTGCAGGAGCTTATAGATCATATTCAGTCAGAGGGAACAGAGTCATCTACTGGCAGTGATCATGATTAGGATCGAATGTCTGTTTGTAGTATGCACTTGTCTGCTGCTGCGGTTGGAAAACAATCTAATGCACCAACACTGCAACTTCTGGTTGAGATACAGGGTATGGAGTTAATTTTCCTGGTGGATTCCGGCAGTACCAATTCTTTCATTGATAGTAACTTACAGCATCGCCTGCTTAATGTTCAGTCACAACCTCATGTGTCAGTAGCTGTGACTGGTGGAGGCACATTGCAGTGTGATTCTGTTCTCAAAGCTTGTTCTTGGAGTTGTGGTCAAGCAGAATTTGCTACTACTTTCAGGTTGTTGCCATTGGCTAGTTATGATGGGATTATTGGGTTGGATTGGCTTGCTCAGCACAGTCCTATGCAAGTGGATTGGGTGCAGAAGTGGATGTCATTTTCCTACCAGGGTACAGTAGTCACCTTGCAGGGATTATTGCCTGAGGATGTTGTTGTTACAGTGTTTTCTATTTCCTTAATCAGACCTGTAGAAGAGAAAGTAAAACATCCAGAATTACAAGTGTTGTTGGATAAACATGTTGTAGTATTTGAAACTCCTACCACATTGCCACCCAGAAGACTCAAAGGTCATACTATTCCATTAATTCCTGGAGCAAGACCAGTGTCAGTGAGACCTTATAGGATTGCTCCTCATTTAAAGGATAAATTGGAAAAGCAGATCAAAGAATTGTTGGCCTCAGGGATGATTAGGCATAGCAACAGTGAGTTTTCTTCTCCTGTCTTGTTGGTTAAGAAAAAAGAGGAGGGCACTTGGCGAATGGTGATTGATTATAGACACCTTAATGCTATTACATTAAAAAGCAAGTATCCAGTTCCTGTTATAGATGAACTCTTGGATGAGTTGGCAGGTGCTTGTTGGTTTTCCAAGCTGGATCTGAAAGCTGGTTATTACCAAATCAGACTAGCACCAGGAGAAGAATATAAAACAGCATTTCAGACTCATAATGGACATTATGAATTTAATGTGATGGGCATGGGGTTATCAGGAGCACCAGGGACATTTCAAGGGACAATGAATTATGATCTTTCCCCTGTATTGAGGAAGTGTGCCTTAGTGTTCTTTGATGATATTTTGGTCTTTCGTAAGACTTTAAGGGAGCATTGGGAACATTTGGATGAAGTATTATCTATTCTGCATAGAGAACATTGGAAGGTGAAAATGTCTGAATGTGATTTTGCTCAACCTAAGATAGCCTATCTGGGACATGTTATCTCAGCAGAGGGGGTTTCTACTGATCCTGATAAGATAGTGGCTGTTCAGCAATGGCCTACTCCCCAAAATGTGAAGGAGGTGAGAGGATTTCTTGGGCTGAGTGGATACTACAGGAAGTTTATTAAACATTATGGAATAATTGCAAGGCCACTGACTGATGTACTTAAGAAGAATGTTCCTTTTGTGTGGACCAGTATTACAGATGAAGCTTTTGTGACATTAAAACAAGCACTAGTATCTGCTCCTGTCCTAGCCTTACCAGATTTCACTAAACCCTTTATGATTGAGACTGATGCCTGTGAATATGGTATTGGTGCAGTGCTCATGCAACAAGGGCACCCACTAGCATTTGTCAGCAAAACATTGGGGCCCAAGAATAGAGCTCTCTCAGTCTATGAAAAAGAATATTTAGCTATTTTGTTAGCAGTGGACAAGTGGAGGCCTTATTTACAAGTGCAGCATTTTACTATCAAGACAGATCAGAGAAGTCTGGCTCACCTGCAAGATCAGAGATTGCATACAGTGTGGCAACAGAAGTGTCTTACTAAACTGTTGGGTTTGAACTACCAAATTCAGTACAAGCAAGGTACAGATAATACTGCAGCTGATGCGTTGTCCAGAAGACCTCCAGACCAGTCCCAACTCTTCTTAGTGTCTAGTAATCAACCTGCCTGGTTGCTTGAGATCATGGATAGTTATCAGAAGGATGAGAAAGCCATGGCTATAATGAAGCAATTAGCTATTCAACCAGTATCTAAACCCCCCTACAGTTTGGTAAATGGATTACTTAAATATAAAGAGAGCATATGGGTGGGTCCTGTTCCTGCTTTGCATCAGAAATTTTTTGCTTCTTTCCATGATGGTCCCTTGGGGAGCATTCAGGATTCCCAGTTACATACAAACGAATTCATGCCTTGTTTTCTTGGTTGGGTATGAAAAAGTTCATTCTGGCTCAGGTGCAATCCTGTTTGCTCTGTCAGAAAGCTAAACCGGAGAGGGTTCCTTATCCTGGGCTGCTATCTCCATTGACAGTACCACATCAAGCTTGGCATACTATTTCTATGGATTTCATTAGTGGTCTTCCTCAATCTTCTCAGTTCAACAGTATTTTGGTGGTAATTGATAAGTTTTCCAAGTATGGTCATTTCATTTCCTTGAGACATCCTTTTAATGCTCAAAAAGTTGCAGAGGTGTTCTTGGACAATGTTTATAAGTTACATGGGATGCCAAAGTACATTATCTCTGACAGAGATCCAATATTCACTAGCCAATTTTAGAAAATATTGATTGCTAGAACTGGGACTCAGTTGAATATGAGCACAGCAAATCATCCTGAAACAGATGGTCAAACTGAGAGGGTTAACCAGCAGGTGGAGTGCTATCTCAGGTGTTTCATTAGTGCTCAACCTCATAAATGGAGTAAGTGTTGTCCTTGTGTGAGTTTTGGTATAATTCCAATTGGCATTCTGCTTTGGGGAAGTCTCCTTTTGAGATCCTGTATGGGTACACACCAAGATATTTTGGTGTTAGTGAGTCTGATACAATTGCACCAGTGGAAATGCAAGAGTGGTTGCAATCTCGTCAGGCGATTACAGAGACAGCAAGACATCATCTGCTGCGAGCACAACATCGTATGAAAAACCAAGCTGACAAACACAGGTCTGACAGAACGTTTGCTGTGGTAGATCAGGTGTTCCTGAAAATGCAGCCATATGCTCAATTGTCCTTGTATTCCATGGCAAACCATAAGCTTGCTTTTAAGTTTTATGGGCCATTCCAAGTTTTGGAAAGGATAGGGGACAGAGCATATAAGTTGGATCTTCCTGCAACTAGCCGCCTGCATCCTGTGTTCCATGTTTCACAGCTGAAGAAGTTCCTACCACGTGATGCTGTTGTCAATCAGTCCTTGCCTACACCCCAAGCTGCACTTCAAATTCCGGTCCAAGTGTTGCAGCGTAAGGTATGTCAAGTGGGTCGCCGGAGTATCGTCCGAGGACTGGTTCAGTGGTCTGAGTCTTCGCCAGCTGATGCTACGTGGGAGGATTTGGAGTTTCTCAAACAGCAATTCCCCCGTGCTCCGGCTTGGGGACAAGCCGGCTCTCAAGGAGGGAGGATTGTCAGCAACGCACAGGTGCAGGATACTGAAGATCACCACCAAGCGGCAACAGAGCCCGATACTGTTCACCATCCGGCAAGCGAGGAAGGAACGGCAGAGAACCAGGCCTCGAGCGGGCCTGCGGCGCGGCCCACTCGAGTCAAGATGAAGCCCAGGTGGAACGGTGGCCCTGAATGGATTCGGTAGTTAAATAGCACTGTATAGCGTTCGAATTGGTTGGCTTTGGACTGGACGGCGGCTGCGGCCGATTGTAATGACTCTGTAGCTGTGAGGGAGGTTGGGAGGAAATACACGCTACCGAAATTCTCCATTCCACCATGAACCCTAGCTGCTAGTTGTAGATCGATCCCCATCCTTACACACGGGCAGCCGAGCATGCATTCACGTCGCGGCGTTCCGAGGTGCATGCATGTGGCGCCTTGCGCGCTCGCCGCCGGCGTCCGTGCAGCCCAAGGTCCGCACGCACGTACCAGTACGCTGTACCTCACCTCTCCGGCAAAATGCCGCGCTGCGGGCTCGCTCAATCGACCTTGTTTCCTTCCCCGGCTCCGGTCAGCACCGCCGACGAATCAATATCTCGCGCGTACGACGACCTCCTGTCCTCATGAATGCTTTTCCCACGTCAATCGCAAAACGAAGCACAAAGATCCATCCCCACAACCTCGATCGGCTCAGTTCGATCCGATTCGATCGCTATCCGCGCCGGCAAGCGACCTGAATCGGCCTACGCCCAGCATGCGTTTTTGCAAAGCAAAAGTCGCGCGCTCCGGCTGTGGCACCATGCATGCATGGGCCTTCCTTCACCTGCCGCGCGCAGGGAGCTCTCTCTCCTCCCACTGCTGGCTGCTGCGCTGCGGACGGGCCTCGCCGGCGACCCTACTCAATCCATCTCTACGGGCTCGATCGATCGCCTCCTCCCTCCCCGGTCAGTGGCAGTGGCAGTGGCAGTGAAGCGGCTGCGACGTCCATTCCGTCCGGCAGCTCTCCCTCTCGATTCCTTCCTCGCGCCTACATGTAGCTTTTGAAGGGGATGGATGGATGGATGCACCAATGGACCAGAGCTTATCTTTCTTGTCCGTTGGGCTCTTCGCCTGGTTTTTCTTTTTTCTTTTCAGAGAGAATCACTTGCAATAATATATATATACGGTCGGAGCACCAAGGAAAGGACAACGGCGTCCGTCCGTCCGTCGTCCAAGGCTTCTTGTGTCTTCCCGCCGGCGATGCCCACCGTAAGCACGTGCGGATCCAGGTACATGGAACGAGGAGGCATCGATCGAGGTTTGATCTTTGCGGCTGCCGGGTGCGCGCGTACGTGCAGTCTGAAACGACCGACAGACAGAAAAACGTCGTCTTTGAACTTTAAAGGGTAGCGGCGAGGCTATCATCTCGTCGACGGACGAAGATGGAGCGCAGCAGAGCTCACCATGCATGCCATCGGAGCTGCAGATGCCACCGTTGCCGGCCGTGAGCTCTCACTGCCGCGTGCTCCTGCTTCACCGGTGGCCTCTTGGAGACCAAGGACGCCCTGCAGCACCGCCGGCGTTGCGCAAGTTTCGTTGCTGGACGGTGGGAACCTCCAAGTCTGGCATTATGAGGCCGAAGCAGACACGGCGGGGCGAGCTAGTAGCTAGCTGCGGACGACCACCACCATGGCCGGGGCGACGTGTTGACGTACGTCCTTCCCCGCAGTGCATGCGCACTTGTGGAGCGGGACGTTAATTAGCTTAGGCCAGCGATGGCCACCGTGCGTGGCGAGGGAGATCTACCGATCGACCACCGCGCACCCAGCCGAGCCGATGAAGTCGAAGCCACCTCCATGCACCGTTGGACAAAAGTTTTGACCTTTGGGTGCGTGCGCTCGCTCGTCCTCACCCGTGGCGTGCGTGCAGTCTGACTCTAAACTCTGAAAACGACGACCGCAACAACGGCAGGCTAGGCTATCGTGCACGAGGTCCGTCCGAGCTCACCTTGCCGATCGGAGCCGTCGCCGTGGCCGTGAGCTCCCGCCTTGCGCGCTCCTCCCACTGCCGCGCGCCTGATGCTTCGCCGCCGGTGGCCTCCCTCTTGGACACCAAGGACGTTCTTTTCTCCACCACCACCACAACCAACTGGTGGGCTCGACGTACGACGATGCCGTCGGATGCCGGCCGGCGTCTCGCACGTGTTGCTGGTGGTGGCATCTCCAAGTCTGGCAGCGTGACGAGGACGAAGAAGAGACGGCGGGAAGAGGTAGCTACCCCTACTAGCTAGCTGCAGACGACCACGAAGGCGCCGGCGATGTGGATGGCCTTCCCGTGCCGGACTCGAGGCCGGCAGGCCCTTGGCGAGGATGACCGATGAGGGAGACGCCGAGGACCCGGAGCGCGCAGTTGTTGTTCCGGAGCGGGTCGCTTAGGGAGAGGAGCTTGGTGATGCCGAGCGTCGGTCACCGCGCAGCCGAGGAAGTCGAAGCCACCGTGATGGACCTCAACACCGGCCGGCCGCCGGGGGTGGATCAGTCGGGACTCGGGAGGGCTGGTCTCCGGGCGGCCGGAGGGGAAGGAAGGAGGGTGCGGTGGCCGCCGCCGCCGCCGCCATGGGGGAAAAGGTTTGACCTTTTGCCCCTGCATTCGCACGCCACGCGGCGGGCTTCGGCTTGGGAACGCAATGCCGTCCTCGATCCCTCTCCTCTGATAATCTTCATTCTCGAGAAAATAAAAGAGCGTGCGTCAAGACGGCGAAGCCACATGTTGACTGTGACCCTGTTTGGATACTCTAATACAGTTAGAGTTAGAGTTATTTTCTAAGAGCATCTCCAATAGCCGCGCTATGCGCCACGCGTAAAAAACCTGTTTGCCGCGCGCGCTGCGGCTGGTTTTGCGCGCCCGCCTGCGCTGGCTCCAGCAGCCGCGCTATAATGCAGCACGCGCGCGCCGCTCCAGCAGAGCGCAAAAATACAGCGCGCGCGCCGCACAAACCACATATACATGTATTTTATATGAGCAAAAATGATCAAACATATATGATATTTTAGACAAAAATGAACATGTGAAATTTGACACAAACAAGTTGATGAATAAAAGTTCATGCCCACAAGTTCATCCAACCAAGTTCAAAATCATGCCCACAAGTTCATCCAACCAAGTTCAAATGCAAACTAAAGTTCAAGACATGAAAGACACATCAATCTTCATCTTCCTCGTCTTCGTCTTCGTCCTCATCTTCCGAAGACGGCTCTTCCGCCTCCGAAGATGAATCTTCCTCCCTCTCCTCATCACGCACCGCATCACGCACCGCATCATGTGAAGCTCCGACGGTGTTGGCAAGATCTTCAACGGCATCTTCATGGGAATGTGTGTGAGAAGCCATGGCGGCCGGAGGTGCACCCATGGCGGCCGGAGGTGCACCCATGCCTCCCATGAGAGAAGCAAAACTCATGCCTCCCATGTCGACCATAGCGTCGGAGGGTGCTCCAAAGCCACCCATGCCTCTCATGGCGGCCGAAGGTGCACCCATGCCTCCCATGGCGGCCGGAGGTGCACCCATGCCTCCCATGGCGGCGAAGCCACCCATGCCTCCCATGGAGCCGAGGCCACCGCCACCCATGGCGCCGAAGCCACCCATGCCTCCCATGGCGCCGAGGCCACCGCCACCCATTGCACGAACCAAGGCTCTTTTTTGGATCAAGACTTCTTGTTGGGCAATATGGACATACTCTTTTTGCGCCGCATTGAGGTTAGATGTGTCCAAGAAGAACAAGTGCTTCTCCCATTCCAACAACTTAGCTCGCTCCTCGTTGCTCACTTTCCTCTCCTCCAAAGTCACCTTTCTCTCCTCGGCCGCCACCCTTCTCTCCTCGGCCGCCAACCTCCTCTCCTCGGTCACGGCATCTTGGTTCCTTGCTATTGTCCTCACCTCATTGGCTTCGACCCTTGCCTTCACAATAGCTTCCATAGCATTTTTGAGCTCATCATCTCCTTTCCTCTTCTTCTTTTGGGTTTGGTATTTCTTGCACCCATCCGGTCGTTTTGGCTTCGAGTATGAAACCGAGTTGGGTGTGGGGCTTCTCTTGCCGTCATCACTTGATGCATCCTTCTCCTCCTCATCATCATCATTCTCAATTGCTAGCTTCCGTTTGTTGCTCAATTTCAAATCCTCCAAACCAACACGCTTCTTCTATTTCTCATCATCCTTTAACACTTCATAGCAATGAGGCAAGGTAAAGACCCTGCCTTTCTTGATCTTCCCCTTCTTGGTTGTCCTTGTCTCTTCTTTGAACAAGTTTTGTGAAATGTTGTTCTACAAGAAAAACAAAACAAGTTAGCACTTCGGTCACCAAAAACAAGTATGATGAAATATATGAGATGCCACTTACTCGATCATCCTCATTTGTGCCACTTGGGTTAATCTTGTCAACTGCCTTTTGTACGATCGCCCACTTTTGACAATCCGCGTTGATTGTCGACCATCGGGACCGAAGTGATCTCTCGGAGCGGTCAATTCCACTCAAGTTGTGAGCATCATAGTGTTCTTTCATTCGCCCCCAATACGCGTCTCTACTTTGATCACCTCCAATGGATGGATCCCTCGACACTTGCAAATAAGTATGGCATAGTAACTTGCCATCGTTGGTTGAGTAATTGCCCGCTCTTCCTTTCGGCGCCTCGACAATTCCCTCACCCTCCTCGTCCACCTCAAACTCATGGTCTTGGAAATGAATGTCATTGGTTTGAGACCAATGCGAATTGTTGGACCCAACACCCATAGTGGACATGTATGCATCATCGTTGAGACTACAAAGTTTTTTGAACAATGCAAATAAGCTATCTATATGTGATGATGATGCATTGAAAAAATAAGAAGAAAAGAAAAGTTGGAATTTTTTTCACCTTGGGGGCATTTCGTCGAACACGTGGTGCGCGTCGGCGGCCGGCTCAACGAGTGAGCTCGCCGGCGCTTCGGAAGCCGCCGCGGCCGTCGAACGCCCTGCAAGCTTTTTTTCCCTCGCCTTTGTTGATGCCAGAGCCGTCCGCCGCCTTGTTCTTCTTCGCAGATGTTTTGCCCTTCTTCGTCCGCGCCGCATTGGGTACCTTCTTCGACGGTGCGGCGGCGGCGCGACGCCACCCGGCGCCGTGGTCATCCGCGGCAGCAAGAAGAGGCTGCGCGCGAGGCCGACGCTCGGCGGAGCTCCGGCGGTGGCGACGCCAGCGCTCGCCGCGCTAGGGTTTCCGGC
>NC_041390.1:596054533-596067092 GCF_002162155.2 Triticum dicoccoides | reverse complement strand
CTGTGCAGCGGGGTGAGCGGGGCACCGGTGTGCGCGTCCATGGGTGGGTGGCAGGGCGCCGGCGCCGGCGCGCGCGGGGCGTAGGACGAGGAGTGGAGAGAGTGCGGCGCGAGCGCTCGAGTGTGCCGCGCGCTGTAGCTGGCGCCCCAAATACACCGCGCGGCTAAGTGTTTTTGTCCGCGCGCCCAACCCGTTATAGCGCGCGCGCGCCGTTTTTGCACGCCCGCTGGAGCGACCCGCCGCGTTGCGCGCGCGCTAAAATGGCATATTTTTGCGGCGCGGTGCTAGTGTAGCGCGGCTGTTGGAGATGCTCTAACCCACTCTAACTCAAATAAGCACCCCTCCCACCGGGATAGTTGGGTTAGATGGAATTAACCCACTCTAACCCTACATGTTTGGATACTTTTGGGTTATTTAAGCCCCCAACTAATCCAAACTAGCTCTAACTCCATGATTCAAACAGGGCCTGTGTAGTCAATTGACTACATAGGTTAGTGGAAAAAGCATCATATATAAGCACAAACCATGAAAAAAATACAAAATTCATAGAAATACATATATCTTGACTACACAACATTGAGTTGACTACACATGATTAAAATCCTGGCACCGCCAAGTGGATGAATATCAATGACGTTCTCTCTCTCTCTCTCAACAAATTCATTAATTACCATTACACAAGGCATGCTGCAAATGCTAGGTACTACTACCGTCAAAAGTATTTTGAACAAAGTTTGGTAAATAATCATAACCACCGTCTATTCGGATCGATGATTAAAATGTTTCCATGAAAATAGCAGTCCTAAAAGTTGGCGCCCTTGTTCGATTCCCCCCTTCTTCTCACCCACCAAGGCTAAATATGCTCGTCTCTCTTAATTTGTCCGACAAGGAGAGAGTCGGCCATCATTTACGATGTAAAAAGCCACACATGTCATGTCCACTCGCTACAATTCTCGCCTTCCTCTCCTCCCTACGCTCTCCACTATAGCACGCGCCCACCGCCATGTTCCCCTGGTTTCATGCCGGCCAACAGCATAAAAATGTCGGTCCCAATTTGTTTGTTTGTGGAGTTAGGATACATTTCGAGCTAATTATGTAGTAAATGTTTGCGTTTAAGGCCTTGTACAATGCAAGATGTTTAGAGAGATACTTAGTATTCCCTCCGTCCGAAAATACTTGTCATCAAAATGAATGAAAAAAGATGTATCTAGAACTAAAATAAACCAAGTTTTTTTTCTTTAGCAACGATGCTTATTTCTATAGGAGAAGTGCCTAATTAAGCGTCTATCCTGTATAAATAAGCACTAGTACTTAAGAAAAATTTAATTTATTTCTATAAATACCTCCCTAAGCACCTTGCATTGTACAAGGCCAACTGGCACCATGCAACTGAATCTTCCTTGGTCCCTCAAGTCTCAAAACCGGATAGTTTGGTCCTAAATAAGATTTTGAGCGCGTCGACCGGGTTTGACCGCCACAAAACCGCTCGATGAACATTAAATCCAAAAAAATTCAAAAAATCAGAAATTTTTTGGGGGGTCCAAAAAAAATCAAAAAATCACAAAACCGCCACAAAATATGCGCAAGGTGCGATCAAATTTTTGTGGTCTTTTGACACTTGAGGACCTCATGGGAAAAAAAATCTGCCCGATGTATAGAATTCAAAAAAATTCTGAAATTTTTTAGGGTCCAATATTCTTACGTGTGCAAGGTGCGACCAGAATCTTGTCACGAAATGACATCGGACGGGCTCTAGGAAAACAACAAGTTTTGGCTATTTTTTCTGAGCAAAAATTTGTTTTTTTGCCACGAGCACCTCGAGTATCGAAAGACCATGGAATTTTGGTTGGACCTTACGCATGTAAGCATATCAGACCCCAAAAAATTTCGAAATTTTTTGAATTTTTTAATTTTTCGAATTTACTGTTCATCGGACATAGATGTTTTTGTGCCACGAGCTCCTGAGTGTCAAAAGACCACGAAAATTTGGTTGGACCTTGCGCATGTAAGCATATTTGATTCTTCGAATGTACTGTTCATCAAGCGGTTTTGTGGTGGTCAAACCCTGTCAACGTGCTTAAAATCTGGTTTAGTATTAAACTTATCCGGCTTTGAGACTTGAGGGACCAAATGTATATCAATATTTTTTGAGGGACCAAGTCTATACTTTTTGGAAACATGACGAACCAAAAACATACTTTTCTCTTTACTTATTTTCAACAAAAAAGACCCACATCTACTACGAAACTTTATAAGTACAAGGCACCCTAAATAAAAAATTACATCGAAGGCCATGCATCGTCAAACAACCGTTAACGCCGCCAGAACAAGTCGTCGACGCGCCGTTTTGTCACTGCTCACTACCAGAGCCGGTTTGACCTTGTTAATAACATTTAGCAAATCTTATTGCATGTACCCCGTCGCACTTTTGAACCCTCCAACTCTTGATGTCGCGCTCAGACGGCTAGAAAGCAGGAATTTACGCCAAAGCTCTGTCGACTCCGTCCTGGCGGACAAATTTGAGGAGGATAGGAGCCCCACCCTCCGCCCGAGCAAGGTACATTTGCCTACTCTGTTGTGAGTTGGCTACATTATTACATCAGCAGGAAAATGGCGTGAGCTTAGGGGTAGCATGTAGTTACTGGGTTGGTGCTCCAGCAGGTGCAGCTCCGGGGAGAGCTGGACAGCCATGAAACTGAGGATGCTGCGTCGTTGTGCCTTGGCTTTCGTGTTGTCGTGATTGGTTACCCAGAGGCAAAACCTACCGCCTCCATAGTAGCCGACCTCGGCCAATTGCCCGCGTGTTCTATATCCAGCGCGCCACAACTGCGCAGAAGGGTATGCTTCCGGCCAGGTCGCGACGACCGCCGGCGGCCTGACGTCCATGTCAAAGGCGCAAAAGGGATTCTCATCGTAATGACCATCTAACGAACGAATGCCGAATAGCAGCCGCCGACCGGTGTCGAGGAAGTCCGGGACTAGCACGCCCCTCCTGTTGATGGGCAGCTGCCACTCCGCGCGCCACCGGCGGTGTGCCGTGTGATAGGAGAAGGTGCCCTGGTAGCGCAAGGAGACCCAGACGCGTGCGCCCGACACAAAGTAGGCCTTGACTTCTGCCCGGCGGCAGGGAAGACCCGGTGGGTCCGGGTCCGGGACGGCGCTCCAGGCCCAGCGACTGCCGCCGCCAGGGCTAGGCTGCTGCTTGAGAGTCTCGAACCGGGGTCCCAAGTCGTATCCTGGGAAGGCGGAGATGGCGAAGAACATGCGGCAGCCCATGGGGACTAGGAACACCAAATGCTTGGCGGAGGTCATGTCGGGGCCGCGGGAGAGCGCGGTGCCGTCGTAGAGCACGGTCCGTTCGTTAGCGCCTGTAAGATGATGAAGCGTTCCTACTCCCATCGATGGGGAGCCGCAGGCATATATTAACGTGTGCGGCACAATGCCTTGGGTTACAAGATAGAGTACAAGAGTTTGAAAAGGATACTAGAAGGGAAGGAGGTTGAGATTACATAAACTCTAACACCCTCCCTTAATCTCAACTATCCTAAATTAAGATTGCTCTTAAACTCATCAAATGATCGTGTTGGTAGTGCCTTGGTGAAACCATCCGCCACTTGATCCTTGGAAGGAATAAACCGTATCTCAAGTTTCTTTGCTGCAACCCTTTCTCGAAGAAAATGAAAATCAATTTCTATATGCTTTGTTCTTGCATGAAACACCGGATTTGCAGACAAATATGTTGCACCCAAATTATCACACCATAAACAAGAAATCCGATTATTCTTGATTCCCAATTCCTCAAGGAGTGACTCAACCCAAATGACCTCGGCAGTTGCATTAGCCAAGGATTTATATTCAGCCTCTGTGCTTGAACGTGATACAGTAGCTTGTTTTCTAGCACTCCAAGAAATGAGATTTGACCCAAAGAATATTGCAAAGCCTCCAGTTGATCTTCTGTCATCACTACAACCTGCCCAGTCAGCATCAGAGAATGCACTCACAAGAGTAGAATTAGAACGTTTGAAATGAAGTCCTATTCCCATAGTATGCTTCACATATCTGACAATTCTCTTGACAGCTGACCAGTGTGCAGAAGTAGGTGCATGCAGATATTGGCAAACTTTGTTGACAGCAAATGAGATATCTGGACGTGTGAGAGTTAAATATTGCAATGCTCCCACGGCACTCCTATACCTTGTACTTTCTTCCTCTTGAAGTGGCTCTCCATCATATGCTGAGAGTTTTTCTGAAGAAGATAAAGGTGTAGGTACTGGCTTACAATTTTTCATACCCATACGAGACAGAAGTTCAGTGATATATTTCTCTTGCTTTAACATAATGCCATCTTGAGTTTTCTTGACTTCAATACCTAGGAAGAAGTGCAAATCACCTAGGTCCTTCAAAGCAAACTCTGAACTCAGATCATGCAGAAGAGCATTAGTGGCATTCTGTGAAGAACTTGCAACTATGATGTCATCAACATATATAAGCAAGAAAATAACTACTCCTGCCTTGTTATAAATAAACAAGGATGTATCAGCCTTTGAAGCAATGAAACCAAGAGATTTTAATTGTAAGCTCAATCTGGATTACCATGCTCTGGGTGCTTGTTTCAAGCCATAGAGTGCTTTATCAAGCTTGCAAACAAAATGTGGAAACTTCTTACTTTCATACCCAGGTGGCTGTCTCATGAACACTTCCTCTTCCAGAACACCATGCAAAAACGCGTTCTGTACATCTAGCTGTCTTAGGCTCCATCCTCTGGACACAGCAATGGCTAGCACAAGTCTGATGGTTGCAGCTTTCACAACAGGACTAAAGGTGTCCTCATAATCAATGCCATAACGTTGCTTGAAGCCCTTTGCAACCAAACGTGCCTTATACCTGTCAATGGAGCCATCTGCCTTCTTTTTAATCCTGTATACCCATTTGCAATCAATTATATTCGTGCCTTTCTGACTTGGTACAAGATGCCAGGTCTTGTTTCTCATAAGCGCAGAATATTCCTCATCCATTGCCTTCTTCCACTTAGGATCATCAAGTGCACTGCTCACAGTTGTTGGCTCTCCTGAAATACACAACATACCATATCGTATAGTCCCATCTGTTCTTACTTTAGGATTTCGTATACCTTTTTGCAATCTGGTCATAACTCTTGGAGAAGCCACAGATCGGACTGCAGGCGCATTTGTTACAGCGGATCCAGGAGAATCTGGCGCTGACGCAGAAGAATCCGTCGCAGCATGCACAGGAGATCCTGTGGCCATCGGTGCGGTCGCAGCTTCCGCAGGCACACGGGGAGTAACTGCGCGGCGCGGCACAGCGGATCCGCTGCCAACCTGCGGTTGCATGCGCACGCGGGGCGAGGGGAATCCGGACCCGCTGCTGTCCCCACCGGTTGCTGACGTGCTGACGCGGGAGTGGCCAGCCCGTGCGCCGAAGCTGCTGCTGGTGGGAGCGCGATCCAAGGGGGATTCTGTCGCGCGATCCAAGGACTGCGCGCGTGCAGGCGTATCAGGCGCCGCCGGATCGTCCTCGTCATCCGTGCCAGGTTCGTCTCCTTCTTCAGCATGAAATATAGGCTCATTTTCAGCTAAATTTTCAAGGTTTTGATCATTTTGAGCGCCGTTTTCAGCAGGAACCTGCACATGCATAAGAGAAGAGGCAGTGCTAGCAGGAATATCATCACATTGGTTAGTACAATCATCGCCCCCATGATCAAATGACCGAAGATGTGTAGGAAGGAGAAGAATTTCTTTTCGGAGGAGCGGACCGGCATTGGGATGAAGTGATGTGAAGGAAAACACAGACTCATCAAACACGACATCTCTAGATATGTAGACCCTACCAGTGGGAACGTCAAGACATTTGACCCCTTTATGCATAGGACTATAGCCTAAAAAGACACATCTTTTAGAGCGGAAAGCGAGTTTACGTGTGTTGTAGGGTCTGAGATTGGGCCAACATGCACATCCAAAAACACGAAGAGACGTGTAGTCGGGTGTAACACCAAGGAGACGTGTAATGGGTGTTTCAAGTTTGATAACTTTGCTTGGAAGCAAGTTGATAAGGTATGTGGCTGTTAAGAAGGCTTCATCCCAAAGCTTAAGTGGCATGGATGCATTTGCTAGCAGTGCTAATCCCATATCCACTATGTGACGATGTTTCCTCTCAGCAGAGCCATTCTGTTGATGAGCATGAGGACAAGAAACATGGTGAGAGATTCCAAGTTTTTGGAAGAAAGAATTCAATTTTTCATACTCACCACCCCAGTCAGTTTGCATAGCAATAATTTTGGAGTTTAGTTTGCATTCAACAAGATTTTGAAAATTGATAAAGACTTGGAATACATCAGATCTTTTTTTCAATAAGTAAATCCAAGTAAATTTACTATAATCATCAATGAAGCTTACATAGTAGGAAAATCTTCCAACTGACGTAGGGGCCGGTCCCCATACGTCTGAAAATATGAGTTGTAATGGAGAGGTAGATGCACTAACAGAAATAGGGTAAGGCAATTGATGACTTTTTGCTTGTTGACACGGATCACAAACTGACTCAACACTAGGCTCATAAGAGAGTTTATTTTTGCTAAGAATATATTTAACTATGACTGAAGATGGGTGACCCAAACGACTGTGCCACCTTGAAGACGAAGGCTTGGTGACAATATTTGCTTGTTTATATGACCACGAAGATGATGACGATATGAGTGGGTAGAGACCTCCGACGCACCGGCCTCTAAGAATGATTCTCCTTGTTGCCAAGTCCTTGACCAAGAAAAAATAAGGATAGAATTCTATGAGAACATTGTTATCAAGAGTGAAACGATGGACGGAAACAAGATTTTTGGAAGTTTCTGGAACATGCAAGACATCTTTTAAGTGCAAGTTTTTCATGGGGTTTTTAACGATTGAACTACCAATATGCGTAATATTCATACCAGAACCGCTTGCCGTGCGGATTTGATCACCTCCATTGTACTTCTCCCGCATCGTCAACTTGTCGAGTTCACCCGTGATGTGATTAGTTGCTGCACTGTCAGCATACCAATTTGTGTCCACACCATAGGAGACTGCATGCGCCTCCTTTTCTTCTTGATCATTCTCTTCATAGCGAAACCAGCATACACGTGCACCTCCTGGATGGTGCTTGAGGCATATCTGACACTCTGGGAAGTCATGCTGCTCACGCACCTGCTGCTGTTGCTGCTGCCGAGGACGTCCTCTGAAGCCGCCGCCGCCATTAGAGGGAGAGGGCTGGCGGTCACCACGGTCACCGCGGTCACTACTGCGGCCGCGCCCCCTTCCTCCTCGCCCGCGATAGGGTCTGCCGCGAGATGAGCCACGGCCTCTGTAGACTGCATTGGTGGATGTATGAAACCCGCCTGAGGAAGAGTCGCCCAACATCTCCATCCTTTGATCAAAGGCAGAGATCTGGGCAAAAAGATCATCGGCGGTGATGCTGTTCTTGACAGCGCCGATTGCCGCCACGACGGAGTCGTAGTCGCGATCCAGACCTGCAAGTATGTAGTCCACCATCTCCGGATCAGAGACGGGACGACCAGCAGCAGCTAGTTCATCCCCGAGACTCTTCATCTTCGCCATGTATGCTGAACTTGACATGGTGCCTTTCTTGGTGTTGGTGATCGCAATCCTCAGATTGGTAATCCGAGACTGCGATTGTGAGGCGAAGAGGTTGTTGATTGTTGTCCAAAGCTCGAAGGTGGAGTCCCTCCTGACGACCTGTGCAAGAATCTCAGGAGACATGGAGTTGAGCAGATATGACAGAACCTGTTGATCTTTGGCGATCCAAGGTCCATACAGAGGGTTCGGCTCTTGGGCCGTAGTTTTGTCCGCCTTTGTGACCTCCACCATCTTGGGCGGAGCGGCGTCGGAGTTGTCGAGCAGCCCGGTGACCTACGCACCTCGCAGGGCTGGGAGAACCTGCGTCTTCCAGAGGATGAAGTTCCCTCTCGCAAGTTTCTCTGACGGAGGCGAACCGAGGTTCAGAGCGACGCCGGCTGAGGAAGTCATGACGGCGATCGCGGATATGATCTAGGGTTTTGTTTTCTGGTTTGTGGCTAGATGTATGGAAGAGGGGCTCTGATGACCATGTAAGATGATGAAGCGTTCCTACTCCCATCGATGGGGAGCCGCAGGCATATATTAACGTGTGCGGCACAATGCCTTGGGTTACAAGATAGAGTACAAGAGTTTGAAAAGGATACTAGAAGGGAAGGAGGTTGAGATTACATAAACTCTAACAGCGCCGACGCCGGCAATGAGGTCGCCGCACGGAGAGTCCGAGAACACCATATACTCTTTGGGATCGACTTTCTTAAAGCAGACGGCGGGGTCGGGCAGGCTGAGCAGCGGCAGTGGCGGCGGCGGGCAGTCGACGTCGGCCTGTGGTTGGGGTTTCTCCTGGGAGGAGAAGAGCCGCCTGAGGTCGAGGTTGAAGAGGAGGTAGCCTCCTTCACTGTCGTCCGGCGCCGCCACAAACAGTCGGGTGCGGTAGCGCTGCGAGTCGGCCATGGCCATGTATCGAACTATCGATTGACTCCTCCAAGATTGATTTCGAACGATCTGCAAACAATATATAGTCGTCTCTTTTCTGGAGTCCGCCTCCGGATTGGACACAAACTGTTGCCGCTAGACTAGAACGAGCCGTCGACGCCTCTCTTTTTTAGGTAGTTTCCGTTTCCGTACTAACGGGTAACGGCACCCGGAACCGACTCTACCCGATGAACTAGGAATACGATCCACAGTGCGATCAACTTTTTGTTTTTTTGAGTCGCGGTGCGATCAAGTTGGATAGGTACTCGTATATATCTATCCCTGTAATCTCTTCCTAATAATCTTTCCCTAATAATAAAGCATGCATTGACTCCGTGGGTTCACCGTCACAATACGCTTCCGCCCAATCACAATACGCTTTTACGATTATTATTTGCACCGTTTGATGAGAACAGTAACGGTTTGGATTTAATAGTTTTTACGTAACACATATTTAACATGTATATGTGCCAGCACATTGAGTTGTCACGTATATGCATATAAAACAGCTAGCTGGATCACAGTTATCTCTTAAGTATTTAGCAGAGAAGCACTATTGTGCAAACACTAATATTGGTTTCCCCTCTCTTCGATTATAGTGCCAAAAAAATAATGGTGCCGAACAGCACATACATAAGTGTGGTGGACACTATCCTGCGGCATGATGCTCCTGCTTCCCTGCTGTTTGCCATGGATTTTGCAGCTAGTTGTTACTAGCACAAATGCCCGTGCGTTGCTACGGGAGACAAAAAAACCACTTTACTAATGCAATGGCTCACATCACGAGACATGATGATATCAACACACTCCTTGAAATCCTCCACATTGTCACATGAGAAACAACATAATATGAGCAGCGTTTTACAAAGATCACATATCTTTCTATGATATAATAGAGAAAAGTGCGGAGTTTGAGTCGCACACAGTAGGGACTCCGAGTCCGATTCCTTGTACTTCGATGACAGGTGCTAGTGAGTTGATCAGAAAAATAAGAGTAAAGATGTTTTTCGTTCTCAGAAAAGTATAGCACATGACCAACAAAAAATGAACACCTTTTTATTGTGATCTAGACATATTTTTTTGCATGTGTTATACGTAATATTTTTCTCTTGAGTTTAAAAAATTCGGTACGTCAAATATTAGTATTACAACGTCATATCTTAGTGCAACAATTCTGATATAAAAGAAGTGGTTCAACTGTGGCATATGCACCTGAACAAAACACCTACCAATTCAGTTACAAACGTAGCGGTTCAACAAATTTAGACACAAAAGAAGAAATTCATCGGCCTCGACCATGTAGGTAAATTATGATATTTTTGCACCGGACCGTCTGATCTGGGAGACCAGTCGTACATGTGATGATGATCCGATTGCATGGTCCTGTCATGTCTGCCGTGGGTGATGTTGTGTAAGCCGTGCGTTCGCACATCACATTAATTTTTTTGAATAAATCCCCCCGCAAAAAATATATTTTTCTCAGTCTCAACTTGCATGTGGAGTGTGGCGTACATGTTTTTTGTTCCAAATATGGTTTCTCCATGTACGAGTTCCCCAGCCCGACATCGACCGTTTCTTTCCGAGATGGAATCCGTCTTGAATCCTCAATCATCATGGCTGATCCCTTTCTTTTCTGCCTCATCTTCCGCCGCACATGGAAGCTTCCTTCTCTCATTCCCAGTCATGATTTAATTCCTCATTCCTTTGTTTGGTTTTTAATCACATCTGAAATCCCTCGTTCTTTCCTTATTATCTCAATCCCTCTTTCTTTCCTTATTATATTCTCTCAATGCCTCTTTCCTTCCTTATTATGAGACGTCTGATTTCCTCCTTAACGATTCCTGAGATGGCTCCTCGATATCGAAAAGAAAATCAAGACGTATATAAATTAGGAAAATTAGATCTAAGGGAGTGAGGTGGGACTATTTAATAGGTTAATCAACATTGTATTCTCATATGTTGTGATCCAGCTTAGTCCAGTTTTTTTTTTTTTTGCATCGGCCGCCTGGGATTATTTGATAGGTGTGAAACCATTTGTTCAAACACAAAAACATCCTAGCTCAATTGGCAACGGCATGTCATGTTAGGTGTGTTGGTTTTGAGTTCGATCCCACTGAAGAGCAGTTTTTTTGTGCCTTCTTTTATACAGAAGTTGGGCCGGCTGACTTGGGCCAGATAGACGTTTGACAAAAAAAATTGATGGGCCGTCTGAGTTAGACATAGCGACAGCGACGACGGACGACAAAATATGGATCGTTGACGGCGGACGAAATCATCGTAATGACGGACGGAACTACAGACGGTTCCCGGAATTAGTACCACCTCGTTTATATTACGATTTTATCAATACAAATTGTAAAAGCGTATTACGATATGAGAAGAAAGCGTATTGTGACGGTGAACCCGGAGACCCAATCCGTACTTTATTATTAGGAAGAGATAAGGTAAAAATAATTAAAATAGAAAAGTAGAAACTATAGCAGACTAACGGACACCTACGTCAAATTATCTGTACTAAATCGGAAACTTAGAACCATAGTCCATCACGTTTCATCCTCACAAAAAATACCTATCACGTTTCTATGTGCACCTAACGGCAGGGAGACATAAATTAAAAAACAACAAGGGAACGTGCATTACTTCAATCGGACATGGCAAGTCAAACGACCAAGCTGTAGCCAAATACGTATCAGAACTGAACACCGGTTATTAAAAAAATACAGAACACTGGCCAATATATTAAAACTGAACACCGGCCAGGCCATGTAAAAAACCTAAGCCCAATCCAAAAAAAAGGCCCAACCACACAAGGAGTCGAGCGTGTGTGGGCTGTGGCCGGAGGTTGTGTAAGGCTGCTGAATGATGCTGTACGGCAACGATTCTGCAGAGCCACAATGTTAATTGGAGCCAAGTCGTTCATAAATTTGGACCTCAGGCTACAATGAGACAAAAATAAGAAAAATATATTCAAAACTGACAATGAAATAATTTAATACTGTGAAATAATTTATTATAATTTAGTATCGCCTAATAACAAATCTATACGTATCTCAAATATATCAATATATACGTGTGGAACTAGGGTCACTAAAGCATTCGCAAAATGCAATTCCGGCAAGCCTCTGTCTGTCGTAAGCAAAAAATTGAACCAAGAGAAAGACAAACCAAGTCACACAAATTTGGAGCTCGAAGCCAAAAAAGATTGTAATATATATATAAAGCATATTAAAAATGTTTACATTTTTTGAAAAGAGATTTCAACCTTATTTTCGGATATCATTATGACAAGATTTACACCCAAGCTGAATACATGTATATATAAGTGTGGACTAACTCCCGATGGCGCGCGGATCTGTTCGTCATCTTGCGGTGGAGGCAGTAAGCAAGAGCACACGAGATAATGGACGCGAGCCCCACAGACGGTTCTACTGCCCCATGAACTGCATGTCAATTGCCAGCGGGAGAAGGGATTGAAACCGCGGGCCTCGGACAGCGGCGCTGTTGCTCCAGGCCATGCTCCAGGTCCAGGCCGTGTCCAGACCAAAGATACGGCTGAACGGCGAGCTCGACGGCTGCTGGGTATGATGTAGGGTGGAGGCAACCGAGCATCATGCACACGCAGCAGCTCCTCGCCATGGGCTCGCGCTATCCTGGATCCAGCGATGTTTGGAGTTCCTCATCTAGCGGCAGCAGCAGTGGAAGGACATTGGCGGCGTGAGTAGAAGGGGCAGCAAGGTGCAGGGTGCACGCGGCGATGGGGCTCGGGCTGGGTGACCGTGAGTTTGACGCGGTCGTCAGGGACGGCGGGTTGGGGCGGGGCAAGACGCCAGGGAAAGCAGTGGCCGTGCACGGGGGCTCAGACGGCGATGTACTGCTGCTCGGGCGGCTAGCGGGGCGGCGGGATGGGGAGAAGGCCGGCTCTGTCGAAGAAGGACACCGTCGGTTCTGTGGAAGAAGGCCGGAGGGGCGGGGGATGGGGCCCGCCGGAGGGATCCATGGCC
>NC_041390.1:596049544-596053996 GCF_002162155.2 Triticum dicoccoides | reverse complement strand
CGCTGGTGCAGATTGCGGTTGCAGCGTGCTGGGTCTCGGCGGTGAGGGATGGCGGCGGCGGCGCGATGAGCAGTTGGCGGTGATGGCGGGAGGATTTGGGAAGGACGTGGTCGGGTGTTTTTTTTTTTTGTTTTTTGTTTATATGCATCGTTTGGCTAGGAAGATTTCAGATAGTGTGCCACCTCCTGAAAATTGTTTAACAAAAAAGTTCTCGGTGGCCATGAACACCCGATGGCAATGCACCTGATGGCCATGGATAAAATCATCTTTTCAACTGTCTCTTGGCAGATATCTAATGGTCAACTAAATAGCCGTGAAATTTTTGGGAGAGGGGAATTTTGAGTGGCATATATGGTTGAAATTTGAGTAGTAATACTCTAGAAAAAATAACAAACAAAATGTTCATGTTTTAAAAAATGTTTGCAAATAGTATAAAATGTTCACAAATTCATAAAATATTCTTGATTTTAGAAAATGTTCAAAAAAGTTTAGAAGTGTTCATGAATTTGAAAAATGTTCACGATTTCACATATGTGCATGAGTTCAAAAAAATGTTCATGATTTCAGGAAAAAATTGAGAGTGATAGTCTATCTCGATGATGCAGCAAAATATGGTCATGCCATTGAAGATTATATTTTTTTTCTCCCGGTGCAACGCACGGGCCCTTTTGCTAGTTAATAATAAAGCACGGAGTGAATCTGTCGGGTTCACCGTCGCGGCTTTTTTACACAAAGGTCCCTGCATTTTTAGGCAATTAACCCGTAGTCTATCATTAGTCGGCAAAACGAATCGTTTTTTCTTTTTTTAAATTAAACCCCTTGATTTTTGGCCGCAGCACGCGGATGGATATCGACGACGAGGGCGACCAGCCATGACCGGTCTTCTGCAGGAGCTGCCGGTGAGGTGGCTCGGGCAAGCTCGGCCAAGAGGCGCTCCAGTGATGGTGGACTGTAGGTGTAACGCCCTCGATGCGGTTATATCTCCCACGTGTCGAAGAACGACTTAGAGGCATAACCGCATTGAAAGCAATGTCGCAAGTGAGGTAATCTTCACACAACCCATCTAATACATAAGGGAAAAAGATACATAGTTGGCTTACAATCGCCACTTCACACAATTACATGAATAAAGAATTTCATCATCCAGATACAATCAAGGTCCGACTGCGGAACCAAAATAAAAGAAGAACCCCAAATGCGACAAGATCCCCGATCGACCCCAACTGGGCTCCACTACTGATCAACTAGAACAGAACAACATAAAGGACAAGATCTTCAACGAGCTCCTCCTGAGTTTGGTTGCGTCATCTGCATGGTCTCATTGGCACCTGCAAACTGGTTTTGGAATTATCTGTGATCCACAGGGACTCAGCAATCTCGCACCCTCGCGATCAAGACTATTTAAGCTTATGTGTAAGGTAAAAGGTATGAGGTGGAGCTGCAGCAAGCGACTAACATATATGGTGGCTAACATGCGCAATTGAGAGCGAGAAGAGAAGGCAAAGCACGGTCGATAAAAGTATGATCAAGAAGTGATCCTAGACAACCTACGTCAAGCATAACTCCAACAACCGTGTTCACTTTCCGGACTCCGCCGCAAAGAGACCATCACGGTTACACACGCAGTTGATTCATTTTTAATTAAGTTAAGGTTCAAGTTATCTACAACTGGACATTAACAAATTCCCATCTGCCCATAACCGCGGGCACGGCTTTCGAAAGTTCAATCCCTGCAGTGGTGTCCCAACTTAGCCCATGACAAGCTCTCACGGTCAACGAAGAAATAGACCTCCTCCCGAGACGTTCCGATCAGACTCGGTATCCCGGTACAACAAGACATTTCGACAGGGTAAAACTAAACCAACAACACCGCCCGAATGTGCCGACAAATCCCGATAGGAGCTGCACATATCTCTTTCTCAGGGCACACTCAGATGAGACTAGCTACGAGTAAAACCAACCCTCAAGTTTCCCCGAGGTGGCCCCGCAGGTAGCTCAGTTCGGACCAACACTCAGAGGAGCACTGACCCGGGGGGGTAAATAATGATGACCCTCAGGAGCGCGACTCCCAAGGGAAAAATAGGCTAGGTGGCAAATGGTAAAACCAATGTTGGGCATTGCTGGAAGAGCTTTACTTAAGTTGAACTGTCAAGGGGTTCCCATAATAGCCCAACCGTGTAAGGAACGTAAAATCCGGGAACATAACACCGATATGACGGAAAGTAGGGCGGCAAGAGTGGAACAAAACACCAGGCATAAGGCCGAGCCTTCCACCCTTTACCAAGTATATAGATGCATTAATTAAATAAGATATATTGTGATATCCCAACAAGTAAACATGTTCCAACAAGGAACAAACTTCAATCTTCACCTGGAACTAACAACGCTATAAGAGGGGCTGAGCAAAGCGGTAACATAGCCAATCAATGGTTTGCTAGGACAAGGTGGGTTAGAAGCTTGGTTCAACAATATGGGAGGCATGATAAGCAAGTGGTAGCTATCGCAGCATAGGCATAGCAAAAGAGCGAGCAAAACTAGCATAGCAAATATAGTAGTGATTTCGAGGGTATGACCATCTTGCCTGAAATCCCGCAAGGAAGAAGAACGGGTCCATGAAGAAGATAAACGGATGTAGACGAACGGGTCCTCACAAACGCGATGTTACCGAATCAATCCGAGGAAGCAAACACCGGAAAAGAAGCACACAACATAGTAAATAACCAACACATGAACATGGTATGATATGCGGGATGCGGTATGCGATGCATATGCATGATTGGACAAGGAATGCATGAACCTGGCCTCAACTTGGAAATCCAAGTGTGCCACTGGAAAGGTGAGACGAAATCGCTTGAAAACGATATAAAGAACACCGGAATCGGAGTTACAGTTTGGAAATGGCAAGCGATTCAAATATGACATCGCTCTGCGATTTACAGCAAGTAGGCATCTAAATGCAATGAGATGAACATGCTACAACACTCAAATATGGCAACAAAATACATGGCAGGTAAGCATTCAAGATGCTTAACAAAAGTCTAGCACTGAGCTATGGCCAATTCATCCATTAACAGGTCCAAACAAGCATGTCAAAAACGCATATGGAAAACAGATCTCAGACTTAGTGAAATTAACACTTGTTTAAAATTCCAGACCAAGTAGCACTCTTCGGAGCAATAAAACTACATGCTACAGGACCTGAACATGGCAAAGTAAAACATGGCATGGAGCTACTCAAATAGCTTAACAAAAGTCCCTTAGTGACCTTGAGCCAAAAGGGATCAGAAAATATACTAACAAGCATGTGAACATAGCAAAAGCATAATCAGTTTTCAGACTTAGTGAAAACTGGCACATGCTGAAACATAACTCAAGTAGGCATGTATGCGAGCTCGATGCACTCACTACGGAGCAAGTCATGGCAAGAAAAGCATACATCCATTAAGAAGGCACAAAATGCAAGCTAGACATGGCACGAACAATAGCATAGCATGCACAGATCAACTACAACATCATCGGCAAAACCGCAAACATGTTGACGATCTGCCCAGATTCACAACGAAGCAAAAGTAGAGCTCGATTGTCTCAAGCTAGGGTGCTCCATAACTGCAAACAAAAGCATGAATGGATAGAGCACTACAATATTAACAAAACTCCTGTACTGATCATCCTCAAAAGAGGCACGGATCACTAGGAAACAACATGAACATATGGCATCATGAGATAAACGATCCCAGGACTTAGTGAAATTACCAAGTCCCTGAAAACAGAATTACCGAGTGCCTCACTTTGCAAGCTTGCATTAGTCACCACACACATCACAAAAATACATGGGTTGCACCTTGGAAAGATATCAAAACCCTTAACAAAACATATGTAGAACATCAGGGCATATCATGCACACATTAATCATGGCAAAAATGACAAAAACCTAAATGGAGTAGCAGATCTGACAATTATCTCAAGTAGCACTCTTCTAAGAGGATTTCGAGCATCAAGATGAACTCAAATGAAAATGATGCAATGGAATGAAATGATGTACTCTCTGAGATGAACATTTTGATATGCTATATGCATGAATCGGAGCCACGGATGCAAAGTTACGGCACGAAGAACATGGGCATATGGATCTGGGAATTTCGGGGACTTGGTGAAAATTATACCCTCTGAGAAAGTCAACCCGGGACGGAGACGCGCGGGACGGAGGGATCCAGGCGCGGGCGCGGTGTTTGGTTCGAGGAGTGGTGGATCTGATCCCGATCCACGGGATCTCGCCGGAGACGATGGAGATGGCCGGACTTGGAGGAGATCGCCGGAGTAGGCGTGCGGCGGCGGGGATGGCCGAGTCCGGCCGACCGGCGCGCCGTGGAGGAGGCCCGCGACGGCGAGAGGAGGCAGCCGAGGCGGAGCCGGCAAACTGGGCGGCGCCGGTGGAGCTTGGTGGCGGCGGCG
>NC_041390.1:596041501-596049160 GCF_002162155.2 Triticum dicoccoides | reverse complement strand
GCATCGGGCCCGGAGGGCCGCGATCGGGCATGCGGGCCCGCGGTGGGGAGGCGCGGGGCGCCGGGACGCGTGGCGGCGGTCGGTTGGCTGAGGGCGGCGGCGAAGCTGAGGTGGCACGCTCCCGTTGGTGGGAGTGAGGTGGCGGCGGGTGGTGGACACGTCCGGCGCGGCGTGGACGCGTCCGGCGGCGCGAGAGGAGGAGTTTTAGGGTTTCATCCGCCAATTTCGGGAGGGGAGCACATATTTATAGGTAGAGGGAGCTAGGAGAGTCCAAATGAGGTGCGGTTTTCGGCCACGCGGTCGTTATTGAATGACCGGGATGATGGAAGAGGTTTAGGTGGGTTTTGGGCCAAACTGGAAGGGTGTTGGGCTGCAATACCCACGAGGCCTTTCGGTCACTCGGTTAACCGTTGGAGTATGAAACGAAGTCCAAATGGTACGAAACTTGACAGGCGGTCTACCAGTAGTAAACCAAGGCTGCTTGGCAAGTCTCGGTCCAACCCGGAAATGTTTAACCCCCACACATGAAAGAAAGGTAGAAAAGACCACCGGAGGAGAACGGAGCGCCGGATTGCAAAATGGACAACGGGGAAAATGCTCGGATGCATGAGACGAACAGGTATGCAAATGAAATGCACATGATGACATGATATGCAATGCATGACACGCAAGCAATGACAAGGCAACAATAGCGAATAACTGGACGACACCTGGCACATCGGTCTCGGGGCGTTACAACACTCCACCACTACGAGAGGATCTCGTCCCGAGATCTAGGATGGTACCGGAGGGAAAACGGAAGAGAAAGAGAAGAGGTAAAACTAAGTTGCTTCTTTGACAAATGAGTGAAACCACGAACCTTGAAAAGGTTAAGCCATATCAAGAAAAGATTACAATGAAGATAAATGAAGTTGAAAGCACTCCGGTAGGGAAGTGGAATAAGGAATTACATATTCGGACAGCACTTCGGATGAAAAGAGATGAAAGACTAGATAAAATGAAAGAGCTTGAGCAAAGGGGCACAACACTCCGGTTAAGATGATAAACATGATGAGGACAAGAAAATGGTTTGAAAAGAGCAGCAACACAATTCCTCCTGGAGAGAGTAATAGAAGATAGATGATTAAAATAAAGAATGAAGAAGAAAATGCCAACTTCTGTCACAAAAGAGCTTGAGAAGGCCTCCTTAGGAAACGGGTCGAGCGGAGTTGTTGGAAAACCAACAACGAAAGGATAAGCTTGATATGGTCTTGTGGAGTACATCTCAAATTATGAGGTGACAACCTGCCACTCACGGGAAAAGAATTGGATTGGAATGAACAAGGAGACGAGAAACTTATCACCGGAAGGATATATGAAGAACTTGGATCATATATGAGCACAATTATAGCCACAATCCTTAGGGAAGGCTTTTGGTGAAATATAACCCAAGATAAATCCAACGAGGAGGTTGATGGATTTAAAATATCTCATTCTTGACAACATGTGAATCATGAAAACATGACTCAAATTATCAAAATGACATAATACCACCTCCAAGAATATGGAAGACAGAATTGCACTCCGGATAGCAAGAAGAAGAAAGCTAGAACTTCTTAGAAGAGAATCTTGATGAAAAGCTTGGAGAAGGAATTAACTCCTTGATGAACCAACATGTAGAACTCCATGAAAAACTCCGGTAAACAAAAGGATGATCAAACGGAAGAAAAAAAAGAACTTGAAAACACAAGGTGAATCCTTGTAAAGATTTTTGATAGATCTCCGTGATAATTAGATCTTGGAACTCCGGTAAAGAAAAGATAAGGCATCTCAAACTGAGAATATGATATGATGAACCACTCCGGAAAAAAAGAAATTACTCATTCGGATGAAACAAGAATAAGAATTACATTATGCTCGTCCTTCATCAATTAAATTGATGACAATCAACGGATTTGGCACACTACTTATTCTCGTATCAAGGATTAAGAGAGATATAACATAAACTTGAGAACGTCTTCAACGAACCACCGGTAGGATTGGAACAACAAATGAATTGATATGATGAACAAGGAAGAGAGATCTTGAAAGAACCACCGTAAGAATTGAAAATGATCGAAGTAGGGGTGCATCACCGGTAAGAATTAGCAAATGAACGAAGGTGCTTGAGACAAACTAGATACATGAGAACGAAGAGATCAAGAACTGATTAGAGGATATTTGATTGATGCACCGGCAAGATAGGAGAATGATAACTAACATCTGAGAATGAATAAACCTGAATTGATGGACTCCGGATAACAAACTGAGAAGACTCTTGAATATCTCCTGATGGGTGAAAAAGATTCTCACAATCGAAAACAATTTTTGAGAGGATGGCAACAAGCTAGCACCATGAATCTTGAAGAGAATAGAGCAAGATTAAAGAGAAACTCTTCTTCGGTCTTCAAAATCTGAGAATTACGACGAGAAACACCACCATGAATTGTTGAGGCACACCGGAAGAATCAAAAGCGAAGAGATTGAGCCAACGATGAAAAGAATTTGAAAGATCTTGGAGAAATACATTTGATTGATGATAAATCATTCTTATGTCAAACTTCGAAAAGAAAATTTGAGGATAGCTCCGGGAAAATAAGAAGAGTCAGGTAAGATCCTGGGAAAAAACCTGTGGGTTAGGGCCCACTCAAAAGAAACATCGTTGAAAAGATTAAAAGAGAGGTTGCACCGGTTGAATAAAATAGCTTGAATGAGATAACAACCTCGAAAGAGCTTGAAATGATTACGAAAGCAGAGTGGAAACACGAATCTTCTGAGATATCTTGAGCACTCCGAAACAATAGAATGGCAAGCGGGGAAGATTAAGAGGTGCACTGACATGAGAAAACATTGAAATACGGAAAAGAATATGATCAACACCGAAAGCTTGAATTGAATCCACCGTAGAAGGAAAAGGGTGGGTGGGCGGGAAAAACAAAGGCAACTTGGAGATGGATGAAACAAATAGCGTCGAGAAGAACTGATACTTGATCTTGCGGATGTTGAAATGATCGGATCCAGTTGAAGAGAAACACACCGGTTGAAAAGCATTGTCATGACAATCTCGATGATCAAGAAGGATTTGTATTCACATAGGAATATGAGAACAGCACTTAGGAAAGGTATGGAATCAACACTTGACATTGAAGCAACTCGAATACCACAACTCGAAACAAAACAAAGGATTGGCTTGCCGAATAAGCCGGAACAAACATATGATAGAGATTTCGTCCGAAGTTTTCGTGGTGGGGCCTACACGGGCTCGATCGTACAACACCATCATGTACAAGGCAGTGCACATGACATACGAAGCGTCCCCGAGTCGGCATAGCCAAGGACTCTTTAAGACACAACGAGACCACTGTAAAACCGACCGTGAATAGGCGGACCACTAGACGTCGAACCCCAATTTCATAGCATACATCTGTCGGAAAGATATCCTAAGAGCTACTTGAATTCCCACCTATGAAACTCCCGAAATTTTCCGGTTATGCAATCAGGTGTTGGGGATACAGGGGAAGCATAATATCTCACCCAAATCTAGCAAATCCTACATCCAGCTGTATCCATCCTTCAACACATAACCAAGAAACCTTCGGAAATCATCTATCTCAACCTTCAAAAAGCATCCGTTATACAAGTTATGGCAATACTCCCGAACTCCCGCCCCAGTACTGGGTGGCGTCGAGGTTATCTCACCAACGAACTGCATAAAAGAGATTTTCGATGTCGGCGTACTAAACTCAGGTATTCCAGAACTGCAACGATAAAATTATGACGACAACACCTCAGAGCTCAACTCCCCGGGACACTTCCACAAAACCCCTGACAGGAGGCACCAAGACAATGTTCTCATCATAAAACCATCGGAACGATTCCAAGATACCCGCGTGATCCTAAAAAAAAATCGTGAAATTTGAGAAAAGAAGAGTCAAAACTCTACGTCAGGATGCCTTACCAGAGCGATGAGGAGACTGGGGAGTAAAAAGAATTCCTAAACTCTCCGACATATAATTCCTAGAAGACTCAAAACATTTTTCTAGACACAACTCGGCCGCTAAAAATGGTCAAGCAATGGGGCTCCTAAGGTCGGGGAAGGCTCTGATTACCAACTTGTAACGCCCTCGATGCGGTTATATCTCCCACGTGTCGAAGCACGACTTAGAGGCATAACCGCATTGAAAGCAATGTCGCAAGTGAGGTAATCTTCACACAACCCATGTAATACATAAGGGAAAAAGATACATAGTTGGCTTACAATCGCCACTTCACACAATTACATGAATAAAGCATTTCATCATCCAGATACAATCAAGGTCCGACTATGGAACCAAAATAAAAGAAGAACCCCAAATGCGACAAGATCCCCGATCGACCCCAACTGGGCTCCACTACTGATCAACTAGAACGGAACAACACAAAGGACAAGATCTTCAACGAGCTCCTCCTGAGTTTGGTTGTGTCATCTGCACGGTCTCATCGGCTCCTGCAAACTGGTTTTGGAAGTATCTGTGAGCCACAGGGACTCAGCAATCTCGCACCCTCACGATCAAGACTATTTAAGCTTATGGGTAAGGTAAAAGGTATGAGGTGGAGCTGCAGCAAGCGACTAGCATATATGGTGGCTAACATGCGCAAATGAGAGCGAGAAGAGAAGGCAAAGCACGGTCGATAAAAGTATGATCAAGAAGTGATCCTAGACAACCTACGTCAAGCATAACTCCAACAACCGTGTTCACTTCCCGGACTCCGCCAGAAAGAGACCATCACGATTACACACGCAGTTGATTCATTTTTAATTAAGTTAAGGTTCAAGTTATCTACAACCGGACATTAACAAATTCCCATCTGCCCATAACCGCGGGCATGGCTTTCGAAAGTTCAATCCCTGCAGGGGTGTCCCAACTTAGCCCATGACAAGCTCTCATGGTCAACGAAGGAATAGACCTCCTCCCGAGACGTTCCGATCAGACTCGGTATCCCGTTACAACAAGACATTTCGACAGGGTAAAACTAAACCAGCAACACCGCCCGAATGTGCCGACAAATCCCGATAGGAGCTGCACATATCTCTTTCTCAGGGCACACTCAGATGAGACTAGCTACGAGTAAAACCAACCCTCAAGATTCCCCGAGGTGGCCCCGCAGGCAGCTCAGTTCGGACCAACACTCAGAGGAGCACTGGCCCGGGGGGGGGGGGTAAATAATGATGACCCTCAGGAGCGCGACTCCCAAGGGAAAAAGAGGCTATGTGGCAAATGGTAAAACCAATGTTGGGCATTGCTGGAAGAGCTTTACTTAAGGCGAACTGTCAAGGGGTTCCCATAATAGCCCAACCGCGTAAGTAACGCAAAATCCGGGAACATAACACCGATATGACGGAAACTAGGGCGGCAAGAGTGGAACAAAACACCAGGCATAAGGCCGAGCCTTCCACCCTTTACCAAGTATATAGATGCATTAATTAAATAAGATATATTGTGATATCCCAACAAGTAAACATGTTCCAACAAGGAACAAACTTCAATCTTCACCTGGAACTAACAACGCTATAAGAGGGGCTGAGCAAAGCGGTAACATAGCCAATCAATGGTTTGCTAGGACAAGGTGGGTTAGAGGCTTGGTTCAACAATATGGGAGGCATGGTAAGCAAGTGGTAGCTATCGCAGCATAGGCATAGCAAAAGAGCGAGCAAAACTAGCATAGCAAAGATAGTAGTGATTTCGAGGGTATGATCATCTTGCCTGAAATCCCGCAAGGAAGAAGAACGGGTCCATGAAGAAGATAAACGGATGTAGACGAACGGGTCCTCACAAACGCGATGTTACCGGAATCAACCCGAGGAAGCAAGCACCGGAAAAGAAGCACACAACATAGTAAACAACCAACACATCAACATGGTATGATATGCGGGATGCGGTATGCGATGCATATGCATGATTGGACAAGGAATGCATGAACCTGGCCTCAACTTGGAAATCCAAGTGTGCCACTGGAAAGGTGAGAGAAAATCGCTTGAAAACGATATAAAGAACACCAGAATCGGAGTTACGGTTTGGAAATGGCAAGCGATTCAAATATGACACCGGTCTGCGATTTACAGCAAGTAGGCATCTAAATGCAGTGAGATGAACATGCTACAACACTCAAACATGGCAACAAAATACATGGCAGGGAAGCATTCAAGATGCTTAACAAAAGTCTAGCACTGAGCTATGGCCAATTCATCCATTAACAGGTCCAAACAAGCATGTCAAAAACGCATATGGAAAACAGATCTCAGACTTAGTGAAATTAACACTTGTTTAAAATTCCAGACCAAGTAGCACTCTTCGGAGCAATAAAACTACATGCTACAGGACCTGAACATGGCAAAGTAAAACATGGCATGGAGCTACTCAAATAGCTTAACAAAAGTCCCTTAGTGACCTTGAGCCAAAAGGGATCAGAAAATATACTAACAAGCATGTGAACATAGCAAAAGCATAATCAGTTTTCAGACTTAGTGAAAACTGGCACATGCTGAAACATAACTCAAGTAGGCATGTATGCGAGCTCGATGCACTCACTACGGAGCAAGTCATGGCAAGAAAAGCATACATCCATTAAGAAGGCACAAAATGCAAGCTAGACATGGCACGAACAATAGCATAGCATGCACAGATCAACTACAACATCATTGGCAAAACCGCAAACATGTTGACGATCTGCCCAGATTCACAACGAAGCAAAAGTAGAGCTCGATTGTCTCAAGCTAGGGTGCTCCATAACTGCAAACAAAAGCATGAATGGATAGAGCACTACAATATTAACAAAACTCCTGTACTGATCATCCTCAAAAGAGGCACGGATCACTAGGAAACAACATGAACATATGGCATCATGAGATAAACGATCCCAGGACTTAGTGAAATTACCAAGTCCCTGAAAACAGAATTACCGAGTGCCTCACTTTGCAAGCTTGCATTAGTCACCACACACATCACAAAAATACATGGGTTGCACCTTGGAAAGATATCAAAACCCTTAACAAAACATATGTAGAACATCAGGGCATATCATGCACACATTAATCATGGCAAAAATGACAAAAACCTAAATGGAGTAGCAGATCTGACAATTATCTCAAGTATCACTCTTCTAATAGGATTTCGAGCATCAAGATGAACTCAAATGAAAATGATGCAATGGAATGAAATGATGTACTCTCTGAGATGAACATTTTGATATGCTATATGCATGAATCGGAGCCACGGATGCAAAGTTACGGCACGAAGAACATGGGCATATGGATCTGGGAATTTCGGGGACTTGGTGAAAATTATACCCTCTGAGAAAGTCAACCCGGGACGGAGACGCGCGGGACGGAGGGATCCAGGCGCGGGCGCGGTGTTTGGTTCGAGGAGTGGTGGATCTGATCCCGATCCACGGGATCTCGCCGGAGACGATGGAGATGGCCGGACTTGGAGGAGATCGCCGGAGTAGGCGTGCGGCGGCGGGGATGGCCGAGTCCGGCCGGCCGGGGCGCCGTGGAGGAGGCCCGCGGCGGTGAGAGGAGGCAGCCGAGGCGGCGCCGGCAAACTGGGCGGCGCCGGTGGAGCTTGGTGGCGGCGGCGGAGGTCGCCGGTGGGGTGGCGCTCG
>NC_041390.1:596034979-596041267 GCF_002162155.2 Triticum dicoccoides | reverse complement strand
GGGCGGCGGCGCATCGGGCCCGGAGGGCCGCGGTCGGGCTCGCGGGCCCGCGATGGGGAGGCGCGGGGTGCCGGGACGCGTGGCGGCGGTCGGTTGGCTGAGGGCGGCGACGAAGCTGAGGTGGCACGCTCCCATTGGTGGGAGTGAGGTGGCGGCGTGTGGTGGACACGTCCGGCGCGGCGTGGACGTGTCCGGCGGCGCGAGAGGAGGAGTTTTAGGGTTTCATCCGCGAATTTCGGGAGGGGAGCACATATTTATAGGTAGAGGGAGTTAGGAGAGTCCAAATGAGGTGCGGTTTTCGGCTACGCGATCCTGATCGAACGACCGAGATGATGGAAGAGGTTTAGGTGGGTTTTGGGCCAAATTGGAAGGGTGTTGGGCTGCAATACCCACGAGGCCTTTTCGGTCCCTCGGTTAACCGTTGTAGTATCAAACGAAGTCCAAATGGTACGAAACTTGACAGGCGGTCTACCGGTAGTAAACCAAGGCCTCTTGGCAAGTCTCGGTCCAAGCCGGAAATGTTTAGCCCCCACACATGAAAGAAAGGTAGAAAAGACCACCGGAGAAGAACAGAGCGCCGGATTGCAAAACGGACAACGGGGAAAATGCTCGGATGCATGAGATGAACACGTATGCAAATGAAATGCACATGATGACATGATATGCAATGCATGACACGCAAGCAATGACAAGGCAACAACAGCGAATAACTGGACGACACCTGGCACATCGGTCTCGGGGCGTTACAGCAGGGGAGGCAGCGGCTTGGCATCAGAGGAGCCCGTGCTCGCTGCGGTGTTTGTGGCCGGCGGCAAGAGAAAGCAGGAGGTGTAGGAAGCGTGACAGCACAGGTGGCGCCATGTTTGCAGCCGACGTGAGGCAGAGCCGGCGGGTCGAGCGGCGCCATGGTTGCTGCCGATGCGAGGCATAGCCGGCGGCTCGGGCGGCGCCATGGTTGCTGCCGATGCGAGGCATAGCCGGCGGCTCGGGCGACTGTAGAAGGGCGTCAGTAGAGGCGCATGAAAGAGAAACGGAGGGGAGACACAGACAAGGCGGCGATGGGAGGAAGGCGAGGGCAGCGGCCGATACGGGTGATGGTGGAGGGCTTGCGCGAGCGCAACGGGGCCTCTGCCCTGGCTGGCGGCGCGCTGCTGTGTGGTGAGGAGAGAGGGTCGCGCGTGGGGAGAGATGCTGTGAGGATAAGGTGATGAGGGGGTGGGCTAGGTCACCAGAGAAGGTGGGCTACAGGAGCCGTTGGGCTAGCCCAGTTATAAAAGAGAAAAAATATAGAAAGAGAGTTTTCAAAGAAAAAGAAATGGCTAGAGAGACTGAATGATGTTGAAACTCATTTGAATTTGATTCAAAAAGGTTTGAATAGGAAATAGTAGCTATGATTGTCCAAAAATCATGAGGATTTTAGTGGGATTCGTTATGTGACAAAATAATTTTGGGAAAAGTTTGGGGACCATGCTTGAAGTAGAAAAGACATGGGATTTTTTAAAAGCTTTGTAAGGAAAAAGGAAAATCACTTCAATAAAATATATAAAGAGCCTCAAATATTTTTTTTTGAAAATGTTCATAGTTTTTAATGTGGTGTATAATATTTAAAGTCATGACAAAAAATATTACCTACTAATAAGGGCATTGTTTTTACCCGTTCATCCGGGTCTTGAGTCATGGTTATTATCGGGGGTGTATGGTATTTTTTTTCTCCCGTTGCAACGCACGGGCTCTTTTACTAGTAATAATAAAACACGGATTAACTCCGTGGGTTCACCGTCACAATACGTTTCTTCCCGTGATTTTACACTTTTAGTTTAAATTTAAAACATATTCGAGGTGATACTAAATTTTGTCTCTGCAATATTATCGACTCGATTGACCGCTACGTTCTTTCTTGTTCGCTTAGCCTGATCGATCGGACCAATCGGATCAGCCCACAAAAGCCCAACCTGCTGCGATCCTAGAGAACCCCACGATCGATCTCTGGATTGGATCAAACACTGCTGCTACCCGTTCAATTTTATTGTAAGGACTACTATATAAATCATCGGTCCAAAACCAATCTTTGCAGAGCGCATCGCTGCCGCCGCCTGGCAGATCGAGAAAAGAGGAGGAGGAATAGAACGAGGCGTACATGAAGGAGGCGATGGTTGCCTCGGCCGAAGCGCACCGGCCGTCCCGCAGATCGAGAGAGGCCGATGGCGGCCTCGGCTGAAGCGCCCGGAACACCCACGCGCTGGCCATGGTTAGGGGACGATTGGAACGACATGCTTTCTTTTCCATTGATTGTATCTCGATGGATCGTGTCGGTTATACGGCTGTTCGAAGATTCGAGGTCGAAGCGGCTGTGGCCCTCGAGGGGATTCTGCCGGTAGCGACATGATGAGGACTAGAACATCATACTATCGCTTGATGTCTGTTGCCGACGAAGGCCACCTCCTCCTCCTAGGATCAATTCCTCCACTAACGATGCATCTGCACTTCTCCATGACCACAACACAATGGAGCGGAGAGCAGGGCAAGGCAGCAACAGGAGGGTTACAGCTATGGGAGTGTGGAGAGATAGCAGCATAGTGATCCAGTTGGTCTCCGGACGATCGGCCGCAACACGGGCCCGTCGATATGGCAGTGGTACGCACGACCAGGATTGCTAAACATAAAGTCTAGCGAGATTGCCATGGAAAACCAGGATATTTATTGGAAAAGTCAAATCATCATGTTGCAAAGCCAGAAGGACGACGTTCGATGGTATTTCAAGTCAGAAGCACGACGTTGCAAAGCTGACCACATGAACACTGCAAGGAGGACCGACGTTGATGTAAAGCCAGATGCATATCGTCGCGAGGTCAGTTGGCGTTGCTGCAAATTGGACCCGTGAATTTATAAAGCTAACTAAGTGTAGATCTTTATATTTTGTAGAAGTAAGTTTCCGCACTATCAACGTCAAGGCTCGCTTTGTGGTAAATGCACTGATGATATACATTTCTTCTACATCCTGGTGTGTGTCTCACTGCCTTGCACCGTCCGATGCTATCATGTCGCGTTGATGGATGTTTTCATGAACACGACAATTTTCTCTTCCGTTGCAACGCACGGGCCCTTTTGCTAGTCCCTTATATATATATATCTATCCTTAATAATAAAGCACGGACTGACTCCGTGAATTCACCGTCATAATACGCTTTTTCTCGTGAATTTACGCTTTCAGTTTGAATTTAACACATATACGCAAGGTGATACTAAAGCGTCAATTTCTTTCAGATCGTTCGGCATCGAGAAAACCAACGAAACAGCCCATGAGCCGTACGTGCACCTTCCCTCGCCCTCACGTTCGCTTGACGCCTCTCCCTGTGCCTAAGTGGGCCTTTTCTTTTTTTGTCTATTCCCAACATGGGCTGCATGTAGTTAAAAAACAGAGCCCACCGAAAAATATGTGCACGCACGGGATCGAACCGTCGACCTCCAGTCTAGCGCCAACAGGGGAAACCAACTGAGCTTGCTTGTACGATTCTATCAAATATTTAGGTTCTTCTCCGAATTAAATAGTATCACATCGCTTATCTATACCAAGTCCGACCAGTTTTTATAGGACCGCGAGTTGACCACAAAAGAAGCTGCTTTGAGAAAAGAAAAGGAGTTGGGTGAAATATGAAGGCGTGAAAGGAGCGGCATCTCTAATAAAAAAAGAAGAAGAATCCCTGCCGCCATGCTTCAAAAGAAAAGGAGCGGATTGTTATGTGGGTAGGCTAATCCCTGACATCTCTCTACGTGTGGTAGGTTCTATGTGATGTCACTGAATAGGGAACTAGCTAATATATTTATGCACCCGTTACAAGGCACGGGTCCTTTTCCTAAAAGTGATAAAAAAGTTTCACACAAGGCAATCACCCAACTAGGCCGGCTCATGCAGTACAAACACCAATAAAGTGCTCTGCACGCTGCGAGAAGACGTAGCACGCCCGCTTGGGCCGTCCATGTCTGGGTTGCCTATTTTTTAATTTTCTTTTTTATTTTTTAGTTTTCTTTTATTTTTTATTTTTTCTACCTAAATAATTTCGGACTTCAAAAATGTTCCGAAATAAAAAGGAATGAGAATTTTGAAATATTTTTTTCATAAATAATAAAATGTTTGTGGATTCAAAAAATGTTCAAGTTTTTACAAAAAATGTTTTCTTATTCAAGAACTGTTCAAAAATTTGAAAACAAATGTTCGAGAAATCAAAAACATGTTCATGATTTTTTCAAAAGGTTGTGTATAAAAAAATGAAACAGAACAAAATTTCGCCAGTTCAAAAATATTCATGAATGGAAAAATATCCTAGGAATTCAAAAATTGCTCATGACTTACAAAATAGTTTATTAATTCATAAAATGGTCGCTGATTCAAAAAAGATTATGCATTTCAGAAAATGTTCATTAATATGTTCATGAATTTAAAAATTGCTGCACCAATTTCCAAAACAATGTTCATCCATTCTAGAGATGTTCGCCGATTCAAGAAAATAGTTTAAAAATGTTGATTTTTTTAAAAAGTTTGCCAATAGTACAAAATATTAATGTATTCGAAAAGTATTCTTGATTTTTGAAAATGGTCAAAAATCTAAAAAGAGTTCATGAATTTAAAAAAAATCATGGTTTCAAATATGTTCGCGTGTTAAAAAAATGTTCATGATTTCACGAAACTGAAAGTGATACTATATCTCCGTGATGCAGCAAATTGTGATCATGACCATTGGAGATTATGAATTTTTGTCCCATTGCAACGCACGGGCCCTTTTTTTGCTAGTAATAATAAAGCACGGATTGACTCCGTGGGTTCACCGTCACAAGACGCTTCTTCCCGTCAATTTACGCTTTCAGTTTGAATTTAAAACATATATACGAGGTGATACTAAAAAACCATTATAACAGTTTATATACGTGAAGTCAGTCTCGATCAAAATTTACATCCGTGTCGATCAAACAATCTGCTGGGCCCTCAAATCTCTCCATGGCTGGCCTCTCTTATGGGCCATGGATGGGGCTTTTATTTTGGACCGTGAGCCATGCTGGAAAAAATGTTAAAGTTGGAGATTGAACTCGTGACTTCAAGCCCTATCGAATAGATCGAATAGGCAGCGACTACGACCAACTAAGCTATCGTTATTTGATGTACAATTCTACTACCTCGCCCTATGGTTGGGGATGGATTTGGAAACCAGTCTGTTTAAGCAAGGATGGCGTGGCGGCGGCGGCATCCTCATGGTGGACCTGTATCCTCGGGATCCGCCGTTGCGACGACGTTTGCTCCAGCGTCGACGTGGAGCTTGCGAGGTAGTCCAGGAGCGGATGCAGATTGTAGTCTGCATCGACGACATCTGGAAGACGGAGTATGTTCTGGGCTCGTGGTTCATGGATGACAGATATGGTTTCCTCCTTCGGCGTTTTAGTCGTGGTGGGGTGCTAGATCTGGAGTTTGATGGCGTGTCTGGGGTGTTGCCCCGGTCTGATTCGTTCAACGGTAAGGACTTCACTTTTGGTGAGCCACCTTGGAGGTCCGCAAAGCCGCATATCAGCGATGGAGCCGCGTCGAGCTCGGGTGAGAAGGTGATTTGTCATTCTTTTCTTCGGTGGCTACTGTGGTGGTGCCGGAGGCAGGTGACGGGCGTTGGTGTCAAGCTCAGAGATGTTCTGATATCTTTTCAGTTTTGTCATGTCGGTCTTTACGTGACTTGTACTTTGTTCTTTATGATATGAATGAGACACGTATTACCATGCAAAAAAAAGTGACCACATAGGTATCCATGCAAAAAAAAGCGACCACATACGTATAGCGTCTTGCACAGTGCGTGCGTACAAAGAAACATAATTAAGCAGCGCGTTCGTTAGGAAAGGAGAAAAGTCTAATCATGCAAAAAAAGGGAGAAAAGTCTAAAATAAATATTAAACTTGTATTCACAGGCTGAATTGAAATCTGACCTTAAAATCCCGGAAATTAGCACCCTGTTCTTTTGAATCCCAATCGTTTGTTGCCAAAAGCTCGTTTGGGCACTAGGATTGAGGAGTTAATTGCATGGAAGTATCACACTTGAGGCAATTGTAACGGATCAATGTCACTATTCATTTTTTTGCATCTCAGTAGAGTGTCTGGGTTAAGTAGTTACTGTTAGAAGGCAGAGAGGATTGGTGGAATCCTTGATTCTATTGCTTGAGCCTCATGAGCATATATATAGGAGTACATGCATGGTCATCTTGGAATACAAGGAAGATAGAATAATATCCTACGCTATCCCTAGCTTTCCCAAT
>NC_041390.1:596029831-596034534 GCF_002162155.2 Triticum dicoccoides | reverse complement strand
GACACAGACGGTGAGACTGAAGAATAATCCGAAGATAAGAGCATCTCCAATAGCCCCCCCAAGGCCCTTTTTTAGCGCCGGCGCTGAAAAACGGCTCAGTCGCGCCCCCAGGAGCCCAATTTTTGTCGGTTAGGCCCGAAACTGGCGCCGACGGACCCAGGCCGAACCCGGCGCGCTGGGGGGCGCCCGGGGGCGTCGGGGGAATCATTTTTGCCACAAAAGAACGATGGGCCCGCCAAGTCAGCGACCAGGCTCATCTCGTCTTTCTCAACGCCTCGGTTTCCCACGGAGAATCAATGCCAAGGTCGCCACCGACACAAATGGATTAAGGCTGGTCGTAATGAAAGTATTATAAACGGTATCATGCATGCTAATTAGACTTTCAGATACACTAAAACTCAGTCGACTGAGTTCTAAGGAAGTCTCAGTCGATACCCAGCCTTTGGATCGCTTGACTCTTAAAGGACTAGATGGAAAGTGCGCCTTGTCGCACCCCGCACCCTTGCCGGGTGCGGTCATATCCAACCCGGCGACCATCCAACAAAGTAGGTCACGCTTCAAATCTGATAGATTGACATCATACCAAAAGCAATGAAGAATTGCAGCACATAATAACTTACTTACAATGCAGTGACATTATATCCAACTTGGTAGAACGCGATTCATATTCGATTCAGGCTGTTACATGAATAGCAAAGCACGATGGTAGCACCCACCCAGTCCACTACTGGTTACACAATATATATTCCACAGATTGAAGGAAATATAGTCCATTGATTCCATCATTAGAATTTCACAAAGATATAGGAGGAACTAAGCACTAATAACAGTAATGGTTTGGTTAATTACAACACTTTGAGCATGTCATAGAAAATGTCACATGAACATACACACACATAGATGGAATGGCAGAGGAACAGCCCAAAAACCTGAAGGACCGTGGCATTTTATGTATGGCAAAAGAACTGAAAATCCTGAAGACATGGTATAAAAACATGACAAAACAAATCTTCATTCGGTAAACCGTTATGGCGGTAAGAAAATTTAACCTGTAAAGCAAATCACCACCACATCAAATGTCAAGCAAAAAGCAAAAATGTTTATTAACAGTATATGATACTATATAAAATATCTATAATCAGATATAATAAACAAATAAATTGAATAATTTCAATCCTTTCAGCCCACCTTGATGGAGCATCAGATTCACTATTTTTTATGCATAGGAAGACAAAACAATTTATTTTCTCAACAAAGAGAAAAAACAGTAAGCGTGTAACAGCCTCAAGGTTGAGTACATGAATTTCATTCTCACGATGTACCATCTAAAACGATTTTGGATCTCCCAAAGCTCAGTTTCTCAGTTACTTAACCCTCATCAGATAGTTGCGCACTAAACAAATTTATAAAACAAAGCTGTGGCTAGTAAAGGAGAAGTGAAAATGCACACACAAATATGTACTCCCTCCGTTCGGAATTACTTATCTCGGAAATGAATGTATCTAGAACTAAAATACATCTAGATACATCCATTTCTGCGACAAGTAATTCCGAACGGAGGGAGTAGCTTATATAACCTCTTTTGAGACAAGACGAACGGCGCAGGTACTGGCGAATCTTGGTTGAGGATTCCACCGGAGTTCATGGATGTTGCAGTTGTTGTGTGTCTACAGAACAGACTGCACGGGAAGAGAGGGGATTCAAATCAGTGACTGCAGCTGGGAAGTAAAACCAAAAGCAGTTTATGTTAATAGATTATATAACATCCTGCAACACTATAAAGACCTTTTTTGTGAAACTAACTTTTAAAGGCAGGTAGCTCGGATGGTAATCTAATATGGCAATGGTTGGGTTGTGCTACATTATGATTTTTCTTTTGGACAATATCATGTTGTTCCAACAATACCGAATGATTTATATATAGATCAACTTGTTAAAACAACCTTGGCATAAAACAACAAGGGCCTAAGTTGTACAAAAAAATTGATGAAATCAAAAGGGGGAGTTATTTCTAATTAAACAGAACACCGAACCAGTGTAGACCATTTCAAATTCCTATTTCGAAGCGGTTCCATTCATAGAGCTTTAAAGGGGTAAATATCCATAAGAACCAACAAAATTGAACTTTAGAGGGGAAGGAAAACTAAAAGAGGGGATGAACTTACAGGAGGCTATTGACCACTACGACACTTGTTTCCATACTAATGAAACATTTAGTGTTTACTCACCTAACAAGATAGTAGTAGCAAATCATCTGGCTTACTCAGGAAAAGTTCAGTATAATAATTAAATCATATGGCTTTGTATCTGCACTTTTGTGGTGATGCAGAGATCATTAAGCTACTGGAAAACCCAAAATAGTGAAGTTCCATTTAAGCTACTGGAATAACAGTGAAGTTCCATTTTAGCTATTGGAGTAAGCTACTGCAATCTTTCTCTTGAATCAACAGTACTGGAGTACTGAAAATCCTACATTTTATTCGGATCGGGGCCAAACCCCCACAAAAATCTCATCTTTTCTGCTAAGTACCTCGATCTGGACGTCGCAGCCGGCGGGGATCTCCTTGCTCTGGATGCACTTCCTTGCTGGCTTCTTCTTGTCATCCTTGCTGACTTCCTCGATGCCCCACTTGGTTTTGGCCTTGCCAGCGGCGCCGGGCTTGGACTTGGCCTCCCACTTCCACTTGAGGTTGAAGCCATCGTCGTTGGGGGAGGCGAGCTCCGCCTCCGACTTGAGCGCCTGGCCCCCACCGCGCGCCTTCTCCTCGGTCATCCACTTCTAACTGCGGCCCCCGGGGAGGCGGCGGCGTAGGTGTACTTGCGGCAGGCCGGATGCGGCCCCCCGGGAGCCGGCGACACGGGCGGAGAGGGCCGCGAGCTAATCTTCTGGATAGACCGGTGTGCATACATGATTGTGCATGATAGAACTCTGTAAGCATGCACTTACAATTAAAGTACCGGTAACACAATAAGAATAAACTGTCGCAGAGCAATGTATCAAATAAGGGGGAAATGCAAACTGATTAAAGGCTAAAGATACAGAATGATTCAAGGCTACTGATTGAAGGCTGCAATAGGAATAAAATATTGCAAAGAAATGAACCAAAATAAGAGCAATTAAGTTAAGATAGCAGGACGACTGACTGGCACAGTGCACTGGTGAGAATCTTGCCCTTACTTTTCTATATTTTCTCTTCAATCAATATAAACTTTAAGCCTGATAGCATATTCTACCATCCAATTGGCTTGTTCAGCTTGAATACTCCATATGCATTTGGGCGGCGGCTTTTCTATATACCGCTCGACTAAAACTATTGAACGATTCTGTTCACACATGTCAGTTTTTTTAATACATGTGTACTGCTCGACTAACAATATTGAACGATTTTGCCAATACATGTTTTCTTTTTTCTTCATACAGATTAAGAAAGGAAGTGACATGTGTGCGTAATTATATCCTTGATATTTGTTTAGATCGCCTGGGAGACCTATATTAGATGACAGAGAAGTATGCTACAGATAATTCAAGTAATTTTCATATCTTAGAAAATAAAGTGACATGCATTTTATAAAAGGCTTTGAACTGTAGTTTTTCCTCCTTTTCTCAAGTAGACACCAAAGTTGAAAATATCGGACTAAACGTTGGATAAACACAGGACATACATGGGTCAACTAACTAATGAAGTCATCAGTTCTCAAAAAGCTTGCCCTCACTACATGATGTGTGTAACAAATGGACGAAAGAAAAGGAAATCCGAGAACATCCATAAACTATAATTGCACCAAGCCGACAGTAATTAACATTTTCAGCAGTATGTGTTGTTGACCATGAAAACAAACTGGATTCTACTATGAACCATAGCATGCACATGACTAAATAAGAGGGAATCAAGAGAGATGGAGAGAGGAAGAGAACAACCTGGAACACCCAGTGTGGGGATGTTAAGCAATGGAGAGTTAGGTCAGGTTGGGGGCGGTGGTGGAAGGCTGTAACGCCCCGGATTCGATGCGCCAGGTGTCTGCCAGTTATTCGCCTTCATTGCCATGTCATTTGCTTGCGTGTTGCATTTTGCCATGTCATCATGTGCATTGCATTGCATACGTGTTCGTCTCATGCATTCGAGCTTTTTCCCCGTTGTCCGTTTTGCAACCCGGCACTCCTATGTCCCCCGGCGCCCCCTTTTGCCTCTTTTCATGTGCGGGTGTTAAACGGTCTCGGAATGGACCGAGGTTTTCCAAGCGGCCTTGGTACACCACCGGTAGACCGCCTGTCAAGTTTCGTGCCATTTGGGGGTCGTTTGGTGCTCCAACGGTTAACCGGGTAACCACAAAAGCCTCTTTTGTGTGCAGCCCAACACCCCTCCAAAGTGGCCCAATAACCCATCCAAACCCCCTCCATGCTCTCGGTCGTTCGATCACGATCGCGTGGCCGAAAACCGCACTCCATTTGGAGTCTCCTAGCTCCCTCTACCTATAAATACGTCCCTCCCCTTCCATTTTCGCGGATGAACCCTAAAAATTTCCCATCTCGCCCGCCGGACATGTCCGTCCCGAACCGGACGAGATCCACCGCCGCCCCAAGCCAATCCGCCGCCGCCACCTCACCCCGCGCCGCCCCCGTCCACCGCGGCCCGCGCGGCCCGAATCGGGCCCGTGGGGCCCATCCCGTCCGCTCGCCTGCGGGACGCCCGCATCCGCGCCCG
>NC_041390.1:596009673-596029493 GCF_002162155.2 Triticum dicoccoides | reverse complement strand
CGCCGCCGGCGCCGCCTCGCCGCCCTCGTCCGGGTCCGGCCGGATCCGGCCAGATCCGGCCCGGACCCGCCGATTCCGGCCACCCCGACTCGCCGGCGCCCTCCTCATCTCCGGCGAGCTCGCGCCGCCGCCTCGTAAACCGCGCCCGGAGTCGACCTAGATCTATTTTCGGAGGTTGTTTTTCGCCTAAGTCACCCCTCCTGATATTTTATGCCTCTGTTCATCGCATCATATCTCCTAGCATACTGCTCTGTTTTGCGTGCATGATATGTCTAAATGTTCATCAGGATGTGCTCTTCATTTCATTCCATTGTGCCATGTTTGTTTGAGTTCATCTTGATGCCCTAATCATCGTTGCAAGAGTGCTATATGATGTTAACTGCTGTCTGTTATTAGAACATGCTCATTTGTCATTTTTGCATCTTTTTGTGTGATTTTCTTTTGAGTTTGAAATCTACATGTGTTATGAGCTACAACATGCCATCTTTGCTGTGGTGCAATCCAATCTTCATGATATGCCATGTATTGATTGTTTCAAGTCTTTGCCCTATTGTTATTTTCATGCCATGTACTCATGTTGCTACAGTGAGATTCATGCCTCTTTTGAGTATGTTCAGTAAGGATGTTTTGGACATATGGTTATGCTCTATCCATCCATGCCTCTGTTTGAATTTATAGTGTGATCTAGCATGTCTTAATCTTGCTCTACTTTTGCTATAAAATATTCCTAGCAGATTGTTTACATGTTATTCAATTTTGCCATGGTTGTTGTTAGTGATCCATACATGCTATGAACTTGCTATTGCCATGCTTAGCTCCATGAACATGTTATATTGATTTAGATATGCTTGTCTTGTCATGCCATGCCTTGTGTTGAGTGAATCGAGCTCGTAAACATGCCTTCATAATTCTGTTTATGCCATGCTCTGTTTTTCTGCTAAGTCTGAACCTGGTAATAAAACTTGCTATGTTTACGTGGGTGCCATCATATTTTCTGTGCCCTTTTGGCTCATGGACAGTAATGGACTTTTGTTATATGCAATTATTAGATCCATGCCATGCCTTTGTTTGCCATGATAAGTTCCTGTAACATGTCGTTTGATAGCTCTAAACATTGCAACCTGATGTTATTTCTGCCATGTCCTGTGAATTCAACTAAGTCTGTGAACCTGTTATTATTTGCAATCTTGCCATGTCCTAGTGGTTTCTAGAGATAGCTCAGTGTTCATGTTTTGTTATGCTTTACCTGTACATCATGTCCATGCCTTTTGTTTTCATATTGTGGTGCTGTAGCATGTTGTTTTGGTGCTTGCAAGTTGCCTATTTGCTGTTTTGGACAGCTTGTCCTTTAAACTTGTTTGGTGTGTATGTGTTGAACCGTTGCTCCGTTTTGAGTGTGCTCTATATGAAACTTGCTTAGTTTTGCATGTAGTTTCATGTTACCTTGTTGCATCCATGTTTTGATGTGTTTGCTTGATGTTTGAATGCATTTTGCATCAATGCCATGCTCATCTTGTTTTGCTCATATCTTCTAGGCCGTAGCTCCGAATCTAATGAACTTTATATGTAACTTGACTAGATTCGTGTAGATCATCGTGGTGCATCTTAACTTGCTGTCTAACAACTTGAACATAAGGTTTATTCAGATCTAGACCGTTTTAGAAATTTGCATATTAGGACTTACCGGAATTGTTATATGTTGTTTCCGGCCTCTTTTAAACTTGCTTTGATGTGTTGCTCTTGTATGCATCATCTCTTGGCAAGAGTAGCTTCATGTAGCCTTGTCATGCATCATACTTGGTTGAGCATCATGCCTTGTTCATGTGTGGTGTGTTTACTGTGTTGTGTGCTTCTTCTCGATAGTTCCCGTTTCGTTGCGATCGTGAGGATTCATTCGTCTACGCTTGGTTCGTCTTCGTGGATTCATCTTCTTCATGGACTCGTTCTTCTTCCTAGCGGGATTTCAGGCAAGATGGCCGTCACCTTGGATCTGACTACTATCATTGCTATGCTAGTTGCTTCGATCTATCGATATGCTGCGTTACCTACCACTTGCTTATCAAGCCTCCCAAATTGCCATGAACCTCTAACCTTTGCCACCCTTCCTAGCAAACCGTTGTTTGGCTATGTTACCGCTTTGCTCAGCCCCTTTTATCACAATATCTCTTATTTATTAATGCATCTATATACTTGGTAAAGGGTGGAAGGCTCAGCCTTATGCCTGGTGTTTTGTTCCACTCTTGCTGCCCTAGTTTCCGTCATATCGGTATTATGTTCCCGGATTTTGCGTCCCTAACGCGGTTGGGTGATTTATGGGACCCCCTAGACAGTTCGCTTTGAATAAAACTCCTCCAACAAGGCCCAACCTTGGTTTTACATTTGCCTCACCTAAGCCTTTTTCCATTGGGAGTCGCGCTCTCGAGGGTCATCTTATTTTACCCTCCCCCGGTCCATTGCTCGTTGTGAGTGCTGGTCCAACCTGTCAGCCGCGAGTGGTCACCAGGGGCAACTTTGGGCTGGCCTACCGGAAGTTTGGACAATCTGGTGTGCCCCGAGAACGAGATATGTGCAGCTCCTATCGGGATTTGTCGGCACATTCGGGCGGCTTTGCTAGTCTTGTTTTACCATTGTCGAAATGTCTTGTAAATGGGATTCCGAGACTGATCGGGTCTTCCCGGGAGAAGGAATATCCTTCGTTGATCGTGAGAGCTTACCATGGGCTAAGTTGGGACACCCCTGCAGGGTTTTGAACTTTCGAAAGCCGTGCTCGCGGTTATGTGGCAGATGTGAATTTGTTAATATCCGGTTGTAGTAAACTTGAAGTAAACTCTTCTAAAATACACCAACAGTGTGCGTAACCGTGATGGTCTCTTTTCCGGTTGTTCGAGAGGAGAACACGCTTTCTGGGTTATGTTTGACGTAAGTAGGAGTTCAGGATCACTTCTTGATCATTACTAGTTGACGTCCGTTTGCTTTGCTTCTCTTCTCGCTCTTATTTGCGTAAGTTAGCGACCATACATGCTTAGTCGCTGCTGCAACCTCACCACTTTACCCCTTCCTTTCCCATTAAGCTTTGCTAGTCTTGATACCCATGGTAATGGGATTGTTGAGTCCTCATGGCTCACAGATTACTACAACACCAGTTGCAGGTACAGGTTATGCGATGATCATGACGCGAGAGCGATGTTCACTTGTTTTGGCGTTCTTCTTCTTCTTCGTCAATCCTGGGTTAGGTTCCTGGTCGGCAGCCTGGGCTAGCAGGGTGGATGACGTTTGAGTTTCTGTTTATGTTTCGTCCGTAGTCGGATGTTGATCTTGTATATGATGTACTGTTGTATTCATGTGACATTGTATGTCTGGGTCGTAGCCCTACTATTATGTAATGTTGATGTAATGATATCCACCTTGCAAAAGCGTCTTCAAGATGCGCTTCTATCCTTGGTGGGACCTTTGAGTTCCTTTAGGATAGGGTCGCATCTTGGGCGTGACAAGTTGGTATCAGAGCCACGACCGACCCTAGGAGCCCCCCTTGATTGATCGTGTAGTTTGGCCGATGTCGAGTCTAGAAGAAATCTTTTTCGGAGTCTAGTTATATCGGAGAGTAGGAATTCTTTTTACTCCTCAGCCCCTTCATCGCTCTGGTGAGAAATCTTGATGTAGGTATTTTGAACTACTCCTCTTCCTGTTCAAAATTTTCTTTAGGGTCACGCGGTTAGTTTTCGTTCGTTGTTCATCCTCTTTTTAATTCGGCGCACTTCTCTTCGAGTGGTTTCAACCCTCATTGTCTTTTGCAAGATCAATCCTCAGTTCTTCCTCCACGACGTTGTTTCCCTGTCCGAAGTTTTCCCTGTTTTTTCCCACCCGCCCACCCTTCTTCTTCTCAGAACCGGAGTCAATAATCGAGTATCCATCTTACTCGTGTGAAGCCTTTGCATTCTTTCCTCAATTATTTCAACCGGTGTTTTTCTCTTCAACTTTTCGTCGATTACCCGTTCCAAGTTGCCTTATTTTTTTCCCGCCCTCCCACCCTTTTTATTCCGGAGTCTGAGTCTTTATTCGAGCAATCAGTTTCATTCGTGCGGAGTATCTTCAGTCTTTGCTCAGTTGTCTCAACTGGTGAATTCTCGTCGACTTCATCAATGTTCGTCTCGTTTTCTTTCCGGTGAATCCAAATTCAAGTTTTCGGTGTTGATCGTATTCTTTTCACCGAAGTGTTTTTCCCTCTGATCGTTCGCCTCTCGCCATTTAATCCTTCCGGAGTGCTGAAGACATGTCTGAAGATTCATGTTTGCATTCAATTATTTCGAGGTTGTCACCTCATTCGAGTCTTTCAGTCATTCCAGTGCATCATTTCTCATTCAACAATCCTTTCCAAGGGTGTTTCTTTTCAGTGGACCCTAACCCACAGGTCTTTTCCCAGGATCTTACCTGACTCTTCTATTTTACTGGAGGTATTCTCAAGCTCTTTTGAAGTTTGACGTAAGTATGGATTTCATCAGTCAGATCCCTTCTCCAAGATAGCTTCCAAATTCTTTTATGTTTGGTTCAATCTTTCCTTTATTCTTCCGGAGTGTTTCAACAAATTCTGCATGGTGTTTCTCGTCGTCATGCTCAACATTTGAAGATCGAAGAAGGGTTTTTCCTCTAAATCTTGTCCGTTCCCCCGGAAATTCGCGGTGCTAGCTCGATGTTATCCTTTCTAATTGTTTCCAGTCGTGCAATTTTTTCCATCCATCCGGAGTATTTCCAGAGTCGCTTTCCCTATCGATCATCTAGAGGCCATCATTACGGAATATTTATTCGTTCCAAGTTTTCAGGTTCGTTCTCCAATTATTCTATATCCATGCCCTTTTCGTTCGTCTTAATATTCTTCCAGTGCTTCGTTCAAGTATTCTTCAATCAGTTCGCGATCTCTTCGTTCTCTTGTCCCTGAATTCCCTCAAGTATCTTCGTGCTTTTCTAATTCTTCCTGGCGATTCATTCTCCTTCGTCATTCAATTTTGAATTCTTACGGTGGTTCGTTCAAGATTTCTTTTCTGTTGTTATCATATCAATTCATTTGTTTCTTTCCAATCCTACCGGTGGTTCATGAGGATTTTCCCAAGTGTTGTGATATATCTTCCCTTAATTTTTCCCAATGTGAATAAGTGGTATGCAATCCATTGCTTCTCATCAATTTAAATGTGAAGGATAAGGATAACATAATTCTTATTCTTCTTTCATCAACTTGATTAATTCTTTTCTTCGGAGATTGTTCATGTTGAATAATTTCTCGCTTATGTGTTGTTCATCCTTATTTTCTGGAGTTCCAAGTTTTTCTCGGTGATCTCGTCTAGAAGTTCCATCCGAATCATCGCAAGGCTCAAATCTTTTTCTTTTCATCCTTCAATTTTATCTTGTCATTCTTGTTACCGGAGTTCTTGTGGTGGATTGTCATGATTTAATTCACTCTTCAAAGAGTTCATCAAGATTCTTGTTCAAGGAGTTCTAGTTTCTTTTTCTTCTTGCATCTCGAAGTGCAATTAATTCTCCGTGTTCTTTTGAGGTGGAGTTTTGCATTTCTTCGTTCTTCTCAGCTATTCAATCTTTTCCGCTTGTGGTCGGTTATCACCTCATAATTTTGAGATGTTATCCATAAGTCCACAGCAAGCCTATTCTTTTCGTTGTTGATGTTCTCAACAACTCCATTCAATCCTTCCTTCTATGGATGCTTTCTATTTCATTCGTGGTAGAAGTTATCATCTTCTTCCCCATTCTTCTCATTCCACTATTTCAATTCTTCCGGAGGCATTGTGTTGTTCCTCTCGTCAAGTGTCATGCCATTTAGTTAAGTTCAAGTTCTATTCCATTCTATGTTCAACTGGGATCCTATCACAATTCTTTCGTTCTTGTTCCTTTTCTATCTTGTCCTAACCGGAGTGGTTTCAAATTCAGTCTTATTCCTTGAGCTTTTGCTTATTGTCATATTCTTTATTCCTCTCTTCTACCTGAGTGCTCTCGACTTTGTTTCTTTTTTGTCGTGGAATTGTCACGGCAGATGTCCTCTTGCAAGGACTTAATCATGGAGCCATCGCAACTAGGAAGCTTAAAGGGGTTAATCGGGACAAAGGACACGCGAGGTTTATACTAGTTCAGCCCCTTGCGGTGAAGGAAGGCCTACGTCTAGTTGGGTTGGTATTGCTTGAGGTTTCGATGACCAGGGAGCGAGATACGCTATGCCTGGCTCTCGATGAGTTGTTTCTTGCCCTAAGCCGCCAGCGGGTCGTCCCCTTATATACACGGGTTGACGCCCTGCGGCTTACAGAGTCCCGGCCGGCTTATAAACAATGTCCGGCTCGGTGACTGGTTATTTCTACCTTACAATACAAGTCATGCCATCATGGCGGTTTTATCTCTATGGGCTTTAAGTCGCCTGTGGGTTTTTAGACCCTTTACTGAACCGCCATCTTCATGTCTTGGTCTTGGGCTTCTGATGAGCTTCTCTTTGCGTAACCCGTCCCCCTCTTGGGCGGCTTACACAAATAGTTATATCCCCAACATTAGGCCCCAGATTGATTTGAACCGGTTCATGTCAATCTTTAAAAACCTTATGAACTGGCCTTCAGTCTTCTGTCTTGTGCAAAAAATTTAACCCGCCATGACGTCATCATCTAGCTCTGGGTTAAATCTTTGTGATGTCATCTTCAATTAAACTCATATTTTATTCCATCATATCCTCCAACGGATCTTTGCTTTTACTGACCATCCTGAGAATCGAGGCGTCGGGGCCGCTGGATAATGATGCTTTGGTTTCCTCGTTTCTCGTGCCGTCTCGGTTGGCCCCTCCTTATAAATAGATGCGACTTAGGTCTTTTTCATTTCCTTCAGTCGTCTTCTTCCTCGCACTTTCCTTTCTGCCGCTCGAGCTCCGCCGCCGCCGCCGTCAGACCCCTCGTCTTCACCGACTCAGGCCGCTGCGTCACCCTGTTTCTGATCAGAAAACAACGGCGACCCTCCGCAGCTCTTCCGCATCTGTGAGTTCTTTTTCCCCCCTGAGGGAGTCCTAGATTAGGGGGTGTTCGGATGGCCGGACTATACCTTCAACCGGACTCCTGGACTATGAAGATACCAGATTGAAGACTCCGTCCCGTGTCCGGAAGGGACTTTCCTTGGCGTGGAAGGCAAGCTTGGCGATGCGGATATTTAGATCTCCTACCATTGTAATCGACTTTGTGTAACCCTAACCATCTCCGGTGTCTATATAAACCGGAGGGTTTTAGTCCGTAGGACAACAGAACATACAACAATCATACCATAGGCTAGCTTCTAGGGTTTAGCCTCCTTGATCTCGTGGTAGATCTACTCTTGTACTACCCATATCATCAATATTAATCAAGCAGGACGTAGGGTTTTACCTCCATCAAGAGGGCCCGAACCTGGGTAAAACTTCGTGTCCCTTGTGTCCTGTTACCATCCGCCTAGACGCACTGTTCGGGACCCCCTACCCGAGATCCGCCGGTTTTGACACCGACATTGGTGCTTTCATTGAGAGTTCCTCTGTGTCGTCGCTTTTAGGCCCGATGGCTCCTTCGATCATCAACAACAATGCAGTCCAGGGTGAGACTTTTCTCCCCGGACAGATCTTCGTCTTCGGCGGCTTCACACTGCGGGCCAATTCGCTTGGCCACCTTGAGCAGATCAAAAGCTACGCCCCTGGCCATCAGGTCAGATTTGGAAGTTTAAACTACACGGCTGACATCCGCGGGGACTTGATCTTCGACGGATTCGAGCCACAGCTGAGCGCGCCGTACTTTCTCGATGGGCATGATCTAGCTCTGCCACCGAACAGTGCCCTGGAGGCCGCACACGCATCGGTTCCGACCCTTAATTCGGGGCCTACTGCAGCCCCGCACTCTGCAAGACCCGTGACTCCGAGGGGCCGGATTCCTCTCCGGACTCCGAGCCCTCCGCGTGCCTGCCAATCGAATCCGATTGGGCGCCGATCATGGAGTTCACCGCTGCAGACGTCTTTCAGCACTCGCCCTTTGGCGACATTCTGAAGTCACTAAAGTCTCTCTCTTTATCAGGAGAGCCCTGGCCAGACTACGGTCAGCAAGGATGGGATACAGACGATAAAGAAATTCAAAGCCCACCCACCACCCACTTTGTAGCCACTGTCGATGATTTAACCGACATGCTCGATTTCGACTCCGAAGACATCGACGGTATGGACGCCGATGCAGGAGACGATCAAGAACCAGCGCCTATAGGGCACTAGAAAGCCACCTCGTCGTACGACATTTATATGGTGGACACTCCAAAAGATGGAGATGGCGATGGAACAGCGGGGGATGAAACCTCCAAGAAACAGCCCAAGCGCCGGCGTCAGCGGCGCCGCTCTAAATCCCGCCAAAGCAAAAACGGTGATTCCGGCACGGGAGATAATAATACTCCGGATAGCACCGAAGAACACCCCCTCCAGCAAGATTCAGCACAGGAGGATGAAGAAGCCAGCCCTCATGAGAGAGCGGCAGACAGGGAGGTTGAGGATGATAATTATATGCCTCCCTCCGAAGACGAGGCAAGCCTCGACGACGACGAATTCGTCGTGCCAGAGGATCCCGCCGAACAAGAGCGTTTTAAACCCAGGCTTATGGCCACGGCAAGCAGCCTCAAGAAAAAGCAGCAACAGCTTAGAGCTGATCAAGATTTGCTAGCCGACAGATGGACTGAAGTCCTTGCGGCCGAAGAGTATGAACTCGACGCCCCTCCAAGAGTTACCCAAAGCACAGGCTGCTACCCCGATTAGAGGAGGAAGCACCTAAACCTACATCACCAGCGCATGACATGGCCGACCGGCCACCTCGTGGCCGTGACAGAGAGTCCTCTCGGCCCTCCACTCAAGCCGTGCCCCGGCGCCGCTCAAAACATACTAAGGCATGGGAAAATGCGCCAGACTTGCGAGAGATACTGGAGGATAAGGCAAGGCAAACAAGATCGATCTACGGATCGCGTGGGCGCCCCACGGCATGTGACGGGGATCGTCACTTCGGATATAATAAATCCGGCTGGGCCGAACACAATAGACAAAGCTCGTTTGAGCTACATCGTGATATAGCCCAATACAGAGGCGCCGCACACCCGCTATGCTTCACAGATGAAGTAATGGATCATAAAATCCCTGAGGGTTTCAAACCCGTGAACATCGAATCATATGATGGCACAACAGATCCTGCAGTATGGATCAAGGATTATCTCCTTCATATCCACATGGCCCGCGACGATGATCTACACGCCATCAAATACCTCCCTCTCAAACTTAAGGGACCGGCCCGACATTGGCTTAACAGCTTGCCAGCAGATTCAATCGTTTCTTGGGAGGACCTGGAAGCCGCATTCCTCGACAATTTCCAGGGTACCTATGTGCGACCACCAGACGCCGATGACCTAAGCCACATAATTCAGCAGCCAGAGGAATCGGCTAGGCAATTCTGGACACGGTTCCTAACAAATAAAAACCAAATAGTCAACTGTCCTGACGCAGAGGCCCTAGCGGCCTTCAAGCATAATATCCGCGACGAGTGGCTTGCCCGGCACCTTGGACAGGAAAAGCCGAAATCTATGGCATCCCTCACGACACTCATGACCCGCTTTTGCGTAGGAGAAGATAGCTGGCTAGCTCGCAGCAATAACTTAACCAAGAACCTTGGTAATTCGGATACCAAGGACAAAAGTGGCAGGTCGCGTCGGAACAAGCAAAAGCGCCACGTTAACAGCGACAGCAACGAGGATACGGCAGTCAATGCCGAATTCAGAGGCTACAAATCCGGCCAGTGGAAAAAGCCATTCAAAAGAAATACCCAGGGCCCGTCCAGTTTGGACCGAATACTCGGCCGCTTGTGCCAGATACATGGCACCCCCGAAAAGCCAGCCAATCACACCAACAGGGATTGTTGGGTGTTCAAGCAGGAAGGCAAGTTAAATGCCGAAAATAGAGACAAGGGGCTATGTAGCGACAACGAGGAGGAGCCCAGGCTGCTGAACAACAGTGGACAAAAGGGTTTCCCCCCACAAGTGCGGACGGTGAACAAGATATACGCAACCCACATCCCTAATAGGGAGCGGAAGCGTGCGTTACGGGACGTATATGCGATGGAGCTAGTCGCCCCAAAGTTCAACCCATGGTCCTCCTACCCGATCACCTTTGATCGAAGGGACCACCCCACTAGCATCCGTCATGGCGGGTTCGCCGCATTGGTTCTAGACCCAATTATTGACGGATTTCATCTCACAAGAGTCCTTATGGACGGCGGCAGTAGCCTGAACCTGCTTTACCAAGATACAGTGCGGAAAATGGGCATAGATCCCTCAAGGATTAAGCCCACCAAAACGACCTTTAAAGGCGTCATACCAGGTGTAGAGGCCAACTGTACAGGCTCAGTCACACTTGAAGTGGTCTTCGGATCTCCGGATAACTTCCGAAGCGAGGAATTAATCTTCGACATAGTCCCGTTCCGCAGCGGCTATCACGCACTACTCGGGCGAACACCATTTGCAAAGTTCAATGCGGTACCGCGCTACGCATATCTCAAGCTCAAGATGCCAGGCCTTCAAGGAGTAATCACGGTCAATGGAAACACCAAACGCTCCCTCCGAACGGAGGAGCACATCGCGGCCCTCGCAGCGGAAGTACAAAGCAGCCTCTTTAGGCAATTCTCCAGTCTGGCCGCTAAAAAGCTGGACACTGTCAAGCACGCCCGGAGTAACCTACAACAAGACCGCCTGGCATGTTCGGAGCAGGCGTAGCAATGCGGCCCCAACCCCAGCCCTCGCGAAATAGCGAAACCAGTGCTTCGCGTACATAACTACGCTCTTGAAATACCATGGGCACAGGGGGAGGGGCACCGTCACGGCACGCCCAAAACACGGCTTAAACCGTACTAGGGGCTGCCGAACCTTATTTTATTTTTTTATTTTTCTCTTACTTTCAGGACTCCATACTTTGGACGACCTGTTTGGCAATCCAACTGCCGTACAAACAATGCAAGATCCAGGAAAGCAGACAAGCCATGCCGCATTATGGAACTACCAGGTGGTCTCTATTACGAGCAGTATACCTGTTTTGCATACAATTCCGCGGCCTGCCCCTGGACAGGACATGCTAAATAGTCCAACTTTTTGCTTATCGCACTATTTGTATCGTTCTGCTTTGATCGCAGCCTTTTTATAAACAATGCATAGCTTTTTGTCTATCTTTTGCATTACTCTCTTTTTATATATATGTTCATTAACGACATGCTGCACCCGTACATTGTGGTACGGCAAATACGCCAGGGGCTTCAGTACCCCTCAATATGGTGTGAGAAGTTCGAACACTTTCACAAGTGCGGCACCCCGAACTTATAGCATTATATGCATCGGCTCCGAATCATGATTTGGGTCAATAGTTGGGTTTGCCCGGCTCCTATGTTTTGGTGCCTTACGTTCCGCTATATCGGCTAAGGTAGCACTAGGAGAACTACTGCGATTGTGCCCCAGTTGAGCTGGGCTGAGCACCTCAGTAGAGAAAGCTAAAACTGACTATCATGATGAGGCGAGAGACCGGTCGCTGTTCGAGAGGTTTTTCGAGTCCCTAAAGACTTATGCCGCTTAGAGCGAGGAGCCGGCTTTGTCCGGCCAAGGCGTGGATAGCACCCCGAACTCGGTCTTCCGAATACTAGGGGCTTCGCCGAAATTTAAAATTATAGAGTTCTATGGCTAAGTGAGAGTGTTCAAGCATTATAGTCCGATTGCCTTGTTCGTTGTGCCGAGCGCCTCCCTCGAAGGACCCAAACATGGGAAAAAGAGCGCTCAGGTTTATCCCGAACACCCCAGCACTAGTGGCATGGGGGCAGAAGCCGACGACTGGCCATCTCTCAATTTTTGATAAACGGCCGCACAGAAAGTAATATTTTAAATTCAAAAAGCATTGCTTAGCGCATATGAACAAGTTTTTAACGCACAGGACAACACGAGCGAGTTTATTCAAAAATTACATCCTTGGTACATTCATCCGCCATAAGGCGGGCACCCGCCAGAACATCCTTATAATAGTTCTCGGGCTTGCGATACTCTTTCCCCGGCGGCGGCCCATCCCTCACAAGCTTCTCACCGTCCAGCTTACCCTAGTGCACCTTCGCACGGGCAAGGGCCCTACGGGCACCTTCGATGCAGACGGAGCGCTTGATGACCTCGAGCCTTGGACAGGCCTCCACCAGCCGCCGCACCGGTCCGAAGTAGCTCCCAGGCAGGGCCTCTCCAGGCCACAGCCGAACTATGAAGCCCTTCATGGCCTGTTCGGCCGCCTTGTGGAGCTCGACCAGCTGCTTCCGCTGGTCGCTCAAGGGCACAGGGTGTCCGGCTTGAACATACTGAGACCAGAACACCTTCTCCGTCGAGCTGCCTTCCTCGGCTCGGTAGAATGCGGCGGCATCGGATATGCTACGGGGAAGATCTGCGAATGCTCCTGGAGAGCTCCGGATTCGGGTAAGTAACTAGTATTTTACTTTTATATGTCTGCTTTGCATAAAGAATGCCTTACCCGCCGCTATCTTTTTCACCGCATCCAACTCCTGGAGGGCCTTCTGGGATTCGGCCTTGGCAGACTTGGCACTTTCGATGGCCGCCGCAAGCTCGGATGCTTGCTTCTTCGAGTCAATCTCCAAACTCTCATGTTTTTTCATGAGAGCCTGAAGCTCTTACCACGCCTCGCCGACCTACGCCTCAAATTTCTCCCGCTCGACGCGCTCCGAGGCCACTCTCTTCTTGGCCTCGGACAGCGCCTGCTTGAGGGTCGCCACCTCAATTGTGGCCCCTACAATAAGCAGCGTAATCCTGTCATTTTTTGCAATTGCGTCTTTTTATATGTTTTTCTATAAGGTATCTCTTACCTTCTTTCTCCTCGAGCTGCCGCTTGGCAAGGCCGAGCTCTTGCTCGGACCGCTCGCGGCCCTGCTTCAGGGTGCCCACCTCCACAGTCAGTGCGGCGGTCGCAAGCAGCGAAGCCTGCATACGCATATTGACTCATTTTTTGTTATACTCCTGCGAAAATTAATAGATCCTATATTCGGCTTTTCTTTCCGAACACCAAACAAAGCATCAGGGGCTACTGTCTATGCGGTAATATTTTTACATATTTTTTACTTACCTCAAAGCCTGTCAGAAGGCTGGCACAAGCTTCAGTCAGTTCGCTCTTGGCGGACTGAACCTTCTGGATCACGGTACTCATAACAGTACGGTGCTCCTCATTGATGGAGGCGCCCTTAAGCACCTCCAACAGATTGTCCGGCACCTCCGGTTGGATGGAGTCCACCGGCTTAGTAGGCTTGCTCCTCTTAGAAGGAGGTCGCCTTCCGCAGTCTGGAACCGTTGAGGATTCCAGCGCGGTGTCTGGCACACAGCCGGACTTGGAGCCCTGGGGGGTCTTGTCCCCTTTGCTCCTGGAGTCCGGGAAGTCGCCTTGTGGCGCCTCCAAGACCACCTCCTCCTGGCTTGGAACCTGTTGGGACAACACTTCAGCGTCGTCCGTAGGGCGGGGGGAGGTAGCCGTCGGAAGTGAATTCACATCCGACGAATCCATGGAGCCGCTCGACGACTCGTCGAGTCCGGCCTTGGGAGGACTGCATAATTATATTCGACATAAGGAAAGGCTGTGCCATAAAGGAATGCTATGAGTTATTCTGGTATCCGAATACTTACGATTTCGCTGGGCGCTTGGCCCTGTGCGGCCACTCCCCTTCGCCCTCGTTGGCGTCGGTAGAGTAGTCCAAAGGAGGGGTCTTCCTCTTCTTCGACCCTTCGGCCTCCCCTGTTGGGGCGACCCTCCTCTTCTTTCCTTCCCCCGCGGGAGGGGGAGAGGTTTCTTCTTCCTCCTCCTCGTCTTCACGGGAGGAGTGCGTCTCGGATTCGTCGGACGACGAGTCCGACACCACCATACGCCGGGAACTCTTTCGAGTCCCGTGGCCTTCTTCTTGGCCTTCTTCTCCGGCACCACATAAGGTGCCGGAACCAGCAGCTTCGCTAAACGAGCATTGGCTGGGTCTTCGGGCAAAGGGGCCGGACAGTCGATCTGTCCGGACTTCACCTGCCAATCCTGTCAAAGGAAAGGGAGTTTAGATCCCGCATAGAGTCAAACTATGAAAAACTAACATCCTTTAAAAGGTGAAAATAGCTTACCTCGCCAGCGTGACGCTGCGAGCTGAATCCGCGGTCCTCGGAGGCGGATGCGGGAGCCTCGGCACCTTTGGTTAGCACCTTCCAGACTTCTTCGTACGTCGTGTCTAAAAGCCTGCTAAGGGTTGGGTGCTGCGCCGGGTCGAACTCCCACAGATTGAAGTCCCGTTGTTGACATGGGAGGATCCGGCGGACGAGCATAACCTGGACTACATTGACAAGCTTGAGCTGCTTGTTCACCAGGGTTTGGATGCATTTTTACAGTCCGATCTCCTCTTCTTTGTCGCCCCATGACAGGCCCGTCTCTTTCCAGGACGTGAGCCGCGTGGGGGGTCCGAATCAGAACTCAGGGGCTGCGATCCATTTCGGATCGCGCGGCTCGGTGATGTAAAACCACCACGACTGCCAGCCCTTCAAGGTCTTGACAAAGGCGCCCTCGAGCCATAGGACGTTGGCCATCTTGCCCGCCATGGCACCTCCGCATTCCGCCTGGTTGCCACGCACAACCTTCGGCTTGACATTAAAAGTCTTGAGCCAAAGACCGAAATGGGGGCAGATGCAGAGGAAGGCCTCGCACACGACGATAAACGCCGAGATGTTGAGGATGAAGTTCGGGGCCAGATCATGGAAATCCAGGCCATAGTAGAACATGAGCCCCCGGACAAATGGGTGGAGAGGAAAGCCCAGTCCGCGGAGGAAATGGGGAAAGAATACTACCCTCTCATGGGGCCTTGGGGTGGGGAGGAGCTGCCCCTTTTCGGGAAGCCGGTGCGCGATGTTGTTAGACAAGTATCCGGCTTTCCTCAGCTTTTTGATATGGCCCTCCGTAACGGAGGAGACCATCCACTTGCCTCCCGCTCCGGACATGGCTAGAGAAGGTTGAGGTGTGAAGTGCGGACTTGGGCACTGGAGCTCGAGTATGTGGAAGATGGATAGGCAAAGGAGGAAGAAGGCGTAGGTAAAAAGGTGGATCCTTATCCCCTTATATGGGCGGATGCGACTATGCGTCCCCACCAGCCTAGTAAAACTCGCTTGCCTCCCAAGCGCCGTGATAAATGGCGTGGTTGGGTTACCCATGTCCGTATTGATGAGAATCCCGTAAATCAGGGGCACGATCTCTGCTTTGACAAGACGTGCCAAGGAAACCGCCTCGCAAAATGCGCTGAGGTGGGGAAGTAAAAACGATTCGAATAAAGGCCTGGCCGTAGTGTGATGTCACGCTGCGGAATACGTCAGCGGATTAGATTTGTGTTAATATTATTCTCTCTATCGCAATATGTGGAAACTTATTTTGCAGAGCCGGACACTATCCTTAGTGTTTACAATCTTTCATGAAGTACTTGGAAGAGGAACCCGCCTTGCAATGCCGAAGACAATCTGCACGCCGGACTCGTCGTCATTGAAGCTTGGTTCAGGGGCTACTAAGGGAGTCCTGGATTAGGGGGTGTTCGGATGGCCGGACTATACCTTCAGCCGGACTCCTGGACTATGAAGATACACGATTGAAGACTCCGTCCCGTGTCCGGAAGGGACTTTCCTTGGCGTGGAAGGCAAGCTTGGCAATGCGGATATTTAGATCTCCTACCATTATAACCGACTTTGTGTAACCCTAACCCTCTCCGGTGTCTATATAAACCGGAGGGTTTTAGTCCGTAGGACAACAGAACATACAACAATCATACCATAGGCTAGCTTCTAGGGTTTAGCCTCCTTGATCTCGTGGTAGATCTACTCTTGTACTACCCATATCATCAATATTAATCAAGCAGGACGTAGGGTTTTACCTCCACCAAGAGGGCCCGAACCTGGGTAAAACTTCGTGTCCCTTGTCTCCTGTTACCATCCGCCTAGACACACAGTTCGTCCCCTTATATACACGGGTTGACGCCCTGCGGCTTACAGAGTCCCGGTCGGCTTATAAACAGTGTCCGGCTCGGTGACTGGTTATTTCTACATTAAATACAAGTCATGCCATCATGGCGGTTTTATCTCTATGGGCCTTAAGTCGCCAGTGGGTTTTTAGACCCTTTACTGAACCGCCATCTTCATGTCTTGGTCTTGGGCTTCTGATGAGCTTCTCTTTGCGTAACCCGCCCCCCTCCTGGGCGGCTTACACAAATAGTTATATCCCCAACATTAGGCCCCAGATTGATTTGAACCGGTTCATGTCAATCTTTAAAAACCTTATGAACTGGCCTTCAGTCTTCTGTTTTGTGCAAAAAATTTAACCCGCCGTGACATCATCATCTGGCTCCGGGTTAAATCTTTTTGACGTCATCTTAAATTAAACTCATATTTTATTCCATCATATCCTCCAACGGATCTTTGCTTTTACTGACCATCCCAAGAATCGAGGCGTCGAGGCCGCTGGATAATGATGCTTTGGTTTCCTCGTTTATCGCGCCGTCTTGGTTGGCCCCTCCTTATAAATAGATGCGACTTAGGTCTTTTTCATTTCCGTCAGTCGTCTTCTTCCTCTCACTTTCCTTTCTGCCGCTCGAGCTCCGCCGCCGCCGCCGTCGGACCCCTCGTCTTCACCGACTCCGGCCGCTTCATCACCCTGTTTCTGATCAGAAAACAACGGTGACCCTCCGCAGCTCTTCCGCATCTGTGAGTTCTTTTTCCCCCCTGAGGGAGTCTTGGATTAGGGGGTGTTCGGATGGCCGGACTATACCTTCAGCCGGACTCCTGGACTATGAAGATACAAGATTTAAGACTCCGTCCCGTGTCCGGAAGGGACTTTCCTTGGCGTGGAAGGCAAGCTTGGCGATGCGGATATTTAGATCTCCTACCATTGTAACCGACTTTGTGTAACCCTAACCCTCTCCGGTGTCTATATAAACCGGAGGGTTTTAGTCCGTAGGAGAACAGAACATACAACAATCATACCATAGGCTAGCTTCTAGGGTTTAGCCTCCTTGATCTCGTGGTAGATCTACTCTTGTACTACCCATATCATCAATATTAATCAAGCAGGACGTAGGGTTTTACCTCCATCAAGAGGGCCCAAACCTGGGTAAAACTTCGTGTCCCTTGTCTCCTGTTACCATCCGCCTAGACGCACAGTTCGGGACCCCCTACCGGAGATCCGCCGGTTTTGACACCGACATTTTCAGATCTGCATTAGTACAGCCTTGAGTTCGTTGACGTTCATCGCCGCCTGACACAAACCTCCATTTGTTCTTACCTCTAATGCTTTGCTCAGATAGTAAAAAACAACATAGAACTGCCACGGAGGATGTTTTGTGCTTATTCTGTATGAAAACAGATCTCATTTCCTTGTTTTGGAAGCCCTCCTTGAGTATATGAACTTCCCTGTACTGTTTTAGGTCTAGAAAATTTTCCTTTCCAGAGCATCGTTTGATCCAAAATAATGATTGCAACTTGTGAAACTTGTTTGTTCCACACTTAGCCAAAAACTGCGTCTGTTAACTCTGTTTCAGCCATAGTAGTTCATGTGACCGGTTTAAGATAATACTGGCTGTCAGCACCGCTTGCTTCTGGCGACTTAAGAAAATTTTAATCGTCTTTGATACCTGCAGCTGTTAAACATTATCGCATAGTTACCTGTATGTCATTAGGCCCCTTCTTAAGCCGCCATCTTAAATAACCCAATAGTGCTTATTCTCCGGGTTATAATTAAACCGAAAAAATTCCTTTATCTTGTTGTAGGCTTCAATTTACGCAATGGCTCCCAAGGATCCCAAACCTCCGGTGACCTGTAACTGGGTCCCATCCATTGTTACAGAGAGCAAACTGTCCGAGTTTGTAAAGTCTGGCCATCTGCCCAAGAAGGATGTCATGTCTTATCGTGCTCCTGACCCGTCTGAGGAGAAACCTCAACCCAAGGAAGGGGAGGTGATCATTTTTTCCTCCCGGTTCAAAATTCTTTAGGGATGTTCTGAATTTCTTTGATCCAAGGCCTCAAGAAATCGGACCCAATTCCGTATCAAACATATGCAACTTCCAAGTCTTCTGTGAGGTTTACCTTGGAGAAGAATCTAGCCTGCTTTTGTTCAGGGAACTATTTTATTTGAACCGACAGAATGAATGTGCCAACGGGCCCAGTCTGGAACTCGGTGGCATATCAATTCAGAGGCGGAGAGACTGCCTGTTTCCTTACGCTGAACTGCCGAGTCACCCCAAAGATTGGAATCGGACATGGTTCTACTGTCAGGATACTTCTCCGGCTGGTGAAAATCCACTGCCCGACTTCCGTGCCTTGTGCCTTGAGTCCACTCACCCACTGCCGGACAAGCTGACTGCTATTGAACGTCTGCCACTCACCCCCATTATCAAGAGGATTAAAGCTCTTTTGGGGAACGTCTTAGATGGCATCGACCTGGTCCGAGTCTGGGTTGCTTGGAGAATAATTCCGTTAAGCCGCCGCCCCGGCTTAATGTGTAATTACACAGGCGAGAAAGATGACCCTCAACGTCATAGTCCCGACGACTTACCAGATGACGTAGTGGAAGCTACAACTCGGTCTTTGTTGAAGGAAGGTACAGTGACTAGTAATGCCTTCAGCTTACTGCCCTTCTGCAAGAAGAACCCGGCCCCTGCAGTAAGTTTTCAGCCTCAGTGTTTACTTTTTATTTATGTTACACTGTATTCTTACTCATAACCCTTTATAACCTTTTACAGGCAAATGACAACTTCTGGAAAATCTAGTATGATCATGAGGCGGCCAAGCAAGCCAGGGCGGCCAAGAGAGCCGAAAGAAGAACCGCCAACCCACCACTTCAAGGAAAAGGAAGCCAAGCGCTTCTGAGATGTTTCAGCTTGATGATTATGATGATAACGAGGAAGAGGTAACTTTTCAATTTCCCTTTCTCCTTTATCATTACCTTACTGATATTAACCTTCTTTCAGGAAGACACGGGCAACAACCAACCCGTCGAGGAAGAGGTAACTATAATCTCCTCCGACTCCGAGCTTCGGCTGTTGGGGAACGTAGTAATTTAAAAAAAAATTCCTACGCACATGAAAGATCATGGTGATGCATAGCAACAAGAGGGGAGAGTGTTGTCTACGTACCCTCATAGACCGACAGCGGAAGCGTTATGACAACACGGTTGATGTAGTCGTACGTCTTCACGGCCCGACCGATCAAGCACCGAAACTACGACACCTCCAAGTTTTAGCACACGTTCAGCTCGATGACGATCCCCGGACTCCGATCCAGCGAAGTGTCAGGGATGAGTTCCGTCAGCACGACGGCGTGGTGACGATCTTGATGGTCTACCGTCGTAGGGCTTCGCCTAAGCACCGCTACAATATTATCAAGGATTATGGTGGAGGGGGGCACCGCACACGGCTAAGAGAACGACCACGAAGATCAACTTGTGTGTCCAGAGGTGCCCCCTGCCCCCGTATATAAAGGAGCAAGGGGGGAGGCCGGCCGGCCCTTGGGGCGCGCCAAGGAGGGGGGAGTCCTCCTCCTAGTAGGAGTAGGACCCCCCTTTCCTAGTCCAACTAGGAAGAGAGAAGGGGGAAGGAAAGAGAGGGAGAGGGAAAGAGGGGCCGCGCCCCCCTCCCCTAGTCCAATTCGGACTCCCCATGGGAGGGGGCGCGCCACCTCCTGGGCTGCTGCCCTCTCTCTCCCCTCAGGCCCACTAAGGCCCAATACT
>NC_041390.1:595995216-596009128 GCF_002162155.2 Triticum dicoccoides | reverse complement strand
CTTCGGTTTTCTCTGAAATCACCCGGAACACTTCCGGTGTCCGAATATAGCCGTCCAATATATCGATCTTTATGTCTCGACCATTTCGAGACTCCTCGTCATGTCCGAGATCACATCCGGGACTTCGAACAACCTTTGGTACATCTAAACTTATAAACTCATAATATAAATGTCATCGAAACCTTAAGCGTGCGGACCCTACGGGTTCGAGAACAATGTAGACATGACCGAGACACATCTCTGGTCAATAACCAATAGCTCATATTGGCTCCTACATATTCTTCGAAGATCTTTATTGGTCAGACCGCATAACAACATACGTTGTTCCCTTTGTCATCGGTATGTTACTAGCCCGAGATTCGATCGTCGGTATCTCAATACCTAGTTCAATCTCATTACCGACAAGTCTCTTTTCTCGTTCCGCAATACATCATCCCGCAACTAACTCATTAGTTGCAATGCTTGCAAGGCTTAGGTGATGTGCATTACCGAGAGGGCCCAGAGATACCTCTCCGACATTCGGAGTGACAAATCCTAATCTCAAAATATGCCAACCCAACAAGTACCTTCGGAGACACCTGTAGAGCACCTTTATAATCACCCAGTTACGTTGTGACGTTTGGTAGCACACAAAGTGTTCCTCCGGTAAACGGGAGTTGCATAATCTCATAGTCATAGGAACATGTATAAGTCATGAAGAAAGCAATAGCAACATACTAAACGATCGGGTGCTAAGCTAACGGAATGGGTCATGTCAATCACATCATTCTCCTAATGATGTGATCATGTTAATCAAATGACAACTCATGTCTATGGCTAGGAAACTTAACCATCTTTGATCAACGAGCTAGTCAAGTAGAGGCATACTAGTGACACTCTGTTTGTCTATGTATTCACACATGTATTATGTTTCCGGTTAATACAATTCTAGCATGAATAATAAACAGTTATCATGATATAAGGAAATAAATAATAACTTTATTATTGCCTCTAGGGCATATTTCCTTCATCGGCCGCGTCAGAAAATTCGAAGAGTAACCCGGAAAGTAAGATTTTCACACCCTTTGGCTTACCAAGATCCTGACTTTCTTTTGAAGCGACAGCAATTTGAAAGCCAGAGGCAGACCCGGACTAGCAAGGATGCAGAGCTCTCCTCCGGCTTGCCTGACACAACCCGGAAGCGTCGGACTGAGGTTATCTCCGACTTATACCCTTTTTTACCTTTGGCGGGTCTAATCCATCAACCTCTCAATTCATCTGACTCCAATTACCAGGATACCTCTCCTTCATCCCGCGAGTCCATGCAGTCAAATATGCCGGCTTTTAAGACTGCCCCAGGGTAATATAAATTTGTTTACTTTATACTTTTCCTTCCTCATGTTTCTGTACTCATCCTTTTTGCTTTGCCCACAGCATGCAAGTTAAGCCCAGGAAGAAAACCAAGAAAGATAAACCGGCCCAAGACCCTGTGGTGACTGAACCGGAATAGGGTATAGCTGCTCCCGACTCTTCCACACATCAGCCGCCACCTGAGTCGGCTCAAGATATTGCAGCACCAACTTCTGACCCGCCTGCTGAAGATATTCTTGATGGTTCTGTTAACCCGGAGGCGCCTAGCCCGGTCAAAGCGGCTGACCCAGAAGTGAAATTTCTCAAGGCTCAATTCGTTGAGCCGGCCAGGCCCACCGTCCTTGCCAAATGTTTGGCTAAAGAGAAGTTGCTAGAACGCCGCAAGGCCAAGATGGATATCACCGACTATACTATTTTGAGTATTGGAGAGATCGTCTCGGGCTACATCAACCAGGTGCAAAGCAGCCGTGACCTGGAAATTGACATGGTGAAGCAAATACAGCAAAAATCTGAGGTATGACTTATGCTTCCTTACTTTCAATCATACTTACTGTACCAGCCCCCAAGTCTATTGCTTATGAGTAAATATGCTATAGACTTAGAAAAATTGTTAGAGCTGCTTGCCCGGCTTAAAGAGAAAATATTTAAACTAGCTGTAACACAATACCTTTAACTTGCAATAAACATTGGCCCCCAAGTGCCAAGTATCTTTGCTTGCAAAATGCTTGGGACATAATATCCGGACCGGCTTGATAATTTAAAAAGCTTCGGTATACATTAGCCCCCAAGTGTCAAGTACCTTTGCTTGCAAAGTGCTTGGGACTTAATATTATTTACCATAATCTTGACTATTATCCGGTATCAATACAGGCCACCATAAGTCAATTTGAGTCAGAGATTGCTGACCTAAAGAACCGCCTGGCAGCCCAGGAAGTTGAAATTCAACAAGCCAACTCCAAATTTGAATTCAGTGTCTCTGAACAAGAGAAGTTGAAGAAGAATTTTGAGGCGGAGAAGAAAATCTGGGCTGACGAAAAGGCCGGACTAGTGACCCGGGCCGAGACAGCAGAGGCGTCACTTGCAAACACAACAGCCGAACTGACCGACTTACAATGCCAGATATCTCGGATGGTCTCAGCAATCTTTGGTAAGTTATTTTAAGCAATCGTTAAATATGGTAAGTATTCCTTCAATCGTTACCTGTGGCTTACCTTATGCTTACCTGTACAGGCCCCAGGAGCACAAACCTCAAGCAGAACACTCTGATCAAATTGAAGGCGGTGTATACTCTAGTGGAGCAACTGTACACCGGGTCACAACGTGCCTTAGCCGTTGTAGCCTTATCAAATGATGTTCCCCACCTCTTGCAAGATGTGCTACAACGGCTTGCCGTGCTTCCTCAGCGGATTCAAGAGTTGAGACGGGCCCAAGCAAGAGCCGGAGCAATAGCCGCCTTGAGCCGAGCCAAAGCCTGGCTACCAGAGCTAGACCCGGCCGACATCGCTCTTGGGTATCCGAGTTTGAAGGAGGACGGCTCTCCATTTGATGAGAAGGACTTCACCACTTGCGTGAGGGATATATGCCCGGTGGCTACTCAAATTGGGAACGACACTGACCTCACCAAGTATCAGCCGGGTTACGATAAGGAGAATCGGAGAATCCCCACGCCGCACTATGATGATGTCAGCCTGATCCCTCCAATCCGTAAGCACACCTTTGCCCCTGAAGTCGACCCAATCGGTTTAATCGATGATGAAGCTGAGTTTGAAGCTTTCAGTGGCATTGACTGGGCATCATCAACCTTCCAAGACAAGGCAGCCGGCGGAGAGGCGGAGAAGGATAACCCGGAAGCCTCAGGTCAACCCTAAGAGTAAATTGCCAGGCGCCACATGCTTATGTCTTCATAGAAAAAACAATGCTTCATCATCCAGACTCAGGGAGTCTTGTAATAGAATAGAAAATACTTTGAATTTGTCATGCCTTCGCACATGCTTTATGGCACTTAATGATTGCATAAGCCACCGTCACTATGCACTCGCAGTTTATATGAATCTGTTATGTCCTTGCAGAAATTTACTGGTATTGTCCTGCACATAAGACAAAACAGCAATCCCTTGGCGGCTTATCGCATTGAGGGTCACATAAAGTTTTGATAACCCGGAATATACACCGAACCATTTCAGGAAAACCAACTTACAATTAGGCTTTAGTGGACATAATCATAATGATATACCTGTGATGCTTGCGGTTACCTTTCCGACTCATATAACCCAACCCCTGAGGTTAAGTTGAACTCCTGAAAATTGGCACATAAAAGTTCACCTGGTACTTAACAACCCGAGGTAACCAATATTAACCCGGAGGATTGCAATCTACTCCATTGTATTTTCAAGAGGATCTCAAGATAGCCAAATATTGACACTTATAAAATATGAAGAATAATAAGAAAAATTTAAGAGGCCTCTGATTCGAATACGATCAGTGAACCGTTCCAAAGGGGTTAAGCTAAGATTCGGATACGATCATATAGCCCCCAGTGGCTTTGGCGATGCCGATCAAGTGGGTATCGACAGGTATGTTCTCTTTGGTTCGATTACGACCTATGTTTGAATAGGAAGCCCCCAAGTGACCATAAGAGTTGTTTAATGACGCTGATTCAAATACGATCCACGTCAGACCCAAAGGGGTTAAGCTGTGATTCAAATATGATCAAGAAGCCCCCGAGTGGGTTTGGCAGTATGCCGATCAAGTGGGTATCGACAGCTATGTTCTCTTTGGTTCGAATACGACCTATGTTTGAACAGGAAGCCCCCAAGTAATCATGGCTAGATTCAGATATGATCATAAGCCGGACCAAAGGAAAAGCCGGATTCAGATGTGACCCGCTCCCTCTTGGTTGTCTCCACCACCTGACAAAGAAGACACATAAACCTTTTTTGGGAGTGGAAAAAAGGACAGAGGTCCTGCTTTATTGCTTTATGTAATATATACATAGTATAAATATATACACATTAGAGCCGGTGGCTCAAGTATAGTAAGGCCGAAGATGAGCGATATTCCACGGCCGGCGGGTCTCCTCCTCCGACTTACGTGAGTCTTTGTGCTCTCAAACGTCGATAAGGTAGTATGACCTGTTGTTCAGATTCTTGCTGACCACAAAGGGTCCTTCCCAAGGAGGGGATAGCTTGTGCATGTCAGATTGATCCTGGATGAGTCGGAGCACTAGGTCGCCTTCCTGAAAGGTTCTGGACCTAACCCGACGGCTATGGTAGCGGCGTAGGTCTTGCTGATAAATCGCCGAGCGGGCTATTGCCAAGTCTCGCTCTTCATCCAACAAGTCAAGTGCATCTTGACAAGCGTTTTCGTTGTCCGACTCAACATAAGCCGCCACACGGGGTGAGTCATGACGGATGTCACTTGACAGGACCGCCTCTGCTCCATACACCATAAAGAAAGGTGTGTAACCCGTAGATCTGTTAGGTGTAGTATTGATGCTCCAAAGTACAGAAGGTAACTCCTCCACCCAACAACCCGGCGTCCGCTGCAAGGGGACCAAGAGCCGGGGCTTGATACCCTTCAAGATTTCTTGATTAGCTCGTTCTGCTTGACCATTGGATTGAGGATGAGCCACAGCCGAAATGTCAAGCCGGATATGCTCTCGTTGACAGAACTCTTCCATAGCTCCTTTGGAAAGGTTAGTGCCATTATCAGTTATGATGCTGTGTGGAAAACCAAAACGAAAAATCACCTTTTTCATAAACTGGACCGCCGTGGCTGCATCACACTTACTGACTGGCTCCGCCTCAACCCACTTTGTAAACTTGTCGACCGCCACCAAGAGGTGCGTATTTTTGTCCTTAGACCTTTTGAAAGGCCCGACCATATCAAGCCCCCAGACTGCAAACGGCCAAGTAATTGGAATCATCCTCAATTCTTGAGCCGGCACATGGGCTCGTCGTGAGAACTTCTGACATCCGTCACATTTACTTACCAGATCTTCTGCATCAGCATGAGCTGTCAGCAAATAAAACCCATGACGGAAAGCTTTGGCCACAAGAGATTTTGAGCCGGCGTGATGACCACAATCGCCTTCATGAATCTCACGAAGGATCTCCTGACCCTCCGTAGGGGACACGCAACGTTGAAACGCCCCAGTGACGCTGCAGTGATGTAACTCGCCATTAACAATTGTCATGGACTTGGACCGCCGGACGATTTGTCTTGCCAAGGTCTCATCTTCAGGCAACTCCCGCTGGGTCATATAAGCCAAATAAGGCACAGTCCAATCCGGGATAACATGGAGAGACGCTACCAGTTGTGCCTCCGCGTCTGGCACTGCCAGATCTTCCTCTGTAGGTAACTTGACAGAAGGGTTATGCAAAACATCAAGAAAGGTGTTAGGCGGCACCGGCTTACACTGTGATCCCAGCCGGCTTAAGGCATCAGCCGCCTCATTCTTCCTTCGATCAATGTGTTCCACCACATAACCCTTGAAGTGCCCAGCTACAGCGTCAACTTCACGACGGTAAGCCGCCATAAGTGTTAGGGAACGTTGCAGAAAACAAAAATTTTCCTACGATTTCACCAAGATCCATCTATGAGTTCATCTAGCAACGAGTATTCAGATTGCATCTACATACCTTTGTAGATCGCGAGCGGAAGCGTTCACTAGAACGTGGATGATGGAGTCGTACTCGCCGTGATCCAAATCACCGATGACCAAGCGCCGAATGGACGGCACCTCCGCATTCAACACACGTACGGAGCGGATGATGTCTCCTCCTTCTTGATCCAGCAGGGAGGAAGGAGAGGTTGATGAAGATCCAACAGCACGGCGGTGTGGTGGTGGATGCAGTTGTCACCGCAGCAGGGCTTCGCCGAGCGTCTGCGCGAGAGGGAGAGGTGTAGCAGGGGAGAGGGAGGCGCCAAGATGCAAGGGTGCGGCTGCCCCCTCCCTCCCCCCTTTATATAGGCCCCCTGGGGGGGCGCCGGCCCTTGGAGATCCAATCTCCCAAGGGGGGCGGCGGCCAAGGGGGGTGGAGTGCCCCCCAAGGCAAGTGGGGCGCCCCCCCACCCTAGGGTTTCCAACCCTAGGCGCAGGGGGTGGGCCAAGGGGGCGCACCAGCCCACTATGGGCTGGTTCCCCTCCCACTTCAGCCCATGGGGCCCTCCGGGATGGGTGGCCCCACCCGGTGGACCCCCGGGACCCATCCAGTGGTCCCGGTACAATACCGGTGACCCCGAAACTTTCCCGTTGGCCGAAACAGCACTTCCTATATATAATTCTTTACCTCCGGACCATTCCGGAACTCCTCGTGACGTCAGGGATCTCATCCGGGACTCCGAACAACTTTCGGATTACTGCATATACATATCTTTACAACCCTAGCGTCACCGAACCTTAGGTGTGTAGACCCTACGGGTTCGGGAGACATGCAGACATGACCGAGACGCCTCTCCGGTCAATAACCAACAGCGGGATCTAGATACCCATGTTGGCTCCCACATGCTCCTCGATGATCTCATTGGATGAACCACAATGTCGAGGACTTAATCAATCCCGTATTCAATTCCCTTTGTCAATCGGTATGTTACTTGCCCGAGACTCGATCGTCGGTATCCCAATACCTTGTTCAATCTCGTTACCGGCAAGTCACTTTACTCGTACCGTAATGCATGATCCCGTGACCAACCCCTTGGTCACATTGAGCTCATTATGATGATGCATTACTGAGTGGGCCCAAGAGATACCTCTCCGTCATACGGAGTGACAAATCCTAGTCTCGGTTCGTGCCAACCCAACAGACACTTTCGGAGATACCCGTAGTGTACCTTTATAGCCACCCAGTTATGTTGTGACGTTTGGCACACCCAAAGAACTCATACGGTATCCGGGAGTTGCACAACCTCATGGTCTAAGGAAATGATACTTGACATTGCAAAAGCTCTAGCAAACGAACTACACAATCTTTATGCTATGCTTAGGTTTGGGTCTTGTCCATCACATCATTCTCCCAATGATGTGATCCCGTTATCAATGACATCCCCATGTCCATAGCCAGGAAACCATGACTATCTATTGATCAATGAGCTAGTCAACTAGAGGCTCACTAGGGACACATTGTGGTCTATGTATTCACACATGTATTACGATTTCCGGGACAATACAATTATAGCATGAACAATAGACAATTATCATGAACAAGGAAATATAATAATCTTTTATTATTGCCTCTGGGGCATATTTCCAACAATAAGGGGATCTTTGGAGTCCCACTTGCCTGACACCTGATGAGCCACAAGGTCTGAGTCTCCTAAGCACCTTACCCGGCTCAAGTTCATCTCTTTGGCCATCCGGAGACCATGGAGTAAGGCCTCGTACTCAGCTGCATTGTTAGTACAAGGAAACATAAGCCGGAGCACATAACAGAATTTTTCACCTCGAGGGGAAGTTAACACGACTCCAGCCCCCGAGCCTTCCAGCTGCCTGGATCCATCAAAGTGAATAGTCCAATATGTGTTATCGGGCTTCTCCTCAGGTGCCTGTAGCTCTGTCCAGTCATTGATAAAATCTACCAAGGCTTGAGACTTAATGGCAGTACGTGGCACATACTTCAAACCATGATGCCCGAGCTTAATGGCCCACTTGGCGACTCGTCCTGTGGCCTCTCTGTTCTGGATGATGTCTCCCAAGGGGGCAGAACTCACCACAGTGATAGGGTGACCTTGGAAGTACTGTTTCAGCTTCCGGCTTGCCATGAACACCCCGTAAACCAGCTTCTGCCAATGAGGGTACCTTTGCTTTGACTCGATGAGCACCTCACTGACATAATAAACCGGCCATTGAACCAGATGCTCCTTACCAGCCTCCTTGCGTTCCACCACATTTGCAACGCTGACAGCTCGTGAATTAGCAGCCACATATAACAACAAAGGCTCTTTGTCAATGGGAGCTGCAAGGACCGGTGGCTTAGACAACTGCCTTTTTAAATCCTAAAAAGCAGCATTAGCAGCATTACTCCAAACAAAGGTGTCTGCTTTCTTCATCATCTGATACAGCGGTAGGGCCTTCTCGCCTAGCCGGCTTATGAACCAGTTTAAAGCAGCAACACAACCCGCCAGTCGTTGAACATCATTGATACATGCCGGTTTAGCCAAAGAAGTGATTGCCTTGATCTTCTCCGGATTAGCTTCGATGCCCCTGTTTGAGACCAAGAATGCCAAAAGCTTGCCTGCCGGTACACCGAATACGCACTTCTCTGGGTTAAGCATCATCTTGTAAACCCGGAGGTTATCAAAGGTTTCTCTAAGATCAGATATCAAGGTTTCCGTCTCTCTGGACTTCACCACTATATCATCCACATAAGCATGAACATTGCGCCCAATCTGATTGTGGAGACAATTCTATACACACCGCTGATAAGTCGCCTGGGCACTCTTGAGCCCAAAAGGCATAGACACATAGCAGAAGGCTCCAAACGGAGTGATGAAAGCAGTCTTATCCTGTTCCTTAACTGCCATTTTGATCTGATGATAACCAGAGTAAGCATCCAAAAAGCTCAAACGCGCACAACTCGCCGTAGCATCAATGATTTGATCAATACGGGGGAGAGCAAAAGGATCAGCCAGACAAGCTTTATTTAAGTCCGTGTAATCCACACACATCCGCCAGGTGCCATTTTTCTTGAGTACGAGCACCGGGTTAGCCAACCACTCCGAGTGAAAAACTTCAATAATGAAACCAGCCGCCAAGAGCCGGGCGACCTCCTCTCCAATAGCTTTTTGTCGTTCCTTGTTGAATCGCCGCAGAAACTGCCTGACCGGCTTATACTTCGGATCAACATTAAGAGTGTGCTCAGCGAGTCCTCTCGGTACACCCGGCATGTCAGAAGGTTTCCATGCAAAGATGTCCCGATTCTCACGGATGAACTCGATGAGCACGCTTTCCTATTTAGGATCCAAGTTGGCACTGATGCTGAACTGCTTAGACGAATCGCCTGGAGTAAAATCAATAAGCTTGGTCTCTGCAGCCGACTTAAACTTCATGGCCGGGTCATGTTCCGTGGTTGGCTTTTTGAGGGAGGTCATATCCGTCGGGTCAACGTTATCTTGATAAAATTTTAGCTCCTCTGCTGCACAGAAAGACTCGGCATAAGCCGCGTCGCCTTCTTCGCATTCCAGGGCCACCTTTCGACTTCCATGCACAGTGATGGTGCCCTTGTAACCCGACATATTGAGCTGCAAGTAAACATAACACGGCCGGGCCATAAACTTGGCATAAGCTGGCCGTCCAAACAAAGCGTGATACAGACTCTTGATTTTGACAACCTCAAAGGTTAACTTCTCTGCCCTAGAATCATGCTCATCTCCAAAGGCTACCTCCTGCTCGATCTTACCGATGGGATATGCCGACTTACCAGGCACCACTCCATGAAAAACGGTGTTGGATGTCTTTAAGTTTTTGTCAGTTAAACCCATGCACCGAAAGGTCTCATAATAGAGGATGTTGATGCTACTACCTCCATCCATGAGCACCTTAGTGAATTAATATCCGCTGACCTACGGTGCCACCACCAAGGCTAGTTGACCCGGATTATCAACCCGGGGAGGGTGATCCTCCCTACTCCAGACAATGGGCTGTTCCGACCACCTCAAGTAACAAGGGACTGCCGGCTCAACAGAATTTACAACCCTCTTATGGATTTTCTGATCACATTTGCACAAACTAGTAGTGAACACATGATACTGCCCACTATTTAGCTGTTTTGGATGGCTCTGGTAACCCGACTGCTGCTGCTGCTGTCCTCCTTGACCAGACTGCTGTTGGTTATAGCCGCCCTGGCTTCCCTGAGAGCCGGAACCTGAACCGCCGCCCGGGCCATGAAAGCCACCGGCTCCTGAGCTGCCACCCGGGCCCTGATTGCCATCAAACGTGTTATAATTCTTGAAAGCCTTCATGATTGCGCAATCCTTCCATAAATGAGTCGATGGCCGTTCCCGGGTGCCGTGTTTCGGGCAGGCTCATTGAGTAGTTGTTCAAGAGATAGACCTGACCCACCAAACCAAGGCGGTGGTTTTCCTTTGCGCTTCTGATTGTTACCCTGTGCATTGGCCACAAACTCCGGGTTACCGTCCGCCTTACGCTTATTGCCTCCTTGATTTGTCGGGTTATGCCGCTGACCCTTTCCATTGCCGTTCTTCTTTCCCTTCCCTGTCTTTTCCTCATCGGACGCGGGGTCCTTGGTACTATCAGAATCGGCATACTTGACTAAAGCCGCCATCAGTGTCCCCATATCATTGCAATCACGCTTAAGGTGCCCCAGCTTCTGTCTCAGAGGCTCAAAGCGGCAATTCTTCTCCAACATGAGAACTGCTGAGCCAGCATCCATCTTGTCACACGAATGTATTATATCTTTGACCCGGCACACCCAATGAGTCGTGGATTCACCTTCCTCCTGCTTACAATTTGTCAAGTCCACAATCGACATAGACTGCTTGCAAGTGTCCTTGAAGTTCTGGATGAAACGGGCCTTTAGCTCTGCCCATGAACTAATGGAATTGGGTGGCAAGCCCTTTAACCAAGAACAGGCTGTTCCATCCAACATCATGGTGAAGTATTTAGCCATCGCTGCGTCACTAACCTCCAGTAGCTCCATGGCTATCTCATAACTCTCGATCCACGCCCCAGGCTGTAAGTCAGCCGTATAATTCGGCACCTTCCGAGGTCCCTTGAAATCTTTGGGCAGACATACATTACGAAGAGACGGTACCAGACAAGGAACACCTCCGGTTCTAGTAGCAACACCCGCCTCAACGGAAGTCATCGGATAAGCCAGTAAGTCCTGTTGGGCTGCTAGCTGAGCCGCTAGCTATGCCGCCCGCTCATCCTCCTGACATATCCGATCCTGTATCGGGTTATACCCACCAGGCTAGTTCTGGCGCTGGGCATTACTTGAGAAGGCTTCTGACTCCATGTGTCTGCTGTAACTCGGGCTCCGGTTTGGATGTGGCGGAGCTAACCAGGGCGGAGGAGTTGAGTGAATCTTGTCCCGGCTGTAGGAGTAGGTCTCTTGCTGAGCCAGAGCTGTTTGGACAAGTTCCCTGATCCTCCGGGTCTCCACCGTTGTCGGATCATCACCGTCCACTGGGAGAGCCGCCAAATGCGCTGATGCTGCTATTAAGTTCTCCATGGGGTTGGAGAAGTGACCCGGTGGTATTGGCACGTAACGGGGCGGTGCCATATTCCCGTGAAGAGGCGCCGTCACCTGAGGCTGAACCGGCCCCCCTGCTCCGGATGTCATAAGCTGATTTGCACCTGGCGGGTTACTTGGGCCGGCTCTGGGTGTAGCGAAGAGATTCCGAGGATCATAAATCGGAGTTAAACGGGACTGAGTTTTCTAATGTCTCCTCCTCATTACCTCATTAGATGCGTTCAGACTCATCGTGAGCTGAAAAGCCTCTGCCTGAAGTTGCTGTGCACGTACATCCAAAACCGCCTGCTCTGTGGCCAATCTAGTATCTTCAGCTGCTAAGGTTTCCTTGGCCTGGGCGATCTCCTCATGAACCTGTGCCACCTCTGCCTCATGCTCAGATTGGTTCGCAGGGATGACTGTAGCGGTTAACAGGGCCGTAAGTTTATCCATGAGATCCATCAGCACCTGAGCCGGTGAGCGCACAGGGCCTCCTGCCCCGGCTGCTCCTAACCCGGACGTTATCGCTGCTGAGGCCATAGAATTTTGGCCGGGTTGAGTACTAGCCATGAAGACTCCTGCCCAGTTTGGCGACTCAGAGGGGTCCGGAATAGTGCTGCCATCGGAACAGCCGCCAAGCACACCATCTTGAACTTGATACAGCGAATCTGTTGAGCCGGTGGACGAATCACCGTTAGAGAGGACGGCCGGCTCACCATCACCTTCAGATCCTTCAGAAAGTTCACCTCCGTGGATGCAACCCATGAAGGCACGCTTCACAACGGGTTGAGCTCGGGCGGGTCTCGCACGCTGGGCCGTCTCGACGAGGTCGGTGCAGTTGTCCGGCTCAGGGCCCGGCTCACCAATCTGGCCGATGAAGACGTGAATTCCGCCAAAGGGGACCTGGTACCCGTACTCAATTGAGCCGGCTTCGGGGCCCCAGCCTTCGTCGTCGATGTAGATCTTGCCGCGACGACTCTTGGTCATCCGGCCAACCGCGTATCCCTTGAGCCCTTCGAAGCTGCCCTTCAAGAACTCAAATCCACCGTGCGCTGGCCCCACGGTGGGCGCCAACTGTCATGGAATTTTCACGGTAGATGTCCTCTTGCAAGGACTTAATCGTGGAGCCATCGCAACTAGGAAGCTTAAAGGGGTTAATCGGGACAAAGGACACGCGAGGTTTATACTAGTTCAGCCCCTTGCGGTTAAGGAAGGCCTACGTCTAGTTGGGTTGGTATTGCTTGAGGTTTCGATGACCAGGGAGCGAGATACGCTATGCCTGGCTCTCGATGAGTTGTTTCTTGCCCTAAGCCGCCAGCGGGTCGTCCCCTTATACACATGGGTTGACGCCCTGCGGCTTCAGAGTCCCGGCCGGCTTATAAACAGTGTCCGGCTCGGTGACTGGTTATTTCTACCTTACAATACAAGTCATGCCATCATGGCGGTTTTATCTCTATGGGCCTTAAGTCGCCTGTCGGTTTTTTGACCCTTTACTGAACCGCCATCTTCATGTCTTGGTCTTGGGATTCTGATGAGCTTCTCTTTGCATAACCCGGCCCCCTCCTGGGCGGCTTACACAAATAGTTATATCCCCAACATTTTTCCTCTCTCTTTTGTTCTTATTTCACCTCATCCCTTTTTCCCTTCCGTCTCGGTTCTAAGATCTCGGGACGAGATCTCTTGTTAGTAGAGGAGAGTTCTAACGCCCCGGATTCGATGCGCCAAGTGTGTGCCGGTTATTCGCCTTCATTGCCATGTCATTTGCTTGCGTGTTACATTTTGCCATGTCATCATGTGCATTGCATACGTGTTCGTCTCATGCATCCGAGCTTTTTCCCCATTGTCCGTTTTGCAATCCTGCACTCCTATGTCCCCCGGCGCCCCCTTTTGCCTCTTTTCGTGTGCGGGTGTTAAACGGTCTCGGAATGGACCGAGATTTGCCAAGTGGCCTTGGTACACCACCGGTAGACCGCCTGTCAAGTTTCGTGCCATTTGGGGGTCGTTTGGTGCTCCAATGGTTAACCGGGTAACCGCAAAAGCCCAACACCCCTCCAAAGTGGCCCAATAACCCATCCAAACCCCCTCCATGCTCTCGGTCACGATCGCGTGGCCGAAAACCGCACTCCATTTGGAGTCTCCTAACTCCCTCTACCTATAAATACGTCCCTCCCCTTCCATTTTCGCGGATGAACCCTAAAAATTTCCCCTCTCACCCGCCGGACATGTCCGTCCCGGACCGGACGAGATCCGCCGCCGCCCCGAGCCAATCCGCCGCCGCCACCTCACCCCGCGCCATCCCCGTCCACCGCGGCCCGCGCGGCCCATCCCGTCCGGCCGTCCGATCGCCCGCGGGACGCCCGCACCCGCGCCCG
>NC_041390.1:595969566-595994709 GCF_002162155.2 Triticum dicoccoides | reverse complement strand
GCCGCGGGGCGCTGCCGCCATTTGCCTCGCCGGCGTGCGGTGCCGCCGCCGCACCTCGCCTCTCCCCGCCGCCGAGCCGCTCCAGCGCCGCCCACGCCACCTCCTCTCCGTCGCCGGCCGCCGGCGCCCTTGATCTATCGCCGCCTCGCCGCCCTCGTCCGGGTCATCCTCGTCTCCGGCGAGCTCGCGCCTCCACCTCGTAAACCGCGCCCAGAGTCAACCTAGATCTGTTTTCGGAGGTTGTTTTTCGCCTAAGTCATTTGCCCCCCCTGATATTTTGTGCCTCTGTTCATCACATCATATCTCCTAGCATACTGCTCCGTTTTGCGTGCATGATATGTCGAAATGTTCATCAGGATGTGCTCTTCGTTTTGTTCTATTGTGCGATGTTTGTTTGAGTTCATCTTGATGCCCTAATCATCATTGCAAGAGTGCTATATGATGTTAACTGCTGTCTGTTATCAGAACATGCTTATTTGTCATTTTTGCATCTTTTTGTGTGATTTTCTTTTGAGCTTTAAGTCTACATGTGTTATGAGATACAACATACCATCTTTACTGTGGTGCAATCCAATCTTCATGATATGCCATGTATTGATTATTTCAAGCTTGCAGAGTAGCCCCCGTGATGTTGCTGATTTCAGAGACTTAGAATTTTACTGTCTTTGCCCTGTTGTTATTTTCATGCCATGTACTCATGTTGCTACAGTGAGATTCATGCCTCTTTTGAGTATGTTCAGTAAGGATGTTTTGGACATATGGTTATGCTCTATCCATCCATGCCTCTGTTTGAATTTATAGAGTGATCTAGCATGTCTTAATCTTGCTCTACTTTTGCTATAAAATGTTCCTGGCAGATTGTTTACATGTTATTCAATTTTGCCATGGTTGTTGTTAGTGATCCATGCATGCTCTGAACTTGCTATTGCCATGCTTAGCTCCATGAACATGTTATATTGCTGTAGATATGCTTGTCTTGTCATGCCATGCCTTGTGTTGAGTGAATCGAGCTCGTAAACATGCCTTCATAATTCTGTTTATGCCATGCTTTGTTTTTCTGCTAAGTATGAACCTGGTAATAAAACTTGCAATCTTTACATGGGTGCCATCATATTTTCTGTGCCTTTTTGGATCATGGTCAGTACGGGACTTTTGTTATATGCAATTAGTAGATCCATGCCATGCCTTTGGTTGCCATGGTAAGACCCTGTAACATGTCGTTTGATAGCTCTAAACATTGCAACCTGATGTTATTTCTGCCATGTCCTGTGAATTCCACTAAGTCTGTGAACCTGTTATTATTTGCAATCTTGCCATGTCCTTTTGAGCATGTTCTAGTGGTTTCTAGAGATAACTCCGTGTTCATGTTTTGTTATGCTTTACCTTTACATCATGTCCATGCCTTTTGTTTTCATATTGTGGTGATGTAGCATGTTGTTTTGATGCTTGCAAGTTGCCTAGTTGCTGTTTTGAACAGCTTGTCCTTTAAATTTGTTTGGTGTGTATGTGTTGAACCGTTGCTCCGTGTTGAGTGTGCTCTATATGAAACTTGCTTAGTTTTGCATGTAGTTTCATGTTACCTTGTTGCATCCATGTTTTTATGTGTTTGCTTGATATTTGAATGCATTTTGCATCAATGCCATGCTCATCTTATTTTGCTCATATCTTCTATGCCGTAGCTCCGAATCTAATGAACTTTATATGTAATTTGACTAGATTCGTGTAGATCATCATGGTGCATCTTAACTTGCTGTTTAACAACTTGAACATAAGGTTTATTCAGATCTGGACCATTTTCGAAATTTGCATATGAGGACTTACTGGAATTGTTATATGTTGTTTCCGGCCTCTTTTAAACTTGCTTTGATGTGTTGCTCTTGTATGCATCATCTCTTGCCATGAGTAGCTTTATGTAGCCTTGTCATGCATCATACTTGGTTGAGCATCATGCCTTGTTCATGTGTGGTGTGTTTACCGTGTTGTGTGCTTCTTCTCGATAGTTCCTGTTCCGTTGCGATCGTGAGGATTCGTTCGTCTACGCTTGGTTCGTCTTCGTGGCTTCATCTTCTTCATGGACTCGTTCTTCTTCCTAGCGGGATTTCAGGCAAGATGACCGTCACCTTGGATCTCACTACTATCATTGCTATGCTAGTTGCTTCGTTCTATCGATATGCTGCGTTACCTACCACTTGCTTATCAAGCCTCCCAAATTGCCATGAACCTCTAACCTTTGCCACCCTTCCTAGCAAACCGTTGTTTGGCTATGTTACCGCTTTGCTCAGCCTCTCTGATAGGTTGCTAGTTGCAGGTGAAGATGAAGATTGCTCCATGTGGGATTATGTTTATGTTGGGTTATCACAATATATCTTATTTATTAATGCATCTATATACTTGGTAAAGGGTGGAAGGCTCGGCCTTATGCCTGGTGTTTTGTTCCACTCTTGCCGCCCTAGTTTCCGTCATATCGGTATTATGTTCCCGGATTTTGCGTCCCTAACGCGGTTGGGTGATTTATGGGACCCCCTTGACAGTTCGCTTTGAATAAAACTCCTCCAGCAAGGCCCAACCTTGGTTTTACATTTGCCTCACCTAAGCATTTTTCCCTTGGGAGTCGTTTTCTCGAGGGTCATCTTATTTTACCCTCCCCGGGCCAGTGCTCGTCATGAGTGCTGGTCCAACCTGTCAGCCGCCGGTGGTCACCAGGGGCAACTCTGGGCTGGCCTACGGGAAGTTTGGACAATCCGGTGTGCCCCGAGAACGAGATATGTGCAGCTCCTATCGGGATTTGTCGGCACATTCGGGCGGCTTTGCTGGTCTTGTTTTACCATTGTCGAAATGTCTTGTAAACGGGATTCCGAGACTGATCGGGTCTTCCCGGGTGAAGGAATATCTTTCGTTGATCGCAAGAGCTTATCATGGGCTAAGTTGGGACACCCCTGCAGGGTTTTGAACTTTCGAAAGCCGTACCTGTGGTTATGTGGCAGATGGGAATTTGTTAATATCCGTTTGTAGTAAACTTGAAGTAAACTATTCTAAAATACACCAACAGTGTGCGTAACCGTGATGGTCTCTTTTTGGGTTGTTCGAGAGGAGAACACGGTTTCTGGGTTATGTTTGACGTAAGTAGGAGTTCAGGATCACTTCTTGATCATTACTAGTTGACGTCTGTTTGCTTTCCTTCTCTTCTCGCTCTTATTTGCGTAAGTTAGCCACCATACATGCTTAGTCGCTGCTGCAACCTCACCACTTTACCCCTTCCTTTCCCATTAAGCTTTTCTAGTCTTGATACCCATGGTAATGGGATTGCTGAGTCCTTGTGGCTCACAGATTACTACAACACCAGTTGCAGGTACAGGTTATGCGATGATCATGACGCGAGAGCGATGTTCACTTGTTTTGGCATTCTTCTTCTTCTTCGCCAATCTTGGGTTAGGTTCCTGGTCGGCAGCCTGGGCTAGCAGAGTGGATGTTGTTTGAGTTTCTGTTTATGTTTCGTCCGTAGTCGGATGTTGATCTTGTATATGGTGTATTGTTGTATTCATGTGACATTGTATGTCTGGGTCGTAGCCTACTATTATGTAATGTTGATGTAATGATATCCACCTTGCAAAAGCGTCTTCAAGATGCGCTTCTATCCTTGGTGGGACCTTCGAGTTCCTTTAGGATAGGGTCGCATCTTGGGCGTGACAAAGGCGTTGCACGAGAAAGGAAGTGGGCACATCCAGCGCCGCTGGTGAGCACATCAGGCCACGACCTCAAACAATCCACTTGCCATTGGCGGTCTTTTTATCCGTCTAAACTGTGCAAAACAACTAAAGAAATAAAAAACAAGTTACCGTTTTCTTTGGCAGTGCTACACTAATGACACATCCGACAAAGTCCAGTTTCATGGTATGAAAGAAATTGACGCATAAAGCACCTAAAGTTTTATTTATATTACCTTGCATGTAGCCGTATGTAAACTCACAGAGTCGGAACATATGGATTGATGCTTAGGGCCAGCATCACCTTGGTTGCTTCCTACTCAATTATTCTCTGCAACAAAAGGTATAAGTTTTCAGTGCTTAATGGATACTTTCTAGCTTTGCAATTGATTACATTTATCTGTTCCATTAAGTCGCTTGCACAAACTCTCAAATGCCATTGCCCACGAAGAAACCGCTAACAAACTTTCTTTGAGAGGTCTTCAACTCAGATAAATTTGCATGGTCCACTTAGATAATTGTATCATCTTGTAAGTAAACCAGAACAAATGGCCGACTAAATGGCAGCATCTCTCGATTTAGCATAGCACTGAATGCAAATATTAGAGAAATAAGCCACAAATGGGGGATCAAATTTATCACAAATAGCACGCATATATTCTGCCATATAATATCAAACGCTAAAAGATTCCTGCAACAATGGAAGTGGATGGAACAGAAATAACCTGGAAGGATAGAATTCAGCGTATATATGCTCTAGTATTTGTTGGATCCTAAGTAGCCTAGAACAATTTTATATCTGAGAGATCTTTAAAGAACTAACACGTCCATATAATTGAGAAAATAAAATCAAATATCAACAACGCAAGTATATGGACTGAATACTTGCTCAGATTAATATATTCATTTCTTTCGCAAAAAAAAAAAAGATTAATATATTCATTTAGACTTGTCACTGAATACCAGACACATGACATGTCTCTCATAACCAAATGACCAGTTCAATTTTGTATCAAAAATGAGGTACAACTTATGACTCCTATTAGTCCATACATTTGAAAAGAAGAGTATTACTTTGCCACAAACTACAAAAAACACAATCCAAGATATGGTTGATTACCTGACCATCTCTTGCTGCCTGGAAAAAAGGTTGCTGACCATGACACCGCTTGGAGCCTCTTGATAATGTGACAATTTTTGTCGAGCTAAACAATCAACCGGGAGAGAAAACCAGCATAACGACCTGAAGATCAGAGACAGAAGACACATACATAAACATGGATAACTGCGAGCAAATTGATTATTGGGAGGAAGAGTACATAAATAGAAGATACACTTTTTCGCTAAGCTGTGTTAAACTTAAGACAATATGTTTAGTGTCAGGCATGAGAAAAAAATAAGAAGCATAGGCAACGATAAACATAAATAACTCTTTTGCTAAAATAATGGTATAGATGATGTTGAGCGGTTGAGGTGCTCATGGCCGAACTAAAAATAATGGTAGCCAAGCTTCAAAACCACATATAACCCTGCTCCTCCCGCTACTCCTCATGGCACCATCTTCAAATTCAGAGCGGCCACCTACACTCCTCCCCATCTTCAGATGCGCTCTTGCTCCTCCCGCTCATCCTCATGGCGAGGACGTCCGGCCACTTTAGATCCAGCCGTCACCGTCGCTCATTATCTTTGCTGCTTCATGTTCCTCTAATTTTTGAAATATAAAAGCATAAACTTAAGTGGAAAGCAGCGAGGTAAAGTGCTACATTAGTATATGTGCAGACGATTACTTCCTTATATTATAGCAAACAATCGAAGAATTCCAAATCTAAATGTTGTGAGGCACACCATTGCTTCTGAGTTCTGATCAGCCACTACGGATGATAAGTAGTTCTAGACAAGGACCTCCTGTCCAACTTATCCAAAAGTGGTCTTCTCATTTCCTACGTCAAAGAACAATATACAATTATATAATCAGCCAAAAAGCATTACTTCAACAATATACGCTTGAGATAGAGGTATTAACTGTAATCGGAAGGAAGACATGTTGAATTACAGTGCAAATAGAGCATTTTTTTCGAAAAGGGGGGTTACCCCGGTCTCTGCATCAGAACGATGCATACGGCCATCTTATTAAAACAAATAAACAAGGTTCCAACAAGGTCTCAAGGTCTCCAACTGAAAAAAAAGAGCTCACTCAGAGCCAAAAAGGGCTAGAAAGATAAACTAGCCAAAAAAGGGACGCCACAACCGGCTGGCTAAAGATAGATAGGTTAACTAATTGCCTATCCTATTACATGACCGCCATCCAAACCGTTTGAAGATATCCCGAGCTACCATCTCCCAGCGGATAGATCCAGTAAACAAATGCTCCCTGGCCTCCATCGGAGTGAGTAGCGATCACGAACGGATCAATGCCGTGGCTCGGAAGATAACCTGCAAAAAATGAACGCGTGATGTTCTGTTAAAAACCAAATCATTTCTGCATGCATAGCATGTAAAAACTATTTTTTATATGCAGAGCGAAACCAGAAAAAAACATTAGCAAAGCCGAGGCACTTAACTGGGAAACAATTGTTTAACAAAGTGGGATCAGGCAAAAGAAAAAACATGTTCAGGAAATATAAAATATGGAACGACGCAGCAGCCGCAAGAGCAATCTTCCGTTATCTAAAATATTAGTTAAGCATATGAATTGACCAAGCTGAAATCTCTAGGCATTACAAACTTTGTACAAATCTCTAGTAATTAACTGACTACAAACTTATAGAATAATATATTCCAGAACCAGCCAAAGCAGCAGCAACGACAACCCATTCCCAGCATAAGAGCACCACTGGTCATCAATCAGGAACGTAGAACCTAGCGAAAATTCACAAACCCTAACCTCATCTCTGCTAATCATAGTAAATAGACCTAGGATAAGCAGTAGGATGGGACAAATGCGAGTAGAGGACCAAGCAAAGGAGCAAGAAATAACCTCTTCCATCTCCGTCAGGTGGCCATGGTGACTAAATTTGAGAATGGTTACATACTTAAACCATACTTGAACCATACCCGTACATGTATCTCTCAGAACCATACTTGAACCATACCCGTTTAATGCCATTTTCAGCCCAACCAAAACTAAACCCTTTATTTTTTCCACCCAAACCAAGTTAAACCCAATACATAACCGTGGGTTTAAACCCAATACATAACTATGGGTTTGCTTCAATGTATATATGATTGCACAAATCGACATGTCAAGAAGCAAATGACATAGAAGAGGCATAAGTGCATCTACAATAGTTTGGGAACAAAGTTATCATTGAGATACGGTCAACACACAACAAGTGTCAAAAAGACAATGCCCACAACTGAAAAGCTCACTGACAAGTGCATTAAAACCAATTGCTTAGCTAAAGCACAAGCAAACACATTCGATTTGCATGTGGTGTTTCCCCATAATACGGAACTACATAATGCATCGCAGCATGTATGCGGATCAAAGATACTCATTGTCGATGCGTCGTTTCTTATTGTACATAACCAATGCCCAGAAACTGGTTTGGACCCATAGTTTATAGCCGTTAATAACCAAACTTTTTAAGCCCATAACCAACTATACCCAAATTGGTTTCTTCACATACCCAAACCAAAACCAAACTAAAAAAGATTCAGCCCAATAAAACCTGAATCAATCAAACCGAAAGTAAGAACCGAACCATTTCACCCAGTTTTTTAATAACCATTTCCATGTTTAATGGTGACAGCAAGCGCACAACGAATGTGCCACCGCCCCCCAATCCAGCTGTAAGATGACAAATCATTTTTCCATGGGTCAAGTGAATAATCATAAAATACTTTACAATTCAAACAACTCACTTGCCGCTGGCAGCCTTTTTATCCGTCTAAACTATACAAAATAGTTAACAAAATCAAACACGCTTATAATTATTTATGGAGGGAGTACATGAGTGTGGTTTTATGAAGACTGAGCTACACAGTACCTATTATCTATGCCGTTGGCAGCAGATTCTTTTTCGTCGAGATTTGAACCGTGGCCTGCTCCCCAATGTGATTTGCAGAACAATAATCTTCACATGCTCACGGTAGCAGCAGTGTCAATGTCCCACCCGTCTCTCCCTTTTCTATCATACCGCCTGTCTCTCCCTTTTCTCTCTCACACTAGCAGATAACACATCTCTCTCCCTTCTCTTATATTTCTCACATCATCTCTCTCTTTCTTTTTCTATCTGACACACATCACCTCTTTCTGCTTGTCTCTCGTGCATTACACATCTCTCCCTTCTCCCTCCCACAACGCCTCTCTCTTCTTTTATCTCTCAAACTGTCAGACAATGTCACAACACCTCTCTCTCTCTCTCCTCTTCTGATTCTCACAGAACCGCTCTCTCTCCCCCCCTCTTTTCTCTTACACACAGCAGCACCTCTCATCATCTCTCCTCCGCTGTAGAGAGTAGAGAATGGATGAAGTGCTCCTTCGCATGGGAGAGAGAGTTGATGTGACTCCTATGATAATCTTTGGGAGAGAGAAAGAAATGGGAGGGGAGAGAGCAGCTGTGAGATTCTTGTGAGAAAAAAAAGGTAACCTGCAACTCTGCAGGCGGAGGGGGACGTGCTGGTGGCAGCAGGCGCCAGCTCCTGTGTGCCCGCATGCGCCAGCTGCTGTGTGCTAGTGGCCCGCACTAGCTAGGAGGGAATCTTTCTACTGTTCACTAGCCCCGTCTTTTCATACTAAACACTCTGTAGCTACTGGCACTAGCACATATCTCCATAGCGTGATCAACGGCATAGATAGGAGGCGCCGTGTAGGACGAGCTACAAAGGAACTTTGCGGGGAGGAGTGTTATTTTATGAAGACTGAGCTACACGGTACCTGTTATCTATGCCGTTGGCAGCAGATTCTTTTTCCTCGAGATTTGAACCGTGGCCTGCTCCCCAATGTGATTTGCAGAACAATAATCTTCGCATGCTCACTGTAGCAGCAGTGTCAATGTCCCACCTGTCTCTCCCTTTTCTATCATACCGCCTGTCTCTCCCTTTTCTCTCTCACGCTAGCAGACAACACATCTCTCTCCCTTCTCTTATATTTCTCACATCATCTCTCTCTTTCTTTTTCTATCTGACACACATCACCTCTTTCTGCTTGTCTCTCGTGCATTACACATCTCTCCCTTCTCCCTCCCACAACGCCTCTCTCTTCTTTTATCTCTCAAACTGTTAGACAATGTCACAACACCTCTCTCTCTCCTCTTCTGATTCTCACGGAACCTTTCTCTCTCCCCCCTCCTTTTCTCTTACACACAGCAGCACCTCTCATCATCTCTCCTCCGCTGTAGAGAGTAGAGAATGGATGAAGTGCTCCTTCGCATGGGAGAGAGAGAGTTGATGTGACTCCTATGATAATCTTTGGGAGAAAGAAAGAAATGGGAGGGGAGAGAGCAGCTGTGAGATTGTGCGAGAAAAAAGGTAACCTGCAACTCTGCAGGCGGAGGGGGACGCGCTGGTGGCAGCAGGCGGCAGCTCTTGTGTGCCCGCATGCGCCAGCTGCTGTGTGCTAGTGGCCCGCACTAGCTAGGAGGGAATCTTGCTACTGTTCACTAGCCCCGTCTTTTCAGACTAAACACTCTGTAGCTACTGGCACTAGCACATATCTCCATAGCATGATCAATGGCATAGATCAGAGGCGCCGTGTAGGACAAGCTACAAAGGAACTTTGTGGGGAGGAGTGTGGTTTTATGAAGACTGAGCTACACGGTACCTGTTATCTATGCCGTTGGCAGCAGATTCTTTTTCCTCGAGATTTGAACCGTGGCTGTTGGATTTCGGGTTCCGGTAGACCCTTGAGGTTTGAACACTGGGGTGCACGCAGAGATTACGCCTTCTACCTACCTGCTCCCCTCCGCCTCGCTAAGATCTTAAGCTAACGAAAGAACAACACAAGAGACACAGGGTTTATACTGGTTCGGGCCACCGTTGTGGTGTAATACCCTACTCCAGTGTGGTGTGGTGGATTGCCTCTTGGGCTGATGATGATGAGCAATACAAGGAAGAACAGCCTTGCGAGGGTCTGTTCTTGGCTGGAGGGATGAACTGCTAGGAGGAGTTCAGTCACCCTTCTCTCTCTCTCTTTCTGTTGCCTATGCCTTCCTAACTATTGCCCGGTTTCTAGGTGTCTCTACCCTGGGGGTGGCTAGTCCTATTTATAGGCAAAGGCCCTGGGCCTCTTCCCAAATATTGAGCGGGAAGGGCGCCAACAATTGGCCATTTTGAAGGGGAACATCTAGTACACTTATCCTGACTAAAGTCGGTCCTCGCGTGCCCAAGGCTCTGGTGGTGACGCCGGCTTGGGCTCCACCATGACTTCTTCCCGGCCGTTGGACTGGTCTTGGTCTCGTTGCACCGAAACGGGTGCCTTTGCTTGATACTCTCGCCTGCGCTTGCCCCCTTTGCACCAAAGAGGAAAGGAGGACACCGCGCGGGCTGGCGCCCGCCTGGCGCCCTTGGTCGTCATGGCTTGCATCATGGGCACCTCGTGAGGTACCCCGCCTTGATCTCTCCGCCTCCTCCCGAGCCAGCCTAATGAGGCCGTGCCTGAGGAAGCCCCGTGTTGTCCGCCCCACGAGGCTTGGCCCCTTGCGAGGGTCTTGGGTCTGTGTTGATGAAGATGGGACGTGCTGGGACCCCCTTTGAGCCACGCCGCAGGCCGCAGGCAGGCAAGTCTGGGGACCCCCGTTCCCAGAACACCGACAGTGGCCTGCTCCCCAATGTGATTTGCAGAACAATAATCTCCGCATGCTCACTGTAGCAGCAGTGTCAATGTCCCACCTGTCTCTCCCTTTTCTATCATACCGCCTGTCTCTCCCTTTTCTCTCTCACACTAGCAGACAACACATCTCTCTCGCTTCTCTTATATTTCTCCTTGCTTCTCCTTCTTCTCGGTCCTTGCTCCATCTTGCTGCGATGGCTCCGATCCGTCGATTCTCGGCGGCAGAGAAGGGAAAGGCTCCTCGAGAGGAACCAGACCCGCTCCCGCCGAAGAAGCGGCTCGCCCTCCGTGGCCTGGACGAGGGGGCCCATCAGGTGGTGTCGAGGCCCTGGTGCGAGCGACCACCACCGCGGTTCCCGCTTCCCTTGTACGCCCATGTCAAGGGCCCTGAAGGAGTCGATGCCGATCATCGTAGGCGGCACCGCCGTTGGCGCCGACGGGTCACGAAGGTGTGGGTCGTCCCCCCTGGGGTCCACGCCGAGGGATCCTCCTGAGAGTTCATGCTCCATGCCGCCATGCCTCCTCAGTATTGGATTCGCCTTCCTTCCTTCTTCGCCTCCATTATCCCGCAGGAAGGACTCCTGGAGCTTTGGTTGCAGTACGCCGGCTGCAGCACCCTCGCGACCGAGGCAGAGGTCGCGGTCGTTGCCCCGGGCGAGGTCTTCATGACTCGCGGCTGGGGCGAAATCACTCGGGTTTGCAGGACAAGAGGCGCCCTCGTGATCCACTTGGAGTATGACGGTGCTTCGGTGATGTTCTTCAAGGTCTTCGATACGAACGGGCGCCGGCTGGAGTGCTGCCCCGGGAGAGGAGGTCGGGACCATGCTGCGGCGAGGACTGGACCCGCCGTCCACTCCCTTGGCGGCTCCTCGGGCGGCGGAGGCGTCGGAGGATCCAGCGACTCTGGCGAGCTCTTCGCGACTTCGGAGACGAGCGACGACAGCTACGAGCCCCTGAGCCGGCATCGCTCCTGGAGCAGGGCGGGCTCATCAAGCCGACGCCGACTCTGATCTGGATGGGGTTGGCGCCGGTGCTTGATGGCCCACTGTTGATGATGATGTCTTTTGCAGGGGCGTGTGTAGCTAGCGTCCCTTTAAGATCTGTTCCCTGCGAGGAATCAAAGATGTGTCCCGTGGGGGCTTGTAAGGTGTCTGTGATCCTGTTTGTTAATATAACCCTTGTCGTAGAATTGCGCGAATTGCTCATTTCGTCTTAGCTCAGTTCTTCCTTTCGAACCTCACGAGGGCTTGGTGCTCTGCGCCGACAGGTCCCAGTCCCAAGGAAGCTTCAGCCATCGCTGGTATGCCAGGTCGCGATGCCGTGGTCAAGGCCAGGAGGTGAGCGACCCGGGGTCCGGTAAGAGCCCCTGAGTCGCGATGCTCAGGAGGTCCCCTTTGGCGCTCAAGCAGCCATCGTTCGGTGAGAAAGGAGATCGGCGTCGCTAATACGGGATTGCATTAGGTGATGGGATGGTGCCACGGTAGCTGGTGCTCCCGGGTGGTGACTTATCTCAAGAATCGGGGACCGCTCCCTGGTGTTATCGCCGAGTCCATGCATCGGTAGGCGTGAGGTTGCTCGGCGAGGTCCTCGCGTGTCCCTCTCCTCTCGCCTTTGCTCCCCTTTGTGCCCTACGTCCTCGGGTCCCGGCCCTCGAGCGAGTCTCAGCCGTCGCTGGTATGCCAGGTCGCGATGCCGTGGACAAGGCCAGAGGGTGAGGGCTGGAGAGCCAGTAAGAGCCCCGAGTCGCGATGCTCAGGCACCCCCCCTTTAACGTGCAAGCGGTTCGCGCGGATGAGAGTGAAGGAGACACCGCAAGGGCCTCGCCTGACGTGGCTCCTTTAGGAGATCCTGCAGATCCATCATAGAAAGAACAAGGGGTTGCCATGACGATTGACAGTCAGCCGTTGGTTGCTGCCGAGGGGCGATGAGGCACTAAAGGCTTTGACGAGGTGGCGCCATGCGGGGCTGCCGCGGCCAGAGCTCAGCCATTCAGGTTTGTCGGCGTTGCAGGGACGGACCCATGCGCAAGTGTCGTGCCGTTGAGGGGGCAGTTCCGTCAGTTGGCGTCAGTTGAGCAGGCAACTAGGTCAAACACATTAGCCGCGAAGGAGTGGATTCATTCAAACAGATGCTAGGAAAGCGAATATCACTGGGTCAGGCCCGAGCGATTTGGGGATGATGCAGCCCGAGGGGCGCCCCCAACAAGGCGAGCTAACAACATGAAATAAAAAGGGATACATGCCGCAGGGACGGACACACGCGGCCTGGGAATAATGCAGCCCTGGGGGGCGCTCCCAGCTGGAAATGAAACTTGAAAGATGTCACCTGATGATGTTGAGGACGAAGGAGTGTTGGTGTAGCAGACTCGGTGGGCTGCGGAAGCCGATCCTCACGAGCCCCCAGGCTCAGGGGCCTCGGGAGGCTCCGGAGGCGCTGGTGGGTCCTCGCGGACCATCTCCATCTCCGCCAGGGCTGCTGAACGCCTGGCCTCTTGAGCCTCCATGATGCCCCTCACGAGGCGCTGGTACGTGACAGCCGTGTTCGGCAAGCCGTAAGGCATGCGAACGTAGCTGTGGGGTGGACCTTCGCAGCGCCCCACTCGCGAGGGCTAGAGGCGCTCCAGAGAAGCGACTCGATTGAGCCTTGGTACGTCGATGCAGACGCGCAGCCCACCATCCTCGCCTGGATGGGGAGCCACGAGTGGTAGGCGGCGGCCGCCTCTCATGACTCTTGACTCCTGTAGCTCCTGAATGGCCTTGCTGACGAACTCCTGAGGGTCTGGCCCTCCTTGCCTTGCTACTTCTTGAGGGAAACGTGCTTCGAAACACGCCTCCATGTGGTGCCCAAGCGCCTCCCTCGTGACCTTAGCCAGGTCGGAGGCCCTTCAGGGGAGAGCCCCTGAGCCCTGCCTGAGGAGGGCGCCGGGCGCGCTTTCCTATGTGATGGAAGGAGGTTCCCCCTGGGCAGGCGCGGGCCTTGAGGGGCCTGCCTCCTGAGGGGCCGGGCCTGACGATGTCTTCTTCTTCATGGGAGTGGCCTGGGGAAGCCTCCTGCTTGCGCGATCCGGGTCTTCCAGTGACGCGGCCTGAAAGGCTCGTTCCAGGGAACACACTGCGTCCTTCTCTTCACAGGGCACCGTGATGACTCCGCCGCTTCCTGGCATCTTGAGGACGTTGTAGCCGTGGTGAGTTACGGCCATGAACTTGGCCAACGCCGGGTACCCGAGGATGGCGTTGTACGGCAGGCGAATATGAGCGACGTTGAAGTCGATGAGCTCGGTGCGGTAGTTGTCGCGTGCTCCGAAGGTGACAGGGGGGTGGACCTGCCCAATCGAGACCGTGGAGCCGTCGGTGACTCCGGAGAAAGGCTTGGTTGGCTGAAGCTGGTCATAAGGCACCTGGAGATTGTTGAATGTTTCCACGGACAGGACGTTGAGCCCTGCCCCGCCATCGATGAGGGTCCTGGTGACCAGTACGTTGCTGATGACTGGGGAGCAAAGCATCGGGAGGACTCCGGCTATGGCCGCACACTTGAGCTGATCCGCTGAGCTGAACGTGATGGCGCACGCCGACCACCTGAGAGGGCGCCTGGCTTCGAGCTTGGGAAGGACCGCATTCACTTCGCGGGCGAACTGCTTGAAGATGCGCTGAGAGGCTGGGGCTTGAGCTCCGCCCAGGATGCAGGCGATCGCGCGTGGCTCCTGGAAGCCCCTAGCCCCCTCGTCTTGATGGCGGTTCTCGTTTCTCCTTGGTTGCGGCAGCAGCGGAGGAAGGCCTGCGTTGCCTTGCGGGCGATCTTCGCGAGGCTGATCCTTCCAGTCTCCCTCGCGAGGCGGGTCTCGCCAGCGATCCTCACAAGGTTGATCGCGCCACCCTTGGCGCGGGCCGCAGTCTTCCCAGCGTCCTGCGTTCCTTCCTCCTCCTCGACCATAGCCCCGGTCAGCGCGGTCGGGGCGACGGCCGATCCTTCCTTCTCGCAAGGCTCGGAGCTCTTGACACTCGTTGGTGTTGTGGGTGTGGAGGTCATGGTACACACAGTACCGGCTGCCCTTGGAAGATTCAGGATGATCTCTGCCCCGCTTGGTGTCTAGCTCTGCCACGAGCACGACAACCCCCTTGCGCTTCACATCCTTGGCCTTGGGCTTCTTCTCTTCTGGGTCCGCGGCAGGCAGCTCGAGGAGGGAGAGACGCCCTTCCTCAGCCCTGGCGCACTTGGTCGCCAAGTTGAACAGCTCCAAGGAAGTGCATAGGTCTTCATGCATCGCCAGCTCCTCCTTCATCTTGACGTCGCGCACGCCATCGGAGAAGGCCGAGATGATGGCCTCCTCGCTCACCTTGGGAATCTTGAGGCGCGCGTTGTTGAAGCGCTGGATATACTTCTGCAGGGTCTCTCCGGGTTGTTTCTTGATGCGGCGCATGTCGCTCACGGTGGGTGGCCGGTCGCGAGTACCTTGGAAGTTGGCGATGAAGCGGGTGCGCATCTGGTCCCAGGAGGAGATTGTGCCTGGAGCCAGATTCAGGAGCCAGGTGCGGGCTCCGTCCTTGAGCGCCATGGGAAACCAGTTCGCCATGACCTTCTCGTCTCCATTGGCAGCTTCGATGCCAAGCTCATAGAGCTGGAGGAACTCCGCAGGGTCGGCCGTGCTGTCGTAACGAGGAGGCAGGTCTGGCTTGAACTTGCCGGGCCACGCGATTCTGCGTAACTCGGTGGTGAAGGCACGACAGCCTGCTGTGGTCATGGGAGGCCTTGGGTGACGGAGAGCCTGGTCTTGCAGGTCCCATGCGCTGCAGCTGGGAGCAGCGCGGGGTCTTGACATGCGGGAGCAGGAGCGTGGTCGCGACGTGCCAGAGCAAGGAGCGCCCGGGCAGCTTCTTGCGGGCAAGGGACTTCTTGGCAGCTCTGCTCTTGCCGCGCTGGCACCTGACGTGGCGGGATCCGCTCAGGGGCCACGCGCCTTGGGGCCAGAGCGTCTTCTTGGGGAGGAGGCGGCTGGTACGCCCCCGGAGCTTCGTCGCCCGCGCGGGGCGGGGTGCGGTGCAGCGGAACGGACGGTGCAGGAGAGCCCCCTGCGGCGCGGACGAGCTCGGCGACGCGGTCGAGCCATTCTTCGTAGACGTCGTCGACGGGACGGTAGCGCAGGAGCTCGTTTGCCGCGATGAGCGCAGCTCGAGCCTCCAAGGGTGCGCGGAGAGCGCGGGACGAAGAACCAGCTGGGGTGAGCGAGGGAGTAGCGGTGCGCCCGTCTTGCCGCATGGATGGATGCCGAGACGACGCTTGCTGCTCGTTCCCCACCGGGCCGGTGGCGGCATTGACGGCAGGTGACGGGGAACGGCGAGGATGCCCACCGACAGGAGCCGTCTGGGCGACGCGGGAAGCGAGAGCGGCTCGGTGCTCGGCGCGGGCCCGACAAGCGTCAGACATGGAGGCGATGGTCGGAGGAGAACGGGGCGGTGGAAGACGAATTCCGGCGCACCCCTACCTGGCGCGCCAAATGTCGGATTTCGGGTTCCGGCAAACCCTTGAGGTTCGAACACTGGGGTGCGCGCGGAGATTATGCCTTCTACCTACCTGCTCCCCTCCGCCTCGCTAAGATCTTAAGCTAACGAAAGAACAACACAAGAGACACAGGGTTTATACTGGTTCGGGCCACCGTTGTGGTGTAATACCCTACTCCAGTGTGGTGTGATGGATTGCCTCTTGGGCTGATGATGATGAGCAATACAAGGAAGAACAGCCTTGCGAGGGTCTGTTCTTGGCTGGAGGGATGAACTGCTAGGAGGAGTTCAGTCACCCTTCTCTCTCTCTCTTTCTGTTGCCTATGCCTTCCTAACTGATTGCCCGGTTTCTAGGTGTCTCTACCCTGGGGGTGGCTAGTCCTATTTATAGGAAAAGGCCCTGGGCCTCTTCCCAAATATTAAGCGGGAAGGGCGCCAACAATTGGCCATTTTGAAGGGGAACATCTAGTACACTTATCCTGACTAAAGTCGGTCCTCGCCTGCCAAAGGCTCTAGTGGTGACGCCGGCTTGGGCTCCACCATGACTTCTTCCCGGCCGTTGGACTGGTCTTGGTCTCGTTGCATCGAAACGGGTGCCTTTGCTTGATACTCTCGCCTGCGCTTGCCCCCTTTGCACCAAAGAGGATAGGAGGACACCGCGCGGGCTGGCGCCCGCCTGGCGCCTGTGACGCCCGGATAATTAGACTACAGTAATCCCAAGCTAATGATGCCACGTCACCTCCATTACTATGATTAAACTCACGTTGATTCGATCCCGATTCAAATTCAAATTTAAAACATAGGCAAACAACAAAAGTTTCCAAACTTTAAAACTAAAATGTTCGGAGTGAACTAAATAATGCAGCGGTAATTATGGTGGAGAAACCAAACTTTGATAAAGTGTTTAAAGGCTCTAAGATAATTAAAACCGTAGTTAAAACAGTTAAATACATGCCTATTGAATTTTATAAAATATTAAACTATTTTATTTTCGGTTGAGAGTTAAGGTGGCAGTAGTATATTTATAAATACAAATTTAGGTTCTAGTGTTTTTATGAAACTGTAATAAAAGGGAACTTAAATAAAAACAGAAAAGAAAATACAAAAGAGAAAAAAAAACTAAACAGACAAAAAAAAGGAGACCCCAGCTCCGCATGGGCCTCGGCCCATCCCACCTCAGCCGGCCAGCCCACCCCGACTGGCCCAGCCACGCCTGCTTAACCTCCCCCCCGTGGAACCCTAGGGCCCAACCGCACCTAACCCCCCCACTCCTCCCGATCCCCTCGCTCCACTCCTCCCGCGATCCCGATCTGGATCTGGACCTTGCCTCCCCGACGCTGCAACGACGCTGCCCCATCGCCGACCCCCTCTCCCCCGCCTCTCGTCTGCTCGATCCTGTGTGGATCGGGAGGGGAGCGGCTCCGCCCCACCCGACGCCGGCGCCCCAACACCACCCGTCGCCGGCGCTGCCCTGACCTAGCGACGCCGTCACCCGTCGCCCCGTCGCCGGAAACGCTTCTTCGGCCCCTCCCCGAGCATACCTTTGCACATCTACAGGGCCGGTGAGCCCCTCCCGTCCGTCTCCCCTCGAACCCTCCTATGCTCGCCGCCGTGCTCGCGTGACCATGACCGGGCGCAGCGCCCTGGCCTGCCGCGACCGCGCCGTAGCCACCCCGCCCCCGTCTCCGTTCGGCCGATGCTGCTGCTGCCCTTGCCGATACCGCTTCTTCCGGCCACCGCCGCGCCTGGCCCCGACCGGCCTCGCAGGCGCCGCTGTCGCCGTGCCACCGCCGCCTACCTCGCCGCCCTGTCCGGCCTGCCATAACCGCCACTGGCCGCGCCCGAGGCCAGCACTCGGGTTCGCCCTGGCGGGCGTTCGTGGTCGCGCCCGCGAGCCTGCCCGCCCGATAGGCCCCCATGGCCCAATGACGTGTGGGGCCCCAGTGCCCCAGAACGATTAAAGAAAAGATAATAATAAATATAATTAAATACTAAATAATCAATTAAGTAACTAAAAAAAATTAACTTAATTAATTCTGTTTAAATTAATTAATTAAATTAGTTAACCTAATTAATTGTAGTTAATAAACCTAATCATTTTAGTTAGACTAACTAAACCTGATTAGTTAGTCTTAGACAATGACAACCGGGACCCACGCGTCAGTTGACCAAGTCAACTGGCTGTTGACTGCCGACATCCCCCTGATGTCATGCTGACGTCATAATTGCATTTTCTAAATAAATTAATTCTGTTAATTCTAAAAATATATTAAATCTTTAAAAATTAATATAAAATAATCCGTAGCTCGGATGAAAATACTTTGTACATGAAAGTTGCTCAGAACGACGAGACGAATCCGGATACGCGGTCCGTTCGTCCGCCACACACCCCTAACCTATCGAACCCGCAACTTTCCCCCTCCGGCTCCTCTGCCCGAAAACACGAAACACCGGGAATACTTTCCCGGGGGTTTTCCCCCCTTCACCGGTATCACCTACTACCGCGTTAGGGCACACTGAACACCGCGTATTACCTTGATATATTTTGTGGTGCTTTGTTTGATCTGTATTCATTATTTCTTCCCCCTCTTCTCTCCGGTAGACTACGAGACCGATGCTGCTGCTGACCAGTTCGACTACGGAGTTGACGACCCTCTCTCTTGCCAGAGCAACCAGGCAAGCCCCCCCCCCTTGATCACCAGATATCACCTATTCTCCTCTATACTGCTTGCATTAGAGTAGTGTAGCATGTTACTGCTTTCGTTAATCCTATTCTGATGCATAGCCTGACATTGTCGCTACATCTGTTGATACCTTACCTGCAATCCTAAATGCTTAGTATAGGATGCTAGTTTATCATCATTGGCCCTACATTCTTGTCAGTCTGCCTTGCTATACTATCGGGCCGTGATCACTTGGGAGGTGATCACGGGTATATACTATACTATACATACATACTATACAGATGGTGACTAAAGTCGGGTCAGCTCATTGAGTACCCGCAAGTGATTCTGACGAGGGGGCTGAAAGGACAGGTGGCTCCATCCCGGTAGAGGTGGGCCTGGGTTCCCGACGGTCCTCGACTATTAATTTGTGGCGGAGCGACAGGGCAGGTTGAGACCACCTAGGAGACAGGTGGGCCTGGCCTTGTTCGGCATTCACGGATACTTAACACGCTTAACGAGATCTTGGTATTTGATCTGAGTCTGGCTACTGGCCTATACGCACTAACCATCTACGCGGGAGTAGTTATGGGTATCCCGACGTCGTGGTATTAGCCGAAGCACTTCAGACGTCAGCGACGGAGCGGCGCGCGCCGGATTGGAACGTAAGCCTGCTCTTGTATTAAGGGGGCTAGTTCTGCTTCCGGCCGCCCTCGCAACGTGCAGGTGTGCTACGGGCGATGGGCTCAGACCCCTGTGCGCTTAGGTTTAGACCGGCGTGCTGGCCTCTCTGTTTTGCCTAGGTGGGGCTGCGACGTGTTGATCTTCCGCGGCCGGGCATGACCCAGGAAAGTGTGTCCGGCCAAATGGGATCAAGCGTGTTGGGTTATGTGGTGCACCCCTGCAGGGAAGTTAATCTATTCGAATAGCCGTGATCTTCGGTAACAGGACGGCTTGGAGTTGTACCTTGACCTTATGACAACTAGAACCGGATACTTAATAAAACACACCCTTCCAAGTTCCACAGACAACCCGGTGATCGCTTTTCCACAGGGCGACGAGGGGAGGATCGTCGGGTAGGATTATGCTGGAGATGCTACTTGGAGATGCTACTTGGAGGACTTCAATCTACCCTCTTCTACATGCTGTAAGGCGGAGGCTGCCAGAAGCGTAGTCTTCGACAGGATTAGCTATCCCCCTCTTATTCTGGCATTCTGCAGTTCAGTCCACTGATATGGCCTCCTTACACATATACCCATGCATATGTAGTGTAGCTCCTTGCTTGCGAGTACTTTGGATGAGTACTCACGGTTGCTTTTCTCCCTCTTTTCCCCCTTTCCCTTCTACCTGGTTGTCGCAACCAGATGCTGGAGCCCTGGAGCCAGACGCCACCATCGACGACGACCCCCCTACTACACCGGAGGTGCCTACTACTATGTGCAGCCCGCTGACGACGACCAGGAGTAGTTAGGAGGATCCCAGGCAGGAGGCCTGTACCTCTTTCGATCTGTATCCCAGTTTGTGCTAACCTTCTTAAGGCAAACTTGTTTAACTTATGTCTGTACTCAGATATTGTTGCTTCCGCTGACTCGTCTATGATCGAGCACTTGTATTCGAGCCCTCGAGGCCCCTGGCTTGTATTATGATGCTTGTATGACTTATTTTATTTGTAGAGTTGTGTTGTGATATCTTCCCGTGAGTCCCTGATCTTGATCGTACACATTTGCGTGCATGATTAGTGTACGATTGAATCGGGGGCGTCACAAGTTGGTATCAGAGCCGACTGCCTGTAGGAATCCCCTTTCCAACTCCTTGGCCGAAGTTGAGTCTAGCCATTGCAAAACTTTTACTAACTTGTCTGTGTGCCTTACGGGCCCACGTCGCCATTGGGTGGTATTAGGATCTTTTACTCCTCGTCTATACTCTGGGACTCTGATCTCTCTTCTAGTCGGGTTAAATGATTTTCTAAAATCTAACTTTAGGTTCTCGAAAACGCTTTTTCCCGGAGAGCCCCTTCAGTCTAGATGATCGCCGACTGCACATGAAGATTTCAAAGTTACTTTCCGATACTCTTTCAGAACTGCCCATTGCTTTTGCAATTCACTACCACCGAAATATCCCTATGGATAAATTCATACACCGTTCTTACTTAGTCCCCTGTTGTTCTTTTTATTACAAGACGCCCTGAAATACTCGTTGTTGTTCTTAGAATACTTACGCCTATTGCCTTGCAGTTCCTTACCACCTGAATACCCATACGGATAATTTCTCGCACTTATCGAGTATCCGCTCATCCCCAGTTGATTCATGTATTTCACAAAAGTCTTCGAAATGCCATTCGATCTTCCGAAAATCCCGAGCAGCCTATTGCTCTTGGAATTTCTTGTTTACTTTCATTATGATTAATCCCATAAGTATAGAAATCTTATTGACATTCCTTGTCATTATCATTTTGAGTCTGTTGACTCAATATGTTGCGAATGCACGTAATCATCAGTTGATCCTTTTAAATTATCTCTCCGGCTCAGACGTCTTTCAAACATGAGCTGGTTCTCGACCAAACTATCTGTCGTCGATTGTGCCTCTGGTATATTCAATTGATCCATCCTCGATCAGAACGTCTGCTTCTGATCCTTTGTTTTGGAAATCATAATTCCTTTTTATTTAAGCTTTGAATTATTCAGATGATTCCATAACCTGTTGCATTTGCATTCCTTCCTCTTCTGGTTGAGTACCGATACTCATATCAGATCCTTTGTGGACTATCAAGTCCTTTGTTGGATTGTTATCCGACAGTGTCCTTCACATTTGAACACTTTGTGAGTTCTTCCCCTTATACATGATGCCCTTGTTAAGTTGTATCCTCTGCTTGGCCAACCATGCTCTGCTTTCGGGCTTGTGTTATTTACTCTGGAAACTTGTGGTATATGTTTCTAAGAAGCCCCTATGGGTTGAACATATGCCTTCTCTAAACCGTGTGAACCCTAAAGTTTTCACGAGTCATACTTATCTAGTATTGCACCAGGTAAAACTTTCAACAACTAATGTCATCTTCAAAATACGAGAGGTGAATGGAAGATTATGCATTGAGGAAGTGGGAGTCGACCTTGAACTTTGTGTTCATGCCCATGGACGCGATGTATATCCTATCATGGAAGCTTCTTGTAATAATAACTATTTCCTTGATAGCAAACATATGGTATCTGTGAATTGATCCCTTGCAACCGTGGTTCCGACCATGACTGTTCTTCCTTGATTCCATTTCTCGGACAAGTTAAAACAATTGTCTTCTATGGATTAATACACCCGTCCAATCTTTACTTTGATCTTGTGTCGAGTATTACCCCCTGGTATCTCAAGATTATCATGGAACTGCATAACTTCTTATGAGTTCTTCATCAAGTGCTACCTTTCCACTGATTCCAATTTTTCACGGGCTCTGAGTTATTATACACTCAAGGACACCGATAACTGAATCGAGTTCGCATTGCGATTCAACAAGTATTTGAACCCATCACTGCTTACAAATTTATTAATCCTTCAAGTCATTCCTAGCCTGATCGGCTATATCATTATCGAGCTAATTTTAACTGTGCTACCCGGTCCTTCTTCCCGGAGCACAATTTTCGACGATGAACTAACCTTACGTCGATCATCATCGTCATATCATTTCGCCTTGAACAACAAGCTTGGTTTCGAGTTTGTGTCGTACCCTTGGTTCCAATAACCTTTCACTTTATCATTACTTTGACTTGATGTCATCACCGATCGATTACATCTTCATGAACTCTCGCGACAAATGTGTCGTGAATATCATCAACATTCTGAGCTCTTCCAAGAGATCTATTGAAATCATGATGAGAAATACCATCCTTGCCCTCGATGATTGGTGTTATCAGTGAAAACATTATTGCATTCCCTCCAACACAAAACTTGTTCCTGTATTGTGTTGTACCTTGAGTTCCTTGCTATCCAACTTATGTTATATTGTACCGCGGAGTATTACCATCTTTGATGTTAAGAATGTTGTGAGGATTGCTCCACCTCTTAAGAATTCTTGCTATAATGATACTTCTCACCATCACCATTCTTTCTTGGTCCTCGTGTTGATTCCAACCGGGGTACCCACAAGTGAACGGTGTTGTTTGGATTATGCACTTCTAGCAACCCTATTGCTTTGAAGTTAATGATCGATAGTTCATTCTAAGTCCTTCGCTAATTAAATCACCATTCTGACATTGGTCGTGCAACCCAATCCACATTTTGGGCGCACCTTTCAACCAATGTTTAATTGTGTATGTTTTCCTCAAGCATACTTCCTTATATCATTTGATCTGACAATGTTATCTCCTTGTTCACCTAATGGTGGAAATCCATCTTTTGGGAATATCGGTGAATTGCCGTTGAGTTCACCAGACGCCTCCTTGTCCTCTCCTTGGTTTAATGGTGAACTATTGCTTCAGAAACCCGCTCCCATAGTTCATTTCCCGAGAAGCTTGCAATGCCATTTCAACGATTTGTGTTGCGCCTTTTCTTCTCGGACATCCTGAGTCTCAGGTATCCTGACACCAATCGGATCTGAATCTCGGTCAGATATGATGGTTGGGATAACTTTCCAAGAGTTATGACGTTGATCCTTTGATGACCCGGTAACATGATGTCATGCCTAGCACCCCCCCCCCCGGGCTGGAGGACCTATCATTATAGATTCCTTTTCAGCAAGGTTATCCATTCGTCCATGAGGAAATTGTAAGACTTATTCTACAAGTTATTCCTGATGGATCCTTCGTGTTTCCAAAGTCTGATCTTCACCTGAAGACCATGTCAATGCTATCTCGAAGCATGTCAATGGTACTCCGATTTTCAACAGGAACATTTGAAGCACGATACTAAATTTTATTTATCACTTATCCTAACACCGTTGTATGGGTAATATCATGAGATTCCTTCCCCCTTACCTAAATGGTTTTCTACTTTATATCCTGTCATGGATATCATGCTCTGCTTGTCATTGGGAAGGATATACCCCTGAAATATGTGTTTAAACACATTTTCCTTTCCATTGTTCTGTTTAATCTGATGATCATATTTTCCTTCCATTGTTGGTTTAACCTTTCTTGTGAACTATATGATCTGAGCAGTAATATTCTCCTGCTTATGTAAACACCTCGGTGTACAACTCTGTCAGTGAGACCCTGTTACTTTTGTTGGTGACATTTCGGTAACCACCGATGGACGAGAACTTTGCCTATTGGTCCGCCTCGTTTCAACGAGCAGGAAAATGGTTCTCCTTGTCCCTCGCCTTGGTACCGATGTAGTTGCTGACATATAACTAACAGGATAACCTCTGACATGCCTTACTTGCATGATCGTGCAAGACATCACCGCCTTCCTACTTTTAACACACATGGTGGGCCCATAACCCACAGTTCCACAGGATCGAAACCTGACTCTCCTGTACAACCTGATGTCAAAGTTATTCCTCGTGCTTGACTTTGTAGGTAATTCACGGGCCACTTGCCTGTTGATCTATTCTGGTATCGGACACAATACTTATTCCCGTTGCTCTGAACCCCTTTCGCACTCTGCTTCAGGCAATGAATGATTGCCTATCCGCTTGAAACTTCTTATTACACCGTCTTACTTTGCTCTCGATGTGTGTCATTTGTTCAACTCGAGAGATACTCATATGTTCATTCTTGGGATACCCCCAGATGAATTTCCCTTATAACATCCTATCATTGTAGAGCTGCCTCTTACCTATTCGTAAGTACGATGGAGTTCCCCGAAGAAAGGACGACAACTTCATCATGACGCTTTGGAATAAAGGATTGAAGACATCAACGAAAGGGATCAACTTCTTCGAGAAGATCCATTAGAATAACCAGAACTTTCCCCCTTACTCCCCCTCTTAAATCTCGGGACGAGATTTCTTGTAGTGGAGGAGAATTGTGACGCCCGGATAATTAGACTACAGTAATCCCAAGCTAATGATGCCACGTCACCTCCATTACTATGATTAAACTCACGTTGATTCGAACCCGATTCAAATTCAAATTTGAAACATAGGCAAACAACAAAAGTTTCCAAACTTTAAAACTAAAATGTTCGGAGTGAACTAAATAATGCATCGGTAATTATGGTGGAGAAACCAAACTTTGATAAAGTGTTTAAAGGCTCTAAGATAATTAAAACCGTAGTTAAAACAGTTAAATACATGCCTATTGAATTTTATAAAATATTAAACTATTTTATTTTCGGTTGAGAGTTAAGGTGGCAGTAGTATATTTATAAATACAAATTTAGGTGCTAGTGTTTTTATGAAACTGTAATAAAAGGGAACTTAAAATAAAACAGAAAAGAAAATACAAAAGAGAAAAAAAAACTAAACAGACAAAAAAAAAGGAGACCCCAGCTCCGCATGGGCCTCGGCCCATCCCACCTCAGCCGGCCAGCCCACCCCGACTGGCCCAGCCACGCCTGCTTAACCTCCCCCCCGTGGAACCCTA
>NC_041390.1:595964100-595969317 GCF_002162155.2 Triticum dicoccoides | reverse complement strand
TGGATCTGGACCCTGCCTCCCCGACGCTGCAACGACGCTGCCCCATCGCCGACCCCCTCTCCCCCGCCTCTCGTCTGCTCGATCCTGTGTGGATCGGGAGGGGAGCGGCTCCGCCCCACCCGACGCCGGCGCCCCAACACCACCCGTCGCCGGCGCTGCCCTGACCTGGCGACGCCGTCACCCGTCGCCCCGTCGCCGGAAACGCTTCTTCGGCCCCTCCCCGAGCATACCTTTCCACATCTACAGGGCCGGTGAGCCCCTCCCGTCCGTCTCCCCTCGAACCCTCCTATGCTCGCCGCCGTGCTCGCGTGACCATGACCGGGCGCAGCGCCTTGGCCTGCCGCGACCGCACCGTAGCCGCCCCGCCCCCGTCTCCGTTCGGCCGATGCTGCTACTGCCCTTGCCGATACCGCTTCTTCCGGCCACCGCCGCGCCTGGCCCCGACCGGCCTCGCAGGCGCCGCTGTCGCCGTGCCACCGCCGCCTACCTCGCCGCCCTGTCCGGCCTGCCATAACCGCCACTGGCCGCACCCGAGGCCAGCACTCGGGTTCGCCCTGGCGGGCGTTCGTGGTCGCGCCCGCGAGCCCGCCCGCCCGATAGGCCCCCATGGCCCAATGACGTGTGGGGCCCCAGCGCCCCAGAACGATTAAAAAAAAGATAATAATAAATATAATTAAATACTAAATAATCAATTAAGTAACTAAAAAAAATTAACTTAATTAATTCTGTTTAAATTAATTAATTAAATTAGTTAACCTAATTAATTGTAGTTAATAAACCTAATCATTTTAGTTAGACTAACTAAACCTGATTAGTTAGTCTTAGACAATAATAACCGGGACCCACGCGTCAGTTGACCAAGTCAACTGGCTGTTGACTGCTGACATCCCCCTGATGTCATGCTGACGTCATAATTGCATTTTCTAAATAAATTAATTCTGTTAATTCTAAAAATATATTAAATCTTTAAAAATTAATATAAAATAATCCGTAGCTCGGATGAAAATACTTTGTACATGAAAGTTGCTCAGAACGACGAGACGAATCTGGATACGCGGTCCGTTCGTCCGCCACACACCCCTAACCAATCGAACCCGCAACTTTCCCCCTCCGGCTCCTCTGCCCGAAAACACGAAACACCGGGAATACTTTCCCGGGGGTTTTCCCCCCTTCACCGGTATCACCTACTACCGCGTTAGGGCACACCGAACACCGCGTATTACCTTGATATATTTTGTGGTGCTTTGTTTGCTCTGTATTCATTATTTCTTCCCCCTCTTCTCTCCGGTAGACTACGAGACCGACGCTGCTGCTGACCTGTTCGACTACGGAGTTGACGACCCTCTCTCTTGCCAGAGCAACCAGGCAAGCCCCCCCCCTTGATCACCAGATATCACCTATTCTCCTCTATACTGCTTGCATTAGAGTAGTGTAGCATGTTACTGCTTTCGTTAATCCTATTCTGATGCATAGCCTGACATTGTCGCTACATCTATTGATACCTTACCTGCAATCCTAAATTCTTAGTATAGGATGCTAGTTTATCATCATTGGCCCTACATTCTTGTCAGTCTGCCTTGCTATACTATCGGGCCGTGATCACTTGGGAGGTGATCACGGGTATATACTATATATACATACATACTATACAGATGGTGACTAAAGTCGGGTCAGCTCATTGAGTACCCGCAAGTGATTCTGACGAGGGGGTTGAAAGGACAGGTGGCTCCATCCCGGTAGAGGTGGGCCTGGGTTCCCGACGGCCCTCGACTGTTACTTTGTGGCGGAGCGACAGGGCAGGTTGAGACCACCTAGGAGACAGGTGGGCCTGGCCTTGTTCGGCATTCGCGGATACTTAACACGCTTAACGAGATCTTGGTATTTGATCTGAGTCTGGCTACTGGCCTATACGCACTAACCATCTACGCGGGAGTAGTTATGGGTATCCCGACGTCGTGGTATCAGCGGAAGCACTTCAGACGTCAGCGACGGAGCGGCGCGCGCCGGATTGGAACGTAAGCCTGCTCTTGTATTAAGGGGGCTAGTTCTGCTTCCGGCCGCCCTCGCAACGTGCAGGTGTGCTACGGGCGATGGGCCCAGACCCCTGTGCGCTTAGGTTTAGACCGGCGTGCTGGCCTCTCTGTTTTGCCTAGGTGGGGCTGCGACGTGTTGATCTTCTGCGGCCGGGCATGACCCAGGAAAGTGTGTCCGGCCAAATGGGATCAAGCGTGTTGGGTTATGTGGTGCACCCCTGCAGGGAAGTTAATCTATTCGAATAGCCGTGATCTTCGGTAACAGGACGACTTGGAGTTGTACCTTGACCTTATGACAACTAGAACCGGATACTTAATAAAACACACCCTTCCAAGTTCCACAGACAACCCGGTGATCGCTTTTCCACAGGGCGACGAGGGGAGGATCGTCGGGTAGGATTATGCTGGAGATGCTACTTGGAGATGCTACTTGGAGGACTTCAATCTATCCTCTTCTACATGCTGTAAGGCGGAGGCTGCCAGAAGCGTAGTCTTCGACAGGATTAGCTATCCCCCTCTTATTCTGGCATTCTGCAGTTCAGTCCACTGATATGGCCTCCTTACACATATACCCATGCATATGTAGTGTAGCTCCTTGCTTGCGAGTACTTTGGATGAGTACTCACGGTTGCTTTTCTCCCTCTTTTCCCCCTTTCCCTTCTACCTGGTTGTCGCAACCAGATGCTGGAGCCCTGGAGCCAGACGCCACCATCGACGACGACCCCCCCTACTACACCGGAGGTGCCTACTACTATGTGCAGCCCGCTGACGACGACCAGGAGTAGTTAGGAGGATCCCAGGCAGGAGGCCTGTACCTCTTTCGATCTGTATCCCAGTTTGTGCTAGCCTTCTTAAGGCAAACTTGTTTAACTTATGTCTGTACTCAGATATTGTTGCTTCCGCTGACTCGTCTATGATCGAGCACTTGTATTCGAGCCCTCGAGGCCCCTGGCTTGTATTATGATGCTTGTATGACTTATTTTATTTGTAGAGTTGTGTTGTGATATCTTCCCGTGAGTCCCTGATCTTGATCGTACACATTTGCGTGCATGATTAGTGTACAATTGAATCGGGGGCGTCACAGCGCCCTTGGTCGTCATGGCTTGCGTCATGGACACCTCGTGAGGTACCCCGCCTTGATCTCTCCACCTCCTCCCGAGCCAGCCTGATGAGGCCGTGCCTGAGGAAGCCCCGTGTCGTCCGCCCCGCGAGGCTTGGCCCCTCGCGAGGGTCTTGGGTCTGTGTTGATGGAGATGGGCCGTGCTGGGCTCCCCTTTGAGCCACGCCGCAAGCCGCAGGCAGGCAAGTCTGGGGACCCCCGTTCTCAGAACACCGACAGTGGCCTGCTCCCCAATGTGATTTGCAGAACAATAATCTTCGCATGCTCGCTGTAGCAGCAGTGTCAATGTCCCACCTGTCTCTCCCTTTTCTATCATACCGCCTGTCTCTCCCTTTTCTCTCTCACACTAGCAGACAACACATCTCTCTCACTTCTCTTATATTTCTCACATCATCTCTCTCTTTCTTTTTCTATCTGACACACATCACCTCTTTCTGCTTGTCTCTCGTGCATTACACATCTCTCCCTTCTCCCTCCCACAACGCCTCTCTCTTCTTTTATCTCTCAAACTGTCAGACAATGTCACAACACCTCTCTCTCTCTCTCCTCTTCTGATTCTCAGAACCACACTCTCTCCCCCCTCCTTTTCTCTTACACACAGCAGCACCTCTCATCATCTCTCCTCTGCTGTAGAGAGTAGAGAATGGATGAAGTGCTCCTTCGCATGGGAGAGAGAGAGAGAGTTGATGTGACTCCTATGATAATCTTTGGGAGAGAGAAAGAAATGGGAGGGGAGAGAGCAGCTGTGAGATTCTTGTGAGAGAAAAAAAAGGTAACCTGCAACTCTGCAGGCGGAGGGGGACGCGCTTGGCAGCAGGCGCCAGCTCCTGTGTGCCCGCATGCGCCAGCTGCTGTGTGCTAGTGGCCCGCACTAGCTAGGAGGGAATCTTGCTACTATTCACTAGCCCCGTCTTTTCAGACTAAACACTCTGTAGCTACTGGCACTAGCACATATCTCCATAGCGTGATCAACGGCATAGATAGGAGGCGCCGTGTAGGACGAGCTACAAAGGAACTTTACGGGGAGTACATAATAACCAACTCAAGTGCAAAAAAAGGGTAATCTTATTTGATGGGTTTTCTTAACGAATATGAAGCTGCGAAATTAGAGTTTGTCTAATGTTCACCAACTACAGCTTCTGAATTACCCCAAGAACTAACAAAGTGAGTTTATTTTTAGCTACAAAGCTGAAATCTATTACAAAGGACACTTTGCTTACAAAATAAAATGGATATCCCATCAAACTGCATATCAATATTTTTTTACCTAAGCCTAGATCAGCAAAAACACAGAGTGGCAATGTTCTTCAGAAAAATCACATACCTTCTTGTCCAGCTATTGCTTGCTTCGAAACAAAACCCAAACTCGCCAACAACAACATCCAACGCAACCACATACTGGGCGGCGGTGTGCTGCCCACAAGCGTTGTAAGCAAACCCTGCGGCTCCACCACGTCCACCACCCTAGGCGAAATTGGTCTGAACCGAAGGAACCAAATCAGTCAAACAATGCAACTCTGAAGAAATGTTTACCCTGTTTTTACATAGATGCAGAGGGAGATGGGTTACCTAATAGAGGAGCTTCTTAAGGATGAGCTATGTGGCACATCTGCTACTATACATTATATGTTTACAATTGTGATGAAGGATGGGTCGTTTGCTTGTATGCCTGGCTGAGTAGGTGTTGAATTTAGTCTGTACTATTTGAGTTTGAAATACTTGAAACAATATTTCCTTGTATCCACATATATAGCTTGAGATAGTCTGCACTCATTGGATCACTACCTTTTACTGTGAAGTTGCAAATAGGTAGTTGTTATTGAGTTCAATATTCTTTCTAGTGCTTGCTAGAGTACTCTGTGTAGCAGAAAGCTGCGTAAAATAAATCATGTTTAATGCACAAGCAGTATTCGGTTTGGTTGCAATCTACTCGTACAATTTCTGTAATATTCTCATGTTACCCAAAGAAAGAGGGGGAGAGGGATTAGAAGAGACTCAATCCCTAGGGGATTGGGTGGCTCTTGTTGTCTCCGGTATGCTTCGAGTGTGTGTGTGTGTGTGTGT
>NC_041390.1:595943691-595963609 GCF_002162155.2 Triticum dicoccoides | reverse complement strand
GCAGCCTGAGCGGAGGCCGCAGGTCGCATAGGCGATGGAAGATGAGTAGGGGAAGATGGAGGGAGCCGCCGCCGTCGGGGCTCGGGCGGGGCTAGATGGAGTGGAGGGCAAGGAAGGAGTAGGAGAGTTACCTGAGCGAAGGCTCTCGTCGCCGTCGGACTTGCCGCGGGAGGCACCACGTCCGTCCGCTCGTGCGTCGTCACCCCGTGGGAAGGGGAGGAAGATGGGCCGTGGCTGCACAAGGGGAAGGAGGGAGGAGAGCGGCGACGCGAGGGAAGGAGGAAGGGAGCAGCGGCGGCGGCGCAGAGGAGAGGAGGAAGACGGGCGGCGGCTGCGCAGAGGAGACGAGGAGGACGGGCGACGGCGGCGCAGAGGAGAGGAGGAGGTAGGGTTACGGGAGGGAAGGACAGAGCGGGGTGCGCCGTGCGCGTGCGCGGGTTTGGGTTGCTGCACTTATATGCCACCAGGTGAAATGACGGAAGTACCATTGGTGGGCCACCAAATTTACAGGCGGTGGCATGGCGACTCCGAGCGGACGGCCAGGGTCGCTGCGGGCTCGATCGGACGGTTAGAATTGGTCCACCCAGAGATCCGACGGTCAGGACGCGCTCGGGAAGACGACCGGACGGCTACGAGGGCACATGGCGTGAGATTGCTTCATTTTTGCTCAGACTCTAACAATGGGATTCGCGCAGCTGAGTTTCTTGTTTGAATTCGGCCCATTAAGGCGCATGCCCAGTCCGATTGCTTTTTTCCCTTCTGTTTTCTGGTTGGGCTCTTTCCTTTTGTCCTTTTTTTGTTCTGTCAGGTCTGGTTGTTCATTGGGGCGTGCTGGACGTGCGTGATAGATTGCTTTAACCTTTTGTTCCTCTCGTGTTTTTATAAATAATTTGTTGTTGCCTCCGTTCCATAATATAAAAGCGTCTTTTATATTACACTAGTGTGAAACTTATATTACGGAACGGAGGGAGTAGTATAAATTGAGGCAGGTTTGACCGCGGAGTTAGTGGGCTGGTGGGTTGAAAGCAAGTACCTAATATACACCTACGTCAAAATGTTTATATTTCTTTTTTGGTTCTGATTTTGTTTCTTTTTAAAATTTCCATTGTTTTTATGTTTTCATTTTACTTTCTTTTTGCTTCATTCTTTACATTTCTTGATATTTCTTATTCCTTTTCCTCAAACATTGTTTCACGGTTTATGAACAATATATTCCACCCTATTGATTTTTTTAAAAATCTGCAATGTTCTAACATAGACTTTCAAAATGGACATCTTTTTGTGTGCATAATGTATTTTAAATATGTGATGACCATGTTTATTTCATGTGTATGTACGTATATATGCGAATAAATTCCCATTTTTCTATGTTAATGCATGTCGTTTGACATGTTTTTTTGAACAGGTTTTTATGTTTAAACCTTTTTTGTCTGGTCCCTGTGGCATTTATTATTATTTTTGGATTTTGTATTATCACTTTTTCCTTGTCTTCTTTTTAATGGTCTTTTTAAACCTTCTTTTTGCTAACAACAAGATCCTTGTTATACATTTTTTTGGCATTTTGTCTTATCACTTTTTGTTGCCTTATTTTTTAATGATCATTTTAAACCTTTTTCTCGCTAGCAACAAGATTCGTGTTATCCATTTTGTTTTTAATATTTATTAAACAACAATTTTATTTTTGAAAATTGAAAATATTGCCATATGGTCACACAAATTGCCCTCGGATGCAACTGCATGTCTTCAACGCCTCGCAACTCAGTGACATTTCGTCGCTGTGGGGGGTGGGGGTGATGGGGCAGCTGCATGTCTACCACTAGGCACAAAAATACAGAGTGTCGCATTTCGACTACAACATGTCTTTTTCAATGGAACCGCACCTTTGTGGTGTTTTATCGGGGAAGGGGCAGTTGCATGTCTGCCACTAAGCCTGCAACTACAAGTATCACCCTCCAATGCAACTCTATGGTGTTATGTCGAAATGGGTTGTTGCATGTCTATCATTAGTCATGCAACTACAAATGTTGTTCCATCTGTAACCTCATGTCTTCAAACCATCTGCAACTTTGTCGTTTTTATTAAGAGGGGTAGTTGCATGTCAACCACTAATGCCGTGGAATTTTCACGGCAGATGTCCTCTTGCAAGGACTTAATCGTGGAGCCATCGCAACTAGGAAGCTTAAAGGGGTTAATCGGAACAAAAGACATGCGAGGTTTATACTAGTTCAGCCCCTTGCGGTGAAGGAAGGCCTACGTCTAGTTGGGTTGGTATTGCTTGAGGTTTCGATGACCAGGGAGCGAAATACGCTATGCCTGGCTCTCGATGAGTTGTTTCTTGCCTCTGCCTCTTTTTGGGGAGCCCTGCCCCTCCTTATATAAGTTGAAGGGGCGGCTTACATGTAGAGTCCCAGTAGGATTAGAACTAACTTATTCTCTATTACAAGTCGGATACAAGTACGGGTCTTGCTTCCTCGTAAAGGAAATATTCCTCATCCTTCTGTCTTAAGCCGACCCACCATAATATGAGCCGGCCTACTGGGCCTTGGGCCTAGTCTTGTATGTGACCCGCCGATGGGGTCATCCGTGAGTCGTCTGACCAGTGAGCCGCCAGACCCGTGAGTCGCCAGTCCTCCGGCGAGTCATCGGTGAAGCGCTAAGTCCGGCCGGGTCATACCGCGGGGTATATCCCTGACATTAGCCCCCAGTTTAATTTGGATTTATCCATGTTAAATTGATCCTGTAAACAAACACAAGAACAACTTTAACAGATTGTGTTCCGGGTTAAAAATTCTTGTACGCCGGCACCTGATCATCCTTAATTCCTTGTGCTCCGGGTTAAATATTCTCCTGAGACGGGACCTGATTATCCTTAGGTCCAATTGTCATTTCCTTCATCTAGAAAATCCGGGACAAATAAGCTAGCTTCATACTCAATTTGCTGATGTTGGTTTCTCATAGAAAAATATTGTGAAGAATAATCCACTTGAGTCGGCTTCCAAGGTGCCGGGTTAAATAATTTTGGTCTTCAAATACTCATCAGATATTCAGCCGGCGATGTAAAACTTGCCGGTTTATCATTACCAAAAATTGCCGGATTATAAAATAGTCAATGCCGGGTCATAATTGTTGTTGACACCGGTTTATGTAATTGATCCTCCTGATTTGCTCAAAACTGATAATTTGAAGATTTTTCTCCCATATATCCATATTACCTATAGCCCCCAAGTCTTGAGCAGAACAAAGTGATGGTTTAAGACTTGCTCCAATAAATGTTGCAACCTTGAAGAAATTCGGTTTATTCATCTCAATCATATAAACTGAATATTCCACACATGTAGCCCCCAAGTGTCAGGTTGTCATGCTTGCAGCAAGCTGGGACTTGTAATTGCTTTATGCTCATGAGAACTTCAACAAGTGTAGCCCCCAAGGTCCGGGTCATTATGCAATAATGAGCAGGGACTTTGTAGATATAACCATGTAAATTTGAACAGCAATGTGTAGCCCCCAAGGGCCGGCTTAGTAAGATAATACTGAGCTGGGACTTTGTATATAATTGATAATGACATCGTATAATATAGTCTCCACCATGGGGCTTGAACCCACGTCAACAAGGTTAAGAGCTTTGTACTCCACCAACTGAATACTGGACCGTTCAATATAATGGATTAATGCTTGTGTACCTTGAATTTTTGACAGGAGCAATTGGTAGCCCCTAAGGGCCAACTCATTTAGAATGTGATGAGTCAGGTCTTCAATAAGTTGAGCAAAAAATGACTTTGCATTAGCCCCCAAGTGCCATGGTGCATGCTGGCAGTGACATGGGACTTGCATATTTGATATAATCCCAATCTGAATAATGTAGCCCCCATGTGCCGGGTCGTAAGCCTACAACAACTCGGGACTATTCCTTCCATTGTAGAATAAAAAATAATAGCCCTTGCGCTAAAGCGACTTTGAAAACCTCAATCATAACACGGGTTATTGATAATCACAATAGAAATCCAGCCATGTTGGCTATTCAAGATTTGAATAATATAATCCGGTATGAAAACCTCAATCATTCAATATCATCATGAAAATCCAGCCAGTTTTGGCTATTAAAGATTTGAATACCTCATCGGTTGACAAGTTGAAAGAACAAGTGCTCCCCAGGTGGTTTTGGTAATTAATGACAACATATCTCTTGTTGGACTAACATTTTTAACTAGTATGTTTTAGACAAGTTCAACAATGGAGTGGCATGGACTAAAGGTTGTGGGAACTCCTTCAAGATGCTAAGGACAAAGGATTGGCTAAAGCTTCAAGCTCAAGACTCTTCATTTTACATTTTAGTGATCCAAGATCACATTGAGTCCATAGGAAAAGCCAATACTATCAAGGAGGGATGAGGTGTTGCTTAATGAGCCACTTGCTTCATGTGCTTAATAATATGCTCCAAAACCCTCAGCTACTTTCCCACTTCCTCATATGACCTAAATCCAAAACCAAAATCGGACCTACCGAATCTTTCTATCCGGCGCCACCGAGTTTCACTTGTCATAGCCATTGCCAAACCCTAGCAAATCGGTTCTACCGATAGGGATCTCGGTCTCACCGAGATGGGATTGTAATCTCACTGTGTATGTCCATTGCCAAAATCGGTCTCACCGAGTCTGTGCAATCGGTACTACCGAGATTGCAATGTAAACTCACTGTTTCCTGTTCGTAACATTTCGGTCTCACCGAGAAGAGCGAATCGGTCCCATCGAGTTTACCTGACCAACCCTCTGGTTAGCTTATTACCAAATCGGTCTCACCGAGTTTGTGTAATCGGTCTCACCGAGATTACGTTATGCCCTAACCCTAACCATATCGGTCCTACCGAGTTGCATGTCAGTCCCACCAAAAATCTCTAACGGTCACTAGGTTTACTATTTCGGTCTGACCGAGTTTGTTGATTCGGTCCCACCGAGATTGGTAAATTGTGTGTAACGGTTGGATTTTGTGTGGAGGCTATATATACCCCTCCACCTCCTCTTCACTCGTGGAGAGAGCCATCAGAACACATCTACACTTCCAACTCATATGTTCTGAGAGAGAACCACCTACTCATGTGTTGAGGCCAAGATATTCCATTCCTACCATATGAATCTTGATCTCTAGCCTTCCCCAAGTTGCTTTCCACTCAAATCTTCTTTCCACCAAATCCAAATCCTGTGAGAGAGAGAGTTGAGTGTTGGGGAGACTATAATTTGAAGCACAAGAGCAAGGAGTTCATCATCAACACACCATTTGTTACTTCTTGGAGAGTGGTGTCTCCTAGATTGGATAGGTGTCACTTGGGAGCCTCCGACAAGATTGTGGAGTTGAACCAAGGAGTTTGTAAGGGCAAGGAGATCGCCTACTTCGTGAAGATCTACCGCTAGTGAGGCAAGTCCTTCGTGGGTGACGGCCATGGTGGGATAGACAAGGTTGCTTCTTAGTGGACCCTCCGTGGGTGGAGCCCTCCGTGGACTCGCGCAACCATTACCCTTCGTGGGTTGAAGTCTCCATCAACGTGGATGTAGGATAGCACCACCTATCCGAACCACGGGAAAAACATCCGTGTCTCCAATTGCGTTTGAATTCTCCAAACCCTTCCCTTTACATTCTTGCAAGTTGCATGCTTTACTTTCCGCTGCCTATATACTCTTTGCATGCTTGCTTGATATGTATTGTGAATGTTGAAATTGTGCCTAAACTCTACTTAAACCGAAAAAGCTTAAAAATTGCAACTTTAGCACTAAGTGTCTAATCACCCCCCTCTAGACACATCTACTTCAAGGTCCTACACAAGTAAATCCGGAGTTTAAATACCTGGGGGCTCTTGGCCGATGACGACTTAATGCGCATTCATTGTAACCCGATGGCCTATAGCCCTTGAGAAAATCAATAATTGATAACCCTTTTGAGACACCAATTTCAGTGATGAGCTTGGACTGAAGCATTTATATAAGTCATAATTCTGCAAATCCTGCATAGAGGTTAAACAACATATGCCCTGGCGACTTAACGTCAAGAGCCAGGGCGGGTAACCACCCAAATGTAGTCTTACCCTGCACACAAGTAGATCACAAGAACCCTTGGCGGTTTACCACAGTGCGGGTCATAATACCTCACATATAACCACTGTGATATTGAATTTGTACTGCCGGTTTACATGACCTGTGCAGTAAGGGTGATAACCCAATCTTTAGAAGCCAATGTTGGGGAACGTAGTAATTTCAAAAAAATTCCTACGCACAGGCAAGATCATGGTGATGCATAGCAACGAGAGGGGAGAGTGTTGTCTACGTACCCTCGTAGACCGAAGCGGAAGCGTTGACGCAACATAGAGGAAGTAGTCGTACGTCTTCCCGGTCCAACCGATCCAAGCACCGTTACTCCGGCACCTCCGAGTTCTTGGCACACGTACAGCTCGATGACGCTCCCTGGGCTCCGATCCAGCAAAGCTTCGGGGATGAGTTCTGTCAACACGACGGCGTGGTGACAATCTTGATGTTCTACCGTCGCAGGGCTTCGCCTAAGCGCTGCTACAATATGACCGAGGTGGAATATAGTGGAGGGGGCACCGCACACGGCTAAGGAACGATCACGATGATCAACTTGTGTGTTCTAGGGTGCCCCCCTGCCCCCGTATATAGGAGAAAGGGGGAGGCCGGCCGGCCCTTGGGACGCGCCAAGGAGAGGGGGGGAGTCCTCCTCCTAGTGGGAGTAGGACTCCCCTTTCCTAGTCCAACTAGGAATAGAGAGGGGGAAAGAAAGAGAGGGAGAGGGAGAGGGAAAGGGGGGCAGCACCCCCCCTTCCTAATCCAATTCGGACTCCCCATGAGGGGGGCGCGCCACCTCCTGGGCTGCTGCCCTCTCTCTCCCCTCAGGCCCACTACGGCCCATTACTTCCCCGGGGGGTTCCGGTAACCCCTCCAGCACTCCGGTTTTATCCGAAATCACCCGGAACAATTCCGGTGTCCGAATATAGTCGTCCAATATATCGATCTTTATGTCTCGACCATTTCTAGACTCCTCGTCATGTCCATGATCACATCCGGGACTCCGAACAACCTTTGGTACATCAAAATACATAAACTTATAATGAAACTGTCATCGTAACTTTAAGCGTGCGGACTCTACGGTTCGAGAACAATGTAGACATGACCGAGACACGTTTCCGGTCAATAACCAATAGCGGGACCTGGATGCCCATATTGGCTCCTACATATTCTACGAAGATCTTTATCGGTCAGACCGCATAACAACATACGGCATTCCCTTTGTCACCGGTATGTTACTTGCCCGAGATTCGATCGTTGATATCCAATACCTAGTTCAATCTCGTTACCGGCAAGTCTCTTTACTCGTTCCGTAATACATCATCCCGCAACTGACTCATTAGTTCCAATGCTTGCAAGGCTTAAGTGATGTGCATTACCGAGAGGGCCCAGAGATACCTCTCCGACGATCGGAGTGACAAATCCCAATCTCGAAATACGTCAACCCAACATGTACCTTTGGAGACACCTGTAGAGCACCTTTATAATCACCCAGTTACGTTGTGACGTTTGGTAGCACACAAAGTGTTCCTCCGGCACACGGGAGTTACATAATCTCATAGTCATAGGAACATGTATAAGCCATGAAGAAAGCAATAGCAACATACTAAACGATCAGGTGCTAAGCTAGTGGAATGGGTCATGTCAATCAGATCATTCAACTAATGATGTGATCCCGTTAATCAAATGACAACTCTTTGTCCATGGTTAGGAAACATAACCATCTTTGATTAACGAGCTAGTCAAGTAGAGGCATACTAGTGACACTCTGTTTGTCTATGTATTCGCACATGTATTATGTTTCCGGTTAATACAATTCTAGCATGAATAATAAATATTTATCATGATATAAGGAAATAAATAATATCTTTATTATTGCCTCTAGGGCATATTTCCTTCAGTCTCCCACTTGCACTAGAGTCAATAATCTAGATTACATAGTAATGATTCTAACACCCATGGAGCCTTGGTGCTGATCATGTTTTGCTCATGAAAGAGGCTTAGTCAACGGGTCTGCCACATTCAGATCCGTATGTATCTTGCAAATCTCTATGTCTCCCACCTGGACTAGATCCCGGATGGAATTGAAGCGTCTCTTGATGTGCTTGGTTCTTTTGTGAAATCTGGATTCCTTTGCCAAGGAAATTGCACCAGTATTGTCACAAAAGATTTTCATTGGACCCGATGCACTAGGTATGACACCTAGATCGGATATGAACTCCTTCATCCAGACTCCTTTGTTTGCTGCTTCCGAAGCAGCTATGTACTCTACTTCACATGTAGATCCCGCCACGACGCTTTGTTTATAATTGCACCAACTCACAGCTCCACCGTTTAATGTAAACACGTATCTGGTTTGTGATTTAGAATCGTCCGGATCAGTGTCAAAGCTTGCATCAACGTAACCGTTTACGATAAGCTCTTTGTCACCTCCATATACGAGAAACATATCCTTAGTCCTTTTCAGGTATTTCAGGATGTTCTTGACCGCTGTCCAGTGATCCACTCCTGGATTACTTTGGTACCTCCCTGCTAAACTTATAGCAAGGCACACATCAGGTCTGGTACACAGCATTGCATACATGATAGAGCCTATGGCTGAAGCATAGGGAACATCTTTCATTTTCTCTCTATCTTCTGCAGTGGTCGGGCATTGAGTCTGACTCAACTTCACACCTTGTAACACAGGCAAGAACCCTTTCTTTGCTTGATCCATTTTGAACTTCTTCAAAATCTTGTCAAGGTATGTGCTTTGTGAAAGTCCAATTAAGCGTCTTGATCTATCTCTATAGATCTTTATTCCTAGTATGTAAGCAGCTTCACCGAGGTCTTTCATTGAAAAACTCTTATTCAAGTATCCCTTTATGCTATCCAGAAATTCTATATCATTTCCAATCAGTAATATGTCATCCACATATAATATCAGAAATCTACAGAGCTCCCACTCACTTTCTTGTAAATACAGGCTTCTCTGAAAGTCTGTATAAAACCAAATGCTTTGATCACACTATCAAAGCGTTTATTCCAACTCCGAGAGGCTTGCACCAGTCCATAAATGGATCGATGGAGCTTGCACACTTTGTTAGGTCCCTTTGGATCGACAAAACCTTCCGGTTGCATCATATACAACTCTTCTTCCAGAAATCCATTCAGGAATGCAGTTTTGACATCCATCTGCCAAATTTCATAATCATAAAATGCGGCAATTGCTAACATGATTCGGACAGACTTAAGCATCGCTACGGGTGAGAAGATCTCATCGTAGTCAACCCCTTGAACTTGTCAAAAACCTTTTGCAACAAGTCGAGCTTTGTAGATAGTAATATTACCGTCAGCGTCAGTCTTCTTCTTGAAGATCCATTTATTCTCAATTGCTTGCCTATCATCGGGCAAGTCAACGAAAGTCCATACTTTGTTTTCATACATGGATCCCATCTCAGATTTCATGGCTTCAAGCCATTTTGCGGAATCTGGGCTCACCATCGCTTCTTCATAGTTCGTAGGTTCATCATGATCTAGTAGCATGATTTCCAGAACAGGATTACCGTACCACTCTGGTGCGGATCTTACTCTGGTTGACCTACGAGGCCCAGTAGTAACTTGATCTGAAATTTCATGATCATCATCATTAAATTCCACACCAATTGGTGTAGGTGTCGCAGAAACCGCTTTCTGTGACGAACTACTTTCCAATAAGGGAGCAGGTACAGTTACCTCATCAAGTTCTACTTTCCTCCCACTCACTTCTTTCGAGAGAAACTCCTTCTCTAGAAAGGATCCATTCTTAGCAACGAATGTCTTGCCTTCGGATCTGTGATAGAAGGTGTACCCATTAGTCTCCTTTGGGTATCCTATGAAGACACATTTCTCTGATTTGGGTTCGAGCTTATCAGGTTGAAGCTTTTTCACATAAGCATCGCAGCCCCAAACTTTAAGAAACGACAACTTTGGTTTCTTGCCAAAACATAGTTCATAAGGCGTCGTCTCAACGGATTTTGATGGTGCCCTATTTAACGTGAATGCGGACGTCTCTAAAGCATAACCCCAAAACGATAGCGATAAATCAGTAAGAGACATCATAGATCGCACCATATCTAGTAAAGTACGATAACGACGTTCGGACACACCATTACGCTGTGGTGTTCCAGGTGGCGTGAGTTGCGAAACTATTCCGCATTGTTTCAAATGTACACCAAACTCGTAACTCAAATATTCTCCTCCATGATCAGATCGTAGAAACTTTATTTTCTTGTTACGATGATTTTCAACTTCACTCTGAAATTCTTTGAACTTTTCAAATGTTTCAGACTTATGTTTCATTAAGTAGATATATCCATATCTGCTTAAGTCATCTGTGAAGGTGAGAAAATAATGATATCCGCCACGAGCCTCAATATTCATCGGACCACATACATCTGTATGTATGATTTCCAACAAATCTGTTGCTCTCTCCATAGTACCAGAGAACGGTGTTTTAGTCATCTTGCCCATGAGGCACGGTTCGCAAGTACCAAGTGATTCATAATCAAGTGGTTCCAAAAGTCCATCAGTATGGAGTTTCTTCATGCGCTTTACACCGATATGACCTAAACGGCAGTGCCACAAATAAGTTGCACTATCATTATCAACTCTGCATCTTTTGGTTTCAACATTATGAATATGTGTATCACTACTATCGAGATTCATCAGAAATAGACCACTCTTCAATGGTGCATGACCATAAAAGATATTACTCATATAAATAGAACAACCATTATTCTCTGGTTTAAATGAATAACCGTCTCGCATCAAACAAGATCCAGATATAATGTTCATGCTCAAAGCTGGCACCAAATAACAATTATTTAGGTCTCATACTAATCCCGAAGGTAGATGTAGAGGTAGCGTGCCGACCGCGATCACATCGACTTTGGAACCATTTCCCACACGCATCATCACCTCATCCTTTGCCAGTGTTCGCTTAATCCGTAGTCCCTGTTTCGAGTTGCAAATATTAGCAACAGAACCAGTATCAAATACCCAGGTGCTACTGCGAGCTCTAGTAAGGTACACATCAATAACATCTATATCACATATACCTTTGTTCACCTTGCCATCCTTCTTATCCGCCAAATACTTGGGGCAGTTCCGCTTCCAGTGACCAGTCTGCTTGCAGTAGAAGCACTCAGTTTCAGGCTTAGGTCCAGACTTGGGTTTCTTCTCTTGAGCAGCAACTTGCTTGCTATTCTTCTTGAAGTTCCCCTTCTTCTTCCCTTTGCCCTTTTTCTTGAAACTAGTGGTCTTGTTGACCATCAACATTTGATGCTCCTTTTTGATTTCTACCTCCGCAGCTTCAGCATTGCGAAGAGCTCAGGAATAGTCTTATTCATCCCTTGCATATTATAGCTCATCACGAAGCTTTTGTAGCTTGGTGGCAGTGATTGGAGAATTCTGTCAATGACGCAATCATCTGGAAGATTGACTCCCATCTGAATCAAGTGATTATTATACCCAGACATTTTGAGTATATGCTCACTGACAGAACTGTTCTCCTCCATCTTGCAGCTATAGAACTTGTTGGAGACTTCATGTCTCTCAATTCGGGCATTTGCTTGAAATATTAACTTCAACTCCTGGAACATCTCATATGCTCCATGACGTTCAAAATGTCGTTGAAGTCCCGATTCTAAGCCGTAAAGCATGGCACACTGAACTATCGAGTAGTCATCAGCTTTGCTCTGCCAGATGTTCATAACATCTGGTGTTGCTCCAGCAGCAGGCCTGGCACCCAGCGGTGCTTCCAGGACGTAATTCTTTTGTGCAGCAATGAGGACAATCCTCAAGTTACGGACCCAGTCCGTGTAATTGCTACCATCATCTTTCAACTTTGCTTTCTCAAGGAACGCATTAAAATTCAACGGAACAACAACACGGGCCATCTATCTACAATCAAACATAAGCAAGATACTATCAGGTACTAAGTTCATGATAAATTTAAGTTCAATTAATCATATTACTTAAGAACTCCCACTTAGATAGACATCCCTCTAATCCTCTAAGTGATCACGTGATCCAAATCAACTAAACCATAACCGATCATCACGTGAAATGGATTAGTTTTCAATGGTGAACATCATTATGTTGATCATATCTACTATATGATTCACGCTCGACCTTTCGGTCTCCGTGTTCCGAGGCTATATCTGCATATGCTAGGCTCGTCAAGTTTAACCTGAGTATTCTGCATGTGCAAAACTGGCTTGCACCCGTTGTAGATGGACGTAGAGCTTATCACACCCGATCATCACGTGGTGTCTGGGCACGACAAACTTTGGCAACGGTGCATACTCAGGGAGAACACTTCTTGATAATTTAGTGAGAGATCATCTTATAATGCTACCGTCAATCAAAGCAAGATAAGATGCATAAAAGATAAACATCACATGCAATCAATATAAGTGATATGATATGGCCATCATCATCTTGTGCTTGTGATCTCCATCTCCGAAGCACCGTCATGATCACCATCGTCACCGGCGCGACACCTTGATCTCCATCATAGCATCGTTGCCGTCTCGCCAATCTTATGCTTCTACGACTATCGCTACCGCTTAGTGATAAAGTAAAGCATTACAGGGCGATTGCATTGCATACAATAAAGCAACAACCATATGGCTCCTGCCAGTTGCCGATAACTCAGTTACAAAACATGATCATCTCATACAATAAAATTTAGCATCATGTCTTGACCATATCACATCACAACATGCCCTGCAAAAACAAGTTGGACGTCCTCTACTTTGTTTGTTGCAAGTTTTACGTGGCTGCTACGGGCTTAACTAAGAACCAATCTTACCTACGCATCAAAACCACAACGATAGTTTGTCAAGTTGATGCCGTTTTAACCTTCGCAAGGACCGGGCGTAGCCAAACTCGGTTCAACTAAAGTTGGAGAAACTGACACCCGCCAGCCACCTGTGTGCAAAGCACGGCGATAGAACCAGTCTCGCGTAAGCGTACGCGTAATGTCGGTCCGGGCCGCTTCATCCAACAATACCGCTGAACCAAAGTATGACATGCTGGTAGGCAGTATGACTTATATCGCCCACAACTCACTTGTGTTCTACTCGTGCATATAACATCAAACCATAAAACCTAGGCGATGATACCACTATTGGGGAACGTAGTAATTTCAAAAAATTTCCCACGCACACGCAAGATCATGGTAATGCATAGCAACGAGAGGGGAGAGTGTTGTCTACGTACCCTCGTAGACTGAAGTGGAAGCGTTGACGCAACATAGAGGAAGTAGTGTACGTCTTCCCGGTCCAACCGATCCAAGCACCGTTACTCCGGCACCTCCGAGTTCTTGGCACACGTACAGCTCGATGACGCTCCCCGGGCTCCGATCCAGCAAAGCTTCGGGGATGAGTTCTGTCAACACGACGGCGTGGTGACGATCTTGATGTTCTACCGTCGCAGGGCTTCGCCTAAGCGCTGCTACAATATGACCGAGGTGGAATATGGTGGAGGGGGGCACCGCACACGGCTAAGGAACGATCACGATGATCAACTTGTGTGTTCTAGGGTGCCCCCCTGCCCCCGTATATAAAGGAGCAAGGGGGAGGCTGGCCGGCCCTTGGGGAGCACCAAGGAGAGGGGGGGGGGTCCTCCTCCTAGTGGGAGTAGGACTCCCCTTTCCTAGTCCAACTAGGAATAGAGAGGGGGAAGGAAAGTGAGGGAGAGGGAGAGGGAGAGGGAAAGGGGGGCCGCGCCCCCCCTTCCTAGTCCAATTCGGACTCCCCATGAGGGGGGCGCGCCACCTCCTGGGCTGCTGCCCTCTCTCTCCCCTCAGGCCCACTAAGGCCCATTACTTCCCCGGGGGGTTCCGGTAACCCCTCCGGCACTCCGGTTTTATCCGAAATCACCCGGAACAATTCCTGTGTCCGAATATAGTCGTCCAATATATCGATCTTTATGTCTCAACCATTTCGAGACTCCTCGTCATGTCCATGATCACATCCGGGACTCCGAACAACATTCAGTACATCAAAATACATAAACTTATAATGAAACTGTCATCGTAACTTTAAGCGTGCGGACCCTACGGTTCGAGAACAATGTAGACATGACCGAGACACGTTTCCGGTCAATAACCAATAGTGGGACATGGATGCCCATATTGGCTCCTACATATTCTACGAAGATCTTTATCGGTCAGACCGCATAACAACAGACGTCATTCCCTTTGTCATCGGTATGTTACTTGCCCGAGATTCGATCGTCGGTATCCAATACCTAGTTCAATCTCGTTAACGGCAAGTCTCTTTACTCGTTCCGTGATACATCATCCTGCAACTGACTCATTAGTTCCAATGCTTGCAAGGCTTAAGTGATGTGCATTACCGAGAGGGCCCAGAGATACCTCCCCGACGATCGGAGTGACAAATCCCAATCTCGAGATACGTCAACCCAACATGTACCTTTGGAGACACCTGTAGAGCACCTTTATAATCACCCAGTTACGTTGTGACGTTTGGTAGCACACAAAGTGTTCCTCCGGCACACGGGAGTTACATAATCTCATAGTCATAGGAACATGTATAAGTCATGAAGAAAGCAATAGCAACATACTAAACGATCGGGTGCTAAGTAGTGGAATGGGTCATGTCAATTAGATCATTCAACTAATGATGTGATCCCGTTAATCAAATGAAAACTCTTTGTCCATGGTTAGGAAACATAACCATCTTTGATTAATGAGCTAGTCAAGTAGAGGCATACTAGTGACACTCTGTTTGTCTATGTATTCACACATGTATTATGTTTCCGGTTAATACAATTCTAGCATGAATAATAAATATTTATCATGATATAAGGAAATAAATAATATCTTTATTATTGCCTCTAGGGCATATTTCCTTCAGCCAATGCCGCATAGATGATGATTGTCATAAGCTGGCGACTTATAGTCGAAAAGTCAAGCCGGGTTAAGTATAAACCACTCATATATATTTGAGATATGATCCAAAAAAAGGTCTCAAGTCAAACCCAAAAATTGTTGGCAAAAAAGACTTAAAAAGTTTAAGGCTTCTGATTCGTATACGATCAAAAAACTGTTTTCAAAGGGGTTGAGCTAAGATTCGAATACGATCATATAGCCCCCAGTGGCTCTGGCGTTGCCGATAAAGTGGGTATCGACAGCTATGTTCTCTTTGGTTCGAATACGACCTATGTTTGAACAGGAAGCCCCCAAATGACCTTGAGAGTTGTTTAACGACGCTGATTCGAATACGATCCACGTCGAACCCAAAAGAGGTTAAGCTATGATTCGGATACGATCAGGAAGCCCTCTAGTGAGCTTGGCATTGTGCCGATCAAGAGGGTACCGACAGCTATGTTCTCTTTGGTTCGAATACGACCTATGTTTGAACAGAAAGCCCCCAAGTGACCATATAAGTTTTAGCATTACACCGATCAAGAGGGTACCGACAGCTGTGCTCGATGAGCAGGAAGCCCCCAAGTGACCATAATAAGATAAGCCGTAAGGCAGGATACCTATGTTTGAACCGCGCATCATGGCAACACGTTCTTTTTGGCAACCTTTAATTTTTCTTAGAACTCGAACTTGCGAGAGATTAATTCTTTTTGAACCGGAACATTAAACCGGATTTGAAAGCTTCAAAAATTTGTGAGGGACAAATTTACCTTGAGCCGGATTTTGAACCGGATTTGAGAGCTTCATAAATTTGTGAGGGAGAAATTTACCTTGGGCCGGATTTTGAACCGGATTTGAGAGCTTCAGTGCTTTGTGGGAGAAAAATGTCTCTTGAACCGGATTTTAAACCAGAATCCTTATTTTGAGCCGGAAATCCTCTGATGGCTTTTAAATTTTCATCGATCTAGCAGTAATCTCCGGGGCCGGGTTATTTTTCCCTTCAATGACCCGGTGTTCTTGAATTTATTTAAACCGGTTAATTTTGCCGAGTCATACCATTGTAGCCCCTGAGTCTCAAGACGACTCAAGGAGTTGGCTTGAGATTCTCCATATTTGACCATAGAAGAAGGTGTATATCATTGGCGTTGATAGCGCAATGTGAATCCATAGAATGTTGAGGTGACTGCGGCGGGTTATAAATGATCCCGTATGAGCCGTGTCAGCAACTCGGCCAATGGCTCCTTCCAACGGGCTGTTTGAAGTTTAACCAAACTGTAGTGGCGCCGACTTATGCGACTATCCATTGAACCATCCAGTGCAGATGGCGGCTGATAATATATGATAATTTGCCTCCAAATTGTTGGAAGAAAACCGGGCTTCCCAAGTAGTGACTTGCTCATATTCAATAAACAGCTCATCCAGACAAGTGCAGACCGGTGTGTTGATGTAGACCAGGCCGCGAGAAACGGACGGTAAAGACGACCGTAACATCAGAGGCGACACAGACAGATGAGTCGGCCGTGGCACTATCAGCCGGTGCGGGCGAGTTAACCACGTCGTTTTGATGTAGTGGACAATTGTCCTGCATCAACAATATTGCAGACCAAGGCAAAGATAAACTGCTCTTCGACAAAAATAACATGTGCCAATAAAATATATTTTAGATGGATACCACCTGACTCGTCCGGACAGTAAATGAGTCGGCTGCGGCGTTGTAAGCCGGTGCGGACGGAAGAGTCGACCGTGGTGCTGTAAGGTGGTGCGGACGGCCGAGTCGGCCAACACGTTGATGTAAACCGAACCGCAACACATAAGTTCGTGAAGCTGTGCATCACAGCGATCATGTAACTGCGGTATAATGCCATTTTTATAACAGATGATTACCCTGCATATAAAAAATACCATAGAGCAGAGTAGAGTCGCTCGGACTAATTTTAAAGTGTTCTAAGGAAATATATAGAAGAAATAGCACTTGATTTTTTTTATCGGATGAAGGCGGATACTGATGATAAAATCATAGCAAATGTCTGATATGACCCTATCATCTTGGCCTCATAAAAAAGGGCATCTGATCACCGCTTGGGTTTGAAATTAACAAACTTTTCATCGAGCTTATCAGATTCACTTTTAATTTGCTCCATATGCTCACGGAACCCATCAACTGTGCATGAAAATACCGCCCAACTCATCCATAGCATCTCCTGCTAATCCATGCATCGTCCAATTATTTTTTGACTGCGTCAAATAAAGAGGTCCATACGTTTCCGTGATGACTGTCAGGGAACACCAATGGTATTTTATCCCATATTCCATTCTCCATTAGTAGCTGGATGCATGCCTCATCTTGTGCGCTATTAAGTTCTTTCTGAGCAATTGATTTTCCACACCAAACCTGAGAGTAACTTAAGCACAGTCCATACTCCTGTTGGAAATCATCCGCAATAGTTCTTGGCCTATAATATGGGCTAACACGTAGCCCTTCCTGAATAACACTAGCAACTCATCGTTGCGTCCTCAAACGATGTTTTTCTCACAGTTTCAGCATTCTCGGGTGTGCTTCAGACAAGCTCGGCGGGTTTCCAATAGCGGAGGCCGCGGCAGTAGCGGGCGGCTCGTGGCCACTCCAACGAGGGCAGCCGGGCGGCTCACGGTGGTCTGAACTCTGAAGTGAACCGAGGCAGAGTCATGCTCTAGGCGGAGGCAAGGGCGACTCTGCTTGATGCGAGGTTGTGGCGCTCGAGGTTAGTAGCGGAGGCGGCGATTGTGGCTCGACGGGTCAACACCAGGTGGCTTGAGCAGCGCTGTAACAGAGACCAAAACCAGCGACGGTGGCTCAGGCGACTCAGCACGAGGGCAGCAGAAGTGACCGACGCAGGCCCGCTGTAGTAGAGGTGGTTCAGAGGCCTGGGCGACTTCGGAGCGAGGCCAAGGCGATTTAACGCACTGCGGCTGAGACTGAAGCAAGCCGGGACGGAGAGCCGCCCCTAGGCCAACCTCGGAGTTCCTTGGCAGCTCAACAGGCGGACGACGGGCTGAGACCCAGCGCGGAAGCCATCACGGCAGCTCGGGCGCGTGGCGGCGTCTTTGGCGGAGGCTGTCCTGCAAGCGCGGCCGCGGCAGGTCGAGGCCGGCCGGCGGAAGCCGGTAGGGCGGTTCAAAGCAGCAGGGCTGGTCGCGCTCAAACGCGGGCCGGCTCTCGGGTGCGGTGACTCGAGGCAGAAGGGCAACAGCTTGATCCGCCGGAGGCAGTGGCGATTTGACGGTCGGTGGTTCTGAGGCAACGGCTCACAGAGCAGCCCGAGGTGCGGCAGAAACAGGGGCGCACCTGCCGGGTCGACAGGGTGGCTGCCCTTTTGCTGTAGATGGCGGTGACCCGCCAGCAGTGGCAGAAACGGGCAGCCGGCTTAACATAGCCCGGCGGGACCGGCGCAAGGCGACTCAGAGGCGGGGCCGAACCCGACGGAGCGTGGCGCGGGACCCGGCGCGGGAGGCAGTCAGCGAAGGCGCTCAGATGGAAACGGCCATGGCCGGTCTTGCGAGCGGAGCTGCGGGTTGATGTTGTGACCTGGCGGGGTAGAACCACGCCGGACGGCGCTGGTCAGGGCCGGAGCGTCGAAGTAGAAGTGATTTGGCTTGACAGGAACTCCAGGCGGCGGCGTCAGGCGAGGCCGGAGAACCCGAGAGGCGGCAACTCAGCGACTTGAGGCTGAGACGGAGGAGGCGTTCGGGATGAGGGCCCGGCGGCTCTCAACTGGAAACGAGGCCAATCCGATGCCGCAGGGGCGAGGTGAATCCGGCAACTCTGGGTCAAACCTGCTGCGATTCGGCATCGGCGAATCCGGGTCGTGGGCTCGTGGCCATTGATTTCCCATGGTAACTGTCTCTGTTCCGGGTCATGGCCCTTCTCGAGCATTGCATATCAAAAATTCCTTTTAATACTTCTGATCAATTACTACAGGATTTGCTCCCTTGTGAATAACCGCTGATGCACAATAAGCAGTTGACATTAACTGCGGTGGAAACACTTCTGTTGATCTCGGCAACTTGCGGCAACAGAACGAATCGCAACCCTAAATTTTTACTTAAACTCAAATCTTGTACTCCTAGATCCAAGGTAAATCCTGTGTGATTGTCTTGTACCGGTTCTTCTACATCCAGCCGATCGCGAGCTTCTCGATCCCTGGAAAGCTCCCTCTAAGAACTCAACACCACCGTGCGCGTGCCCCAAGGTGGGCGCCAACTGTCGTAGAATTGTCATGGCAGATGTCCTTTTGCAAGGACTTAATCGTGGAGCCATCGCAACTAGGAAGCTTAAAGGGGTTAATCGGGACAAAAGACACGCGAGGTTTATACTAGTTCAGCCCCTTGCGGTGAAGGAAGGCCTACGTCTAGTTGGGTTGGTATTGTTTGAGGTTTCGATGACGAGGAAGCGAAATACGCTATGTCTGGCTCTCGATGAGTTGTTTCTTGCCTCTGCCTCTTTTTGGGGAGCCCTACCCCTCCTTATATAAGTTGAAGGGGCGGCTTACATGTAGAGTCCCAGTAGGATTAGAACTAACTTATTCTCTACTACAAGTCGGATAGAAGTACGGGTCTTGCTTCCTCGTAAAGGAAATATTCCTCATCCTTCTGTCTTAAGCCGACCCACCATAATATGAGCCGGCCTACTGGGACTTGGGCCTAGTCTTCTATGTGACCCGCCGACGGGGTCATCCGTGAGTCGTCTGATCAATGAGCCGCCAGATCCGTGAGTCGCCAGTCCTCCGGCGGGTCATCGGTGAAGCGCCAAGTCCGGCCGGGTCGTACTTCCGGCCGGGTCATACCGCGGGGTATATCCTCGACAACTAAGCATGTAACTGCAAGTCTCGCCCCCATTGCAACTTTGTGGTGTTTTGTCGCAATGGGTAGTTGCATGTCTGCCATTAGGCATGCA
>NC_041390.1:595942390-595943504 GCF_002162155.2 Triticum dicoccoides | reverse complement strand
GCGCGCGTATAGAAACTGCATGCCTCCAACGCAACTACAACTATGTGGTGTTTTTGTCGGTGTGTGTGTGTGTCACGCCCAAGATGCGACCCTATCCTAAAGGAACTCGAAGGTCCCACCAAGGATAGAAGCGCATCTTGAAGACGCTTTTGCAAGGTGGATATCATTACATCATACCATTACATAATAGTTGGGTATACATACAAAAGGCACAACCGCCCCAAAGAATACATCAACATACATGAGATCAACATCCGACTACGGATGACACATAAACAGAAACTCAAACGACAACCACCCTGCTAGCCCAGGCTGCCGACCTGGAACCTATCCCCTGAACGAAGAAGCAGAAGAAGAATTCCAAAACAAGTAAACATCGCTCTCGCGTCATGATCATCGCAATACCTGTACCTGCAACTGTTGTTGTAGTAATCTGTGAGCCACGAGGACTCAGCAATCCCATTACCATGGGTACCAAGACTAGCAAAGCTGAAAGGGTAAGGAAGCGGTAAAGTGGTGAGGTTGCAGTAGCGGCTAAGCAAAGTATGGTGGCAAACTTACGAAAACAAGAGCGAGAAGAGGAGCTTAACAAGCGGTCGTCAACTAGTAATGATCAAGAAGTGATCATGAAATCCTACTTACATCAAACATAACTCAAAAACCGTGTTCTCCTCTCGAACAACCCCGAAAAGAGACAATCACGATTACGCACACGGTTGGTGTATTTTAGAAGAGTTTACTTCAAGTTTACTACAACCAGATATTAACAAATTCCCATCTGCCACATAACCGCGGGCACGGCTCTCTAAAGTTTATACCCTGCAGGGGTGTCCCAACTTAGCCCATCATAAGCTCTCACGGTCAACGAAGGATATTCCTTCTTCCGGGAAGACCCGATCAGTCTCGGAATCCCGGTTACAAGACATTTCGACAATGGTAAAACAAGACCAGCAAAGCCGCCCGATGTGTCGACAATCCCGCTAGGAGTCGCACGTTTCTCGTTCTCAAGACATACCGGATGAGACAAGCTACGAGTAAAAACAACCCTCAAGTTTCGCCGAGGTGGCCACACAGGGTGCTCGGTTCGGACCAATACTTAGAGAAGCACTGGCCC
>NC_041390.1:595916714-595942240 GCF_002162155.2 Triticum dicoccoides | reverse complement strand
TTGGCCGACCCAAGGGAAGGGTAATAGGTTGTTAGGCAAATGTAAAACCAAGGTTGGACCTTGCTGGAGGAGTTTTATTCAAAGCAAACTGTCAAGGGGTTCCCATAACACCCAACCGCGTAAGGAACGCAAAATCAAGGAACATAACACCGGTATGACAGAAACAAGGGAGGCAAGAGTGGAACAAAACACCAGGCATAAGGCCGAGCCTTCCACCCTTTACCAAGTATATAGATGCCTTAATAATATAAGAGATACTGTGATATCCCAACAAAGTTCATGATATCCATGTTCCAACATGGAACAACCTGCAACTGCACCTGCAACTAGCAATGTTATAAGAGGGGATGAGCAAAAGTGGTAACATAGCCAAACAACGGTTTGCTAGGAAGGGTGAAAAGGTTATAGGTTTTCATGGCAATTTGGGAGGCTTGGCAACAAGTGGTAGGTAGCGCAACATAGCGATAGCATCGAGACAACTAGCATAGAAATGATAGCAGTGAGATCCAAGGTGACGGTCATCTTTCCTGAAATCCCGCTAGGAAGAAGAACGAGTCCATGAAGAAGATGAAGCCACGAAGACGAACCAAGCGTAGTCGAACGAATCCTCACGATCGCAACGAAACGGGAACTATCGAGGAGAAGCACACAACATGGTAAACACACCACACATGAACAAGGCATGATGCTCAACCAATTATGATGCATGACAAGGCTACATGAGGCTACGCATGACAAAAGATGATGCATACAAGAGCAACACATTAAAACAACTTTAAATGAGGCCGGAAACAACATATAACAATTCCGGTAAGTCCCCATATGCAAATTTCGAAATTGGTCCAGATCTGAATAAACCTTATGTTCAAGTTGTTAAACAGCAAGTTAAGATGCACCAAAATGATCTACACGAAATTTTAGTCAAGTTACATATAAAGTTCATTTCATTTGGAGCTACGGCCTAGAAGATATGAGCAAAACAAGTTAAACATGACATTGATGCAAAATGCATTCAAATATCAAGCAAACACACTCAAAACATGTATGCAACAAGGTAATATGAAACTACATACAAAACTAAGCAAGTTTCATGTAGAGCACGCTCAAAACGGAGCAACGGTTCAACACATACACATGAAACAAGTTTAAAGGACAAGCTGTTCAAAACAGCAACTAGGCAACTTGCAGGTATCAAAACAACATTCTACAGCACCTCAATATGAAAACACATGGCATGGACGTGATGTACAGGTAAAGTATTACAAAACATGAACACTGAGCTATCTCTAGAAACGACTAGAACATACTCAAAAGGGCATGTCAAGATTGTAAATAATAACAGTTTCAACAAGTTTAAAACAACAACACTATGATAGCATTTTGCAAGCATGGAACAGAGGTATATGATATCCAAAATTAACAAAAATGGCATCTGAACATAGTAATCATAACATTAATCAATATCGAGCTCATGACATGGCATCATGAAGTTAACAGAAAAACTGTAACATCATATAAGCATGTTCATGACAATGAAAACATATGCTACAGGACATATATGAGGCATCAAAAGGCACTTAATGATAAAGAATAACATTGAAAAAAACATGTCAACTAAGCATCTCCAGATTATGCATGGATTAATTGGTAGCATCAAGAAAAGATAGCAACATGATATAGCAGTTTCAGCATTGACAGAACATTAACAACAAGTAGCCCACTTCACAAGCTTGATGCACTCACCAAAAGGCACACAATAATACATGTATTGCACCACTATAAATATGGCATGGATATGCTCCGCAAACATATAGACATCATGCTCATAGGATGCACACCAAAATGCAACGAAAAAGACAAAACATCAAGTTATAACAGTCTCAGCAGGTTAACATCATATAGCACTCTTGCAGTGATGATTAGGGCATCAAGATGAACTCAAACAAGCATGCTACAATGTCACAAAATGAGGAGCACCTCATAATGAACATTTTTATATGTCATACACCACCATAGTATGAACATGCTCAAAGATACACCACTCACAAGATGCATGCATGATATGACAATCTCAGGACTTGCAGATTTTCCGGAAAAAAACAGATGAGGGCTAAATAGCTAAAACACGCACAGGGCAAGGGATTTGAGGGGCTCGCTCACCATGGGCTTGGCCCAGTCGGTGAAGAGGCTAGGCAGAGGCGGGCCGGCCGGGGTGGAGGCAAGGACGAGGCCGGGATCCATCAGATCCGGTGGAGGACGAGGCCGAGGACCCATTCCCGGCGATGGATGGACCTCAGGGAGGCGCGGCTCCATGGCGGGGTTGGGGTCCTGCAGGAGAGAGAGAGAGTTAGCGAGAGGGAGAGACGGGAAGGAGAGGGAGAGACAGAGAGAGGAGTAAATAGCATAAAACTACCACTATTCGTGCTAGGGTTCCAAAAAACCACCACTTTTTTGTTTGTGACTGATACCTACCACTTTTCTCGTCGGCTGTCTCAAAAAACCCAAATCGCCCGTTCCTAGCGTTTTGATCCGTTTTCTGATGGTCCGGGCCCGCCTGTCAGGCCACGTCAGCGCCGCGTGTGACGGCGAGGCCCTTAACGACCCTTACTCGGACCGACCGGTGCAGTCGGACCGCACCCGCTCGCTCGCTTGTTAAGTCGTCTCCCTCCCTCTCACTCTGCTCTCACTCTGCACCCTCTCTCCCGCTCTCACTCTCCTCTCCTCTCTGCTCTTCGACACCGGAAGCTCCACCACCGCCATGCCTTCCTGGAATGATGAGGATACGAGCTCAGAGGATGAGTGCGACATCACAAGCATGGACATGGCTCTTTGGGTAAGTTTTTCGATCTGCTGAGCTAGGGTTAGGGTTCATCTAGGAGCTAGATTAGGTTAGTGTTCATCTTGGTGAGCTAGGGTAAGCTTTGGTTACTGTTATTTAGTAGGCAGGGTTATGGTTGCTGTTTGAGCTATGTTTATGTATGCTTGAAAACTAGGGTTAGGGTTAGGGTTCTTGCTGGATTTGGGAATTAATTTGTGATCTATGTCTGGTTCTGTGAGATAAGGTAATTTTGTTGATGTGTTCATGCAGGAGACCCCTGACACCACCGTGGAGCCTCTTTTCTGTGGCCAGCTGGAGCTTTCTAAACCCACCTCCATGATGCACCACATGAGGCCAATTAAGTGTGTGGCATTTGAAGGAACCTTAACTGGAAGGCATTTCTATGGTTGTCCAGTGCCGCAGGTATAGTACCTTAATTGGAATCATTTTGTTCTAAACCCACACATGTATTTACAAGGATGCCAAGTTGCTGTTCTGAACCCACACAATATTATGTTGGCAAGTTGCTGTTCTGAACCTGCACTGTATTATTTAGGATGAACTGCAATATGACTTGTATTAAGGTATTGAGGGATATGGTTACTATCAAAAATGCTTATGTATAGGAAGCATATATCTGTGAATGTACTTGTACAAGCAAGTTATGTTTCAGTTATAGTTTTAGTTATATTAAGCCTCACCTTCAGTTTCTTAGTCTCACCTTCAGTTTCGTAGTATGATATGATTTGTTTTTATGAAATTGAGTGCACTTAGTGATGTATATTTCAATTTCCAAATGCATAGTGAAGGTGTCAACTTTGCTGTTACTGAGTGGGTTGACAAGCCCTGGCATCCAATTCTTCAAAATTGCTTGTCCAGGCTGTGGGACATGTACCATGAATAGAATTGTGGCAGGGTAGTTGATAAGCAGAAGTATGAGAAGCATTTGGCCAAGCTTAAGACTGAAAATGACAAGCTGTGTAGGATCTTGAGAAGATGTGTCTAGAGGGGGGGTGATTAGACACTTAGTGCCAAAGTTGCAGTTTTTACACTTTTTCGGTTTAAGTGGAGTTTGGGCACAATTTCAACATTCAAAATACATATCAAGCAAGCATGCAAAAGAGTATATAGGCAGCGGAAAGTAAAGCAAGCATCTTGCAAGAATGTAAAGGGAAGGGTTTGGAGAATTCAAACGCAATTGGAGACACGGATGTTTTTGGCGTGGTTCGGATAGGTGGTGCTATCCTACATCCACGTTGATGGAGACTTCAACCCACGAAGGGTAATGGTTGCGCGAGTCCACGGAGGGCTCCACCCACGAAGGGTCCACGAAGAAGCAACCTTGTCTATCCCACCATGGCCGTCGCCCACGAAGGACTTGCCTCACTAGCGGTAGATCTTCACGAAGTAGGCGATCTCCTTGCCCTTACAAACTCCTTGGTTCAACTCCACAATCTTGTCGGAGGCTCCCAAGTGACACCTAGCAAATCTAGGAGACACCACTCTCCAAGAAGTAACAAATGGTGTGTTGATGATGAACTCCTTGCTCTTGTGCTTCAAATGATAGTCTCCCCAACACTCAACTCTCTCTCATAGGATTTGGATCTGGTGGAAAGAAGATTTGAGTGGAAAGCAACTTGGGGAACGCTAGAGATCAAGATTCATATGGTAGGAATGGAATATCTTGAGCTCAACACAAGGGTAGGTAGTTATCTCTCAGAAATAGGATGCTGGAAGTGTAGGATTAGTCTGATGGCTCTCTCCACGAATGAAGAGGAGGTGCAGGGGTATATATAGCCTCCACACAAAATCTAACCGTTACACACAATTTACCAATCTCGGTGGGACCGAATCAACAAAGTCGGTCGGACCGATTTAGTAAACCTAGTGACCGTTAGTGTTTTCGGTGGGACCGATATGCAACTCGGTAAGACCGATATGGTTAGGGTTAGGGCATAACGTAATCTCGGTGAGACCGATTACACAAACTCGGTGAGACCGATTTTGATAATCAGCTAACCAGAGGGTTGGTCAGGCAAACTCGGTGAGACCGATTACACAAACTCGGTGGGACCGATTTTGGTAATGAGCTAACCAGTGAGTTTGCATTGTAATCTCGGTAGTACTGATTGCACAGACTCGGTGAGACCGATTTTGGCAATGGACATACACAGTGAGATTACAATCCCATCTCGGTGAGACCGAGATCCCTATCGGTAGAGCCAATTTGCTTAGGGTTTGGCAGTGGCTATGACATGTGAAACTCGGTGGCACCGGATAGAAAGAATCGGTAGGACCGAGTTTGACTTTAGGTTTAGGTCATATGTGGAAGTGGGAAAGTAGTTGAGGGTTTTGGAGCATATCACTAAGCACATGAAGCAAGAGGCTCATTAAGCAACACCTCATCCCTCCTTGATAGTATTGGCTTTTCCTATAGACTCAATGTGATCTTGGATCACTAAAATGTAAAATGAAGAGTCTTGAGCTTGAAGCTTTAGCCAATCCTTTGTCCTTAGCATCTTGAAGGAGTTTCCACGTCCTTTAGTCCATGCCACTCCATTTTTGAACTTATCTGAAATATACTAGATAAAAGTGTTAGTCCAACAAGAGATATGTTGACATTAATTACCAAAACCACCTGGGGAGCACTTGTGCTTTTAATCTCCCCCTTTTTGGTAATTGATGGCAACATACATCAAAGCTTTAGATAAGGATATATAAAGACTAGCAAGTAAAGCTTTGGAAGGACATGTAACAAACATAGGCTCCCCCTACATGTATGCAATCATGTGAATATGAAATATAGAAGCATGTGAGAGCATAACAATGACAAAGTAGGCAATGTGTTACATGTATCTTGGCCATATGCATCAGAGCAAAAGATTATTAAGGAAAATACCTTCATGCTCATGAGTCCTTCTTGCAAACAGTATGTACATAAGCAAGAATTCCTCATACTCATGATTTTGATGCATATACTTACCTTGTAGTCTTGAGTTGGCTTAGGATGGAATGAACCTGCACAAACAAGGTTAGATAACACAGTTACATCCACTAGCCAGAGCAAACAAAAGAAACCACAAGAATACCAAGACCGGGATGACATGTAGAGAGTGAGTACAAGGTACCACATTGGATTAGACATGTCCCCAAGAGTAAAGATATGCAATGAATTTGAATGATTTCTTTCCCTTAGATGTCTTGCTCCCCCTGAATCTGGTATGGGATATTGGGAGAAGATAGGGAACAGAAAATCAAAGCTGAAAGATACAAATGGATAGAGCTTAATGCAAATAAGCACATATGAACATGTCTCTCCCCCAAAAAGACATGTGGCATCTCTCCTCTTGAACATCAAGCATCTAGAATCCTTGAGTATTCTCTCCCCCTGGAGATCTTTTCTCCCCCTTAATATTCTCTCCCTTGTAGGTGATAAGCTTTGATGTGATCTCTCTCTCCCCCTTTGACATCAATTTCCAAGAAGGGCTTTCTGGAATCTGTCGAATGGGTTTGGTCCTTGAGACTCAGCACAAAGCAATGGATAAAACTGTGATGCTTGTAGAGGACAAGATTCATTGAGTGGAGCTGGATCATAAGAAACATAGAACAAGTGGCAAACTATTTTTCCTGTTGTGAAATCGGTGGCACCGAGTGGCATGTTTCGGTGGTACCGAAATAATTCGGTTGGACCGAAAACTGCAAGTCGGTGTAACCGAGTTCATCACAGAGAAAAACAGTTGTCACCTCAGCTCACTAGACAAGTAAGATCTCACAAATATTTGCAATGAATTTTCTGAAAGATTTGCAATGAATTATCTGAAAGATTTGCAATGAATTGGATGCAGAAAATGCAGAACAAAAGCAAAAAGAAAAGACAAGAAACTGAAAGATCTAGATGAAGTTTTTTTTTGAAAAGGGGAAACAAATATGCAAGGGACAAGTGCAATAACACAGAAAAGAACACAAGAGAACTTCATCTAGAGTTGGGCGGTGACAAAGTCACCTATGTTAGAGTATATTGACTTAGGAGTCAAGTGAGAACACTTGATCATAGGTCATACTCATCGTTTAAGCTCAAAATGGGGTTACCATTTTTCGTTTAAGCATCTTGATGTATTCACATCTTGTTGAGTTGCTTTGACTCATGACTTGGAGTAAAGCTTCTCTAAGATGGAATAACATAACTTGGGTGGTGGTGTGGGTCTTGCTCATGTAGTTGAACTTGTGTGGGTGCTCAAGGTTGATGTAGTTCATCAAGAGTTGGGATCACCACTTGGAGTTTGAGTTCATCTACCTACATGGGTTAGTTTCGCAAGGAAGAGCACTTGTGTGTCCAAAATGACAATCATGAAGCTCAACATAGAATTTGTCAAAGGATATGTTTGAATGGTTTCGTGCTTCCTTGTCTTCAACCACCATTGTGTAGAGACTTGGTGATGTATAGATTGCTCAAGATGTGAGTGAGTTGCAATCTGATAGATTTAGATTCATCCAAGTACCTACACGGGTTAGATAACATGCAAGGTACAAATATATCCAAGACATATGAATAGCATCATAAGAGAAATATCGAGGATTAGTCATAAACTCATGTCTTGCATGTATCCAATGGAGTTCCTACTCCAAGTTTGAAGCATCAATGATGTTCAATTCACCTCTTAACCTGCAAAACACTTTCTCATCAAGTGGTTTAGTGAATATATCCGCCAATTGCTTATCGGTGCGAACATGCTTAAGGTTAATGTCCCCTTTTTCAACATGATCTCGAATGAAATGATGACGAACTTCAATATGCTTAGTTCGAGAGTGTTGCACAGGATTGTGAGCAATCTTAATAGCACTTTCATTGTCACATAGCAATGGAAGATGTTTCACATAGACCCCATAATCTTTAAGAGTTTGGGTCATCCAAAGTAATTGAGCACAACATGAACCAGCGGCGATGTACTCTGCTTTGGCGGTAGATAAGGATACCGAGTTTTATTTCTTGGAAGACCAAGACACAAGAGATCTACCAAGAAATTGACAAGTACCCGAAGTGGACTTCCTATCAACCTTGTCTCCGGCGTAGTCCGAGTCGGAGTATCCAACAAGATCGAAAGAGGACCTCTTAGGATACCAAATGCCAAAATTTGGTGTATGAATTAGGTATCTCACTATCCTTTTCACTGCCTTAAGATGACATTCTTTAGGAGCAGCTTGATATCGTGCACACATGCACACACTTAGCATAATATCGGGACGTGAGGCACATAGATATAACAATGAACCAATCATAGAGCGATAAACCTTTTGATCAACCAGTTCACCATCTTTGGTCAAATCAAGATGTCCACTAGTAGGCATGGGTGTAGGCATACCTTTGCATTCTTGCATATTGAACTTCTTGAATAAGTCTTTGGTGTACTTCATTTGAGAAACAAATGTACCTTCCTTAGTTTGCTTGATTTGCAAACCGAGAAAGAATTTGAGTTCACTCATCATAGACATCTCAAACTTCTTCGACATTAGCTTTCCAAACTTTTCACTAAAAAGAGGGTTAGTTGAACCAAATATGATATCATCAACATAAATTTGGCATACAAATAGTTCTCCATTAACCCTTTTAGTAAAAAGTGTGGAATAAATTTTTCCAATTTCAAAACCACTTGCAATAAGGAACTTGGTCAAGCATTTATACGATGCTCTAGGAGCTTGTTTAAGACCATAAAGGGCTTTGTGAAGTTTGTAAACAGGATTTGGTTTCTTAGGATAGACAAAGACGGGAGGTTGTTTGACATAAACTTCCTCCTCTATTTCACCATTTAGAAAAGCACTTTTAATGTCCATTTGGTACAAGGTGATATTATGGTGATTAACATAGGCAAGTAAGATGCGAATGGACTCAAGTCTAGCAACGGGAGCATATGTCTCACCATAGTCCATACCTTCGACTTGTGTGTATCCTTGGGAGACGAGACGTGCTTTGTTGCGAACCACTTGTCCATCTTCATCTTGCTTGTTGCGAAACACCCATTTGGTACCAATGATGTTGTGGTTGTTGTCGGTCTTCTCAACCAATGTGCAAACTTGGTTTCTCTCAAAGTTGTGTAGCTCTTCATGCATAGCGTTTATCCAGTCCGGATCTTCCAATGCTTCTTCAACCTTCATAGGTTCAATGCTAGATATGAATGAATAGTTTTCACAAAAGTTAGCTAAACGAGTTTTTGAGCGAGTGATTCTCCCGGTTTGAATATCATTGTAGATTTGCTTGACGGGATGGTCCTTAGCAATTCTTGCTTGAACTCGTGAGAGCTTTTGCTTGGGTCTTCGTTGAAAATCTTCTTCATGTTGTTCTTCTTCTTGGCCTTCTTCATTGTTGGCGTTGTCGTTCTCTTGTCGTGGTGGAAAAGGAGGTGGTTGACGTTCGTCTTGATGCATTTCCTCGTCTTCCTCATCTTGGTGTGTCCCACTTGTGGATGCTTCCATATCAATTCTTGGTTCACCTTGTCGTGAAGTAGAAGCTTCCACTTGGACGGACGAGGTACTCTCCTTCACCTCCGTTGGACGAACTTTGCCAATAGACAAGTCTTGGATTTCTTCCGAAGGGTCTTTGTCTCCTACATCAATTGGCAATTGCTCTACTTGCGAGCCATTAGATTCATCAAACTTCACATCTACCGTCTCTTCAACCTTTCGGGTGAAATTGTTGTAGACACAACAAGTGTGAGAGTTTGAGCCATAACCAAGTAGGAAACCTTCATGAGATTTAGGAGAGAATTTTGAACAACGATGCTTATCAAGAATGTAACACTTGAGCCGAATACTCGAAAGTATCCAACTTGGGGTTTGTTACCGGTGAGGAGCTTGTATGCCGTCTTGCCGAGTAGCTTGTGAAGATACAAGCGATTTGTTGCATGACAAGCTGTCTCAACCGCTTCTGCCCAAAAGTTCTTCGGCGTCTTGTACTCATCAAGCATCGTTCTCGCCATTTCGATGAGCGTCCGGTTCTTCCTCTCAACAACTCCATTTTGTTGAGGTGTGTATGTAGCCGAGAACTCGTGTGAAATCCCTTCTTCATCAAGAAAGGTGTCCACATTTGCATTCTTGAACTCCGTTCTGTTGTCGCTGCGAACCTTCTTGATCTTCACTTCAAATTGATTTTGGGCCTTCCTAGCGAAGTTTTTAAAGATCTTTTGGACCTGTGATTTATCATCAAGAAAGAACACCCGCGTAAATCTTGAAAAATCATCAACTATAACTAGACCAAAAGAATTTCCACCGAGACTCTTGTAGGCGTTGGGACCAAAAAGATCCATATGAAGTAGCTCGAGTGGCCTCCTTGTGGTCATGATGTTCTTCACGGGATGCCTTCCTCCAACCTGTTTACCTGCTTGACAAGCACTACAAAGTCTATCCTTATCAAATATGACATCGTTAACTCCAAGGATATGATTTCCTTTAATAAGTTTGTCAAGGTTTCTCATGCCAACATGACCTAGTCGTCTATGCCACAACCAACCTTTTGAGGATTTAGCAATAAAGCAAGTTTTAGGTTGTGCCTTTTTAGAGAAATCGACAATGTAAAGATCACCTCTACGTATACCGGTAAAGACCATTTTATGATTGTCTCGATGAAACACTTGGCAATCTACCTTAGTAAATAGGACATTGAGACCAAAATCAGCAAGTCTAGATACTGAAAGTAAGTTGTAGCCGAGAGATTCAACGAGCATGACATTTTGAATGGAGCTATCATGTGAGATGGCCACCTTACCAAGGCCAACCACCTTACCCTTTGAATTATCTCCAAAGGTGACATATTTTCGAGGGCCGTCATTTTCAGCAAGCTCACGGAACATCTCTTCATCTCCGGTCATATGATCAGTACATCCACTGTCAAGAACCCATTCCTTTCCTCCTGACACATATCCGCGAAGATGTGCCATAAGACCAAAATGTCTCATTGCATCATCAAGATCATAGTCACTATCATCATCTTCATCATAATATCCATGTTCGACATCATCTTGTGATTGATCAAATCCTAGAGAGGGTAATTCATTAGGTACATGATCATCAAAGTGGTTACCTTTATGAATTCTTATAGCTTCGTATATGATATCACTAATGATTCCAACATTTCCTTTAGCATGCATGAGATTGGTAAGATCAAATAGACAATCACCAAAACTAGGATCACTAGAGTTCATCTTACTCAAGGCAATAGATTTATGGAGAATTTCATCTAAAATTTTCAAGGAATAATCGGGAAATCATTCCTCAAGAAATTTCCATATATTATAGGAACAATTAAGAGTAGGCAAACTAGCAATCAAATTTTTGGGCAATCCTCTAATGATGAGCTCAACAGTTCTAAGATTGCGAATCATGTCAATATCTTCATCTAGGGTAGGATGCATAGGATCTATATGAGGTGCACAAGGACTAGCAATGTACTTGTTCAAATGATATTCATTGAAAATCTCAGGCATTTCATTTTTTCCACTCATGAAAATACTCTCCATCAAGAATAGGCACTCTATGTCTAAGACTCCCCAAAGTAGACTCATCCATCTACCTCCAATGGTGATTAAACCAAGGCAATGGAGACCAATGCTCTGATACCACTTGTAGGATCTTGAGAAGATGTGTCTAGATGGGGGGGGGGTGATTAGACACTTAGTGCTAAAGTTGTAGTTTTTACACTTTTTCGGTTTAAGTGGAGTTTAGGCACAATTTCAACATTCATAATACATATCAAGCAAGCATGCAAAAGAGTATATAGGCAGCGGAAAGTAAAGCATGCATCTTGCAAGAATGTAAAGGGAAGGGTTTGGAGAATTCAAACGCAATTGGAGACACGGATGTTTTTGGTGTGGTTTGGATAGGTGGTGCTATCCTACATCCACGTTGATGGGGACTTCAACCCACGAAGGGTAACGGTTGAGCGAGTCCACGGAGGGCTCCACCCACGAAGGGTCCACGAAAAAGCAACCTTGTCTATCCCACCATGGCCGTCGCCCATGAAGGACTTGCCTCACTAGCGGTAGATCTTCACGAAGTAGGCGATCTCCTTGCCCTTACAAACTCCTTGGTTCAACTCCACAATCTTGTCGGAGGCTCCCAAGTGACACCTAGCCAATCTAGGAGACACCACTCTCCAAGAAGTAACAAATGGTGTGTTGATGATGAACTCCTTTCTCCTGTGCTTCAAATGATAGTCTCCCCAACACTCAACTCTCTCTCATAGGATTTGGATCTGGTGGAAAGAAGATTTGAGTGGAAAGCAACTGGGGGAAGGCTAGAGATCAAGAGTCATATGGTAGGAATGGAATATCTTGAGCTCAACACAAGGGTAGGTAGTTCTCTCTCAGAAATAGGATGCTGGAAGTGTAGGCTTAGTCTGATGGCTCTCTCCATGAATGAAGAGGAGGTGGAGGGGTATATATAGCCTCCACACAAAATCTAACCGTTGCACACAATTTACCAATCTCGGTGGGACCGAATCAACAAACTCGGTCGGAGCGATTTAGTAAACCTAGTGACCTTTAGGGTTTTCGGTTGGACCGATATGCAACTCGGTAAGACCGATATGGTTAGGGTTAGGGAATAACGTAATCTCGGTGAGACCGATTACACAAACTCGGTGAGACCGATTTTGATAATCAGCTAACTAGAGGGTTGGTCAGACAAACTCGGTGAGACCGATTACACAAACTCGGTGGGACCGATTTTGGTAATGAGCTAACCAGTGAGTTTGCATTGTAATCTTGGTAGTACCAATTGCACAGACTCGGTGAGACCGATTTTGGCAATGGACATACACAGTGAGATTACAATCCCATCTCGGTGAGACTGAGATCCCTATCGGTAGAGCCTATTTGCTTAGGGTTTGGCAGTGGCTATGACATGTGAAACTCGGTGGTGCCGGATAGAAAGAATTGGTAGGACCGAGTTTGACTTTAGGTTTAGGTCATATGTGGAAGTGGGAAAGTAGTTGAGGGTTTTGGAGCATATCACTAAGCACATGAAGCAAGAGGCTCATTAAGCAACACCTCATCCCTCCTTGATAGTATTGGCTTTTCCTATAGACTCAATGTGATCTTGGATCACTAAAATGTAAAATGAAGAGTCTTGAACTTGAAGCTTTAGCCAATCCTTTGTCCTTAGCATCTTGAAGGAGTTCCCACGTCCTTTAGTCCATGCCACTCCATTTTTGAACTTATCTGAAATATACTAGATAAAAGTGTTAGTCCAACAAGAGATATGTTGACATTAATTACCAAAACCACCTGGGGAGCACTTGTGCTTTCAAGCTGTGCATTGAGTACACAAAGCTTGTCCAAGATGTATCCAAGATGTTTGATTGGTAGGATGGTAGGGTAGACCACATGGATTACCAGAAGGCAGTTGAGGAGGAAGAATTTGAGAAGAAGAAGAAAGAGGTAGAAGAGAGTGCTAGGTTGGAGGTTCAGATGGAGAGGCTCAAACTTGCCAAGGAACAAAGGTGCATTTTACAGAGTCAAGCTGACATTATCAAGAATACCAGGAAGGCAATGAAGGAGGTTGAACAGGAGAGATATTTGCTTAAGATAGAGAAGGCCAAGCTTGAGCATGTGGTGAATGAGCTGCTGAATGATGGGCATGCAAGCAAGGAGAAACTTGAGAAAATCAAGGCCATCCTTGATTCATGAAGTGTGTTCTGCAGATGGTGAAGTACATCCAAGGCCTTTATAAGTATGTGGCCTAACAATCTGATGTGAAGATATGGGGTGTACATTTTGGGGAATGTGAAGCTAATCTAGTCTATATCTATGCCAATGTTAAGAACTATAGTTTATGCTGCTAGAACCTTTAATGCTAAGTTATGAACTAAGTTGTAATGAATGTTCTGCCTGTATTTGAACCTCTTATGCTATGTTATGGAGTCAGTGATAAGCAGTGCTGGACTATGCTATGTGTTTTTTATGTTTAAAAGGTAGTTATGTTTATTAGTGCTTTGTACCTGGGCTTTGTGGCCCAGTTATATTTACAAACCTAGGCCTACTCCACCCACCCTCCACTGCTCATAAATATCCTACTCCACCCACCCTCCTCCCTCCAGAACACAGCCGCCACACCCCACCTCTAGAAACCCTAGATGGATCCCGAGCTTGGGGAGGTGACAGATGAGGAAGAAGAGGCAGTGCAAGCAGTGGATGTGAGGAGGCAAAGGGCTCGCAGAGAAGATCTTGGAGAAGTGCAAGAGTGGGAGCTGGAGTCCAAGAGGAGGCTCACAGAGAAGATCTTGGAGAAGTGCAACTCAGATGAGTTCAAAGTTCTTGTCCCTGGCGGCAAGCGCAAGAGCTCAGGGAAGATCATCAGGTGGGCTAGGGCACATGCAGTAATCGCTCCCCACCATTCTACCAGAGCAAAGTGGTGTCGTTTCTTCGATCATTACGATTGATAGTTGTTAGTAGTTATTTCAATTATGAATAAGAGTATGAGCTATGTACCCCTTCCACTTTCTGTACAACTCTTTGTATGAAAGAATATTTGCATGGTGGAATCTATGAATGTTTAATTATTTGAAAGAATGTTTGATTCTTTGAAAGAATGTTTCTATCAATCTGTGCATCAGTTTCATAAGTTTCAAACACTCAGGTAGTGCAACCCAAAAGTCACAAACACTCCTGTTTCATAATGCAAACACTCAGGTTTCATAATGCAAGCAAATACATAGGTTTCAGGAACCAAATACTCGGGTTTCAGGAAGCAAATACATAGGTTTTAGGAAGCAAACACTCAAGTTTCAGCAAACAAATACATAGTTTTCAGCAAGCAAACACTTAGGTTCCAGCACTCATACAGTGCAAACAAGACAACTTTCCAGCACTCAATAGTTACCACTAGCAGTGAAATATGCCTTCCACTTTCCAGTTGGCTTCCTAACCCTCTTGGACCCAATATCCATCTCAGAGTGAGTAGCTTGCCTTGGAGCATTGAAACCTATGTACCCCCCTCCTCTGCTAGCTATTGATGTTCTGGTGTTCTTTGCTGGAGAGGCAATGGATGACCTTGTGTTCTTGGCTGGTGAAGATGTGCTAGGAGCCGTTGTCTTCTTGGTTGCTTTGGTCTTCTTGCAGGTGCTGATGTGGCAGGTGTTGGAGTAGCAAAAGCAGCTGCCTTGTTCCTCTTTGCTGGTCCTTGAGTAGTTGTGGCTGTTGCAGGCCTCTTCCTAGCTATGGCTGGTGCTGATGGTGCTGATGGTGGTGGTGGTGAAACCACAGCTGTAGTAGCTCTGGTAGATGAAGAGTAGTCTGACCTATTCTCCTGCACATTTAACAAAGCAAATTAGAATTAAACCACCTAGCCTATGAAACATAAATTTCTTTATCAATAAGCATACCTTGTGATTATTCTTTCTCATCTGCAGTTTGGGTTTCAGTGGAACACCACATGTGGTATATCTGTGACCTTGCATATTGCAATTGCTACAAGTCACTGTCCCAATTCTTGATGTATCCTTCTTGGCAGGCACCTCAAAATGTCCTTTCCTCCTAGCTGTCTGCTTTTTACCCTTCTTTTCTTTGAATACTGGAGGAGATATGTAATCCCCCATGGTGTGTGGCCAACAATCAGGGCCTGGAACAGGGTATATAATATGCTTGTAGGTTTCACAGTAGAGGGGCTTCTTGAAGAACTCATGGACAAAATCTTCAGGGTGTAGCTTGACCTTCTGCATTGCTGCTATAGCATGACTACATGGAACAACTGTCATATCCCACCTCCTGCAGTCACAAGCAAGGTTGTTAGAATCGTGATCCTGAATCGGATCGGAGCTCCAATGGTAGAATCGTAAATCGTAGAATCTTCACTATCAAGATCGTAGAAACATAGATTCTATGAACCAAAATCGTAGAATCAAAGGGGTTAATTTGGATCGTAAAGTCGTAGAATCGTACAACAGAATTGCGATTTTAGTTGTGTAGGTTTACACAGTAGGTCTTTTCTGAACTACCTGTAACTTGCCAAATGCCTGGTCCAGCCATATATGCATCACAATATTTTGCCCACTTCATTTCCTCCTCCAATATTTCAGAGTAAGTGGGTGTGATATCCCACCTACATGTCTCTGTCTTCTCCCTAATCTTCTGAAACTTGATCATGAGTTTTGTCCTCATTCCTTCAAGCATTGTCCTTATGGGCTTGTTCCTAACATCCAGAATCATCCTGTTGAAAACTTCACTAAGATTGTTTACAACAAGGTCTGTCTTGCATATAGTATCCATTCTATGCCTGGCCCAAGTATGGACTGGTATGTTGGACAACCACTTCCATGCCTCCTCACTCTCTTTATTCAATGCTCCCATGCCCAGATCATGCCCATGCTTAGTGAAAGAATATGCAGCCTGGTCTAGATGTTTTTTCAATTCATCCCCTCTAAACCCAGCTGATTGGAAGTTGGCGTATATGTGTCTTAAAAAAAATCTTTGAGGGGAATCAGGAAATACATCCTCTATTGCATTGAGCAGACCCTGTTCATTGATTTTGTATTAATAACTAGTGAAGTAAGTAGAGAAAGCATTACATACTGCAAGGAAAAGCAGTACATAGTGAAAGGAAAAGTAGCTAAATCATGAAGAGTAGTTGTACCTTTTGCCTGTCTGACATAATTGTGTAGGGCCCAAACTTGTTGCCACTACCAATTACTATCCTTAACTGTGTAAGAAACCAAGTCCAACTATCTGTATCCTCCTTGTCAACAACACCAAATGCAATAGGGAAGATGTTGTTGTTGCCATCCCTCCCTGTTGCTGCCAGGATTTGCTGCCCGGTGCTTAGTTTGATGAAGCATCCATCAAGACCTGCATTTTAAGCCATTAGTAAGCAGTAAAATGTAATGCAATCCCTATTTAAGCACTATACAGACTAGATTTACCTATGAAAGGCCTACAACCATTTAGGAACCCCTCCTTATAAGCAAACAGACAGTAAAACATGTAATGAAACCTTGGGGTAGGTGCTGGGTGGAGTTAAAATTCCTTTGTTGTCACAACACACCTACTACCAGGGTTTGTGTCCAAAACACACTGCAGATAGTCTCTTAACCTGTAGTAATAGTATTGTGTCTTGTGATCCCCTTGCACAACATCAACTGCTTTCCTCCTTGACCTGTAGGCCAAACTTTTTGGAACATGTACTCCAAATTTATTTTTTGTATAACTCAGTATAGTCTCAACACCTGCACCAGGATTGGATCTTACAGTATCCTCAACAGCCTTTGCAACCCACTTCATGGTAACCTTTGTGTTCTCTCCACTTGCTCCACAAGTGTGACAAAGATTCATCTTCTTGATGCTAAAGGTTGACTCATGGGCAATCTTAGAAGCAGTAATATAAAACTCACAACCATGCTTTATATCTGAGCACCAGGCTATGATCCTACTTGGATCATTCCTATGGTACTCAAAGTTCCTAAGTGTCCTAACATGGTAGTTTCTCAATGCTTCTCTGAACTCTACCACATTCAGAAAGCACAAATGAATCCTAAACTGTTCATGTGCGTCAGGCCTAGAGGAATCATACCATATTCTCTCCTTCTTCTTCTTCTTCAATTTTCTCTTCCTGCCACAAGGCAACCTAGGTGCATCATCTTCTTCATCAGAAATGCCTTCATCACCTGGAAAGCAGAACTCATCAGCTTCTGGCACGAAATCTTCAAACTTTATGTGATCTGGCTCACTGTGTGATCTGGCTCACTGTGTGATCTGCTTGTTGGGCCTTGTTTCCTCACAGGTATCTTCTGTGCCACAGTTTTCACATGATCTGAAGATTCTTCGTCATCATCTTCTTCAGAACCATTTGGCTCCTGCCAAAACTCTGAGGGTTCAAAAGCAGCCCCAAAATAATGCTCATCCATCTCTTCCTCTTCCCTATAGTGCTGACTTGTTCCTTCACCACCTTCATCTTCTCCCCTAGCCCAAGACTTGTATGAAATTTTCTTCCCTCTGTAATCACCCCTGAAAAACTCAAAATCTGAACAGGATTTGTCCAACTCATCTTCATCTTGATCTTCTGCTTCAATGCCTTCAATTTCCACTGCCTCTTTTCCCTTGTTGAAATTACAGCTCTGCTGTGTGTTAAAATATGGATCAACAGGCACAACTGGAGGCTGTGAAGAATTTGAGACAGGGAAAAGGACACCTTCTTGGGAAACACTATAAATAATGGGATCACCAACTTGACTCATTGGAATCTGCTCTTCAAGCAAGGTGTGGTCCATGTTTGCATCTGCTGGATTTGGGTCACTAGCCTCTCTCACTGTTATGTTCAATACTTTCTTCTCAGCAAACAAATCTAGCATCTCCTCCACCTTCTCATCACTGTCCAAAACCTCAATCCCCTCCAGCCCCTTACCCTCATCCCTAACATATGACAGATAGGCATCCAACCCATAGCCCTCAAGTTCAATAAGTGCTAAAAATAATAGGTAATTCATTTCTGATAAGGAAAACTTCCTTTCCATGTTGTCTCTACCCTGAAAACGCAGCCTCAATTCCCATACTTCAGCATCCAAACTATGCAAAAAGAGAAACAACACATTCAGATTTTCAAGTTAAAAAGTATGCAACAATTTCACTTGCACAACATATCATCCAAACCTAAACCATAATTCATATATTGCTTACAATGTATACATAATAATATACCAAAGAAACTAATTCATTAACAATCTAAGAAACAAATCCTAACCCTAGTTCATAAATAAACTAAGAAAAATAATTAAAACAATTCATAACTTACTCCACGCCACCAAGTGAGGAGGCCCACTGGGGCCCGCCTTCTGGATCCGCGTGGATGGATTTGGCCACTGCCCTGGCCGCGCGGAACGCCGGCGAGATCTGGACCTCCTGCATCGGTGGCCCAGACGAGCGATGGGTCGGGAAACATGCGCTGTCTAGCCACTTGTTGACCTCGGAGTGAGCACCGCCCTCGCTGCTGGCTGTCGCCCCAGGCTCGCCGTCGTGCTTCTTCTTTGCCGACGCCATCTTCGGGAGAGACAGAGAGCACTGGGGAAAGGAGGAGTGAGAGAAAGATGCTGCCGACAGAGAGAGAAAGGCAGCGAGCGAGCGGGTGCGGTCCGACCGCACCGGTCGGTCCGAGTAACGGCCGTTAACGGCCTCGCCGTCATGCGCGGCGTTGACGTGGCCTGACAGGCGGGCCCGGACCGTCAGAGAACGGATCAAAACACTAGCAACGGGCGATTTGGGTTTTTTGAGACAGCCGACGAGAAAAGTGGTAGGTATCGGTCACAAAAAAAAGTGGTGGTTTTTTGGAACCCTAGCACGAAAAGTGGTAGTTTTATGCTATTTACTCCAGAGAGAGGGCGCGACGGGGCTGGCCTGAGGTCGTCGGCGGCGGCCGCCAGTACGGCGAGGATACTCGGGGTCGGCGGCGAGGGCTCAGGGTCGAGGGGCTCCTCCCCTCAATCCAGATCGGGAGCGGGAGGCACGGGGGAGCTCGGGTGACGGCGGATGGACCTGGCGGGCCTGCCCTGGGCCCGAGCGGGCCGCGGCAGCGGGGAGACTGCTGGGGACGCGTGGCGCCGTCCCATTGGCTGCGGGCGTCTGCGCGGTGGCAGCTGGCCACTAAGAGCTCGCCACGTGGCGCTGGAGGGGTGGCCGGCGATGGATTCTTAGGTGGGAGGCTAGAGGTAGGGGAAGCTAGGCTTCCAAATCTGGCAAGGAGAGGTGTTTAAATAGGAAAGGGGGCTAGGGTTAGGGGATTAGCTCCGTTTCGGAGCCGTTCGATCGCCATCGGACGGTCCGGAGCGGAGGGGGTAGCTAGTTGGGCCTAGTGGGCTGTGTAGATGAGTTAGGCTGAGAGGAGAGAAGAGAATAGCAGCCCGGCAATGGTTTTCGGAGACCGAAAACGTCCGACGTTAGACCGGCTATATTGCGGCTGCATGTTAACGGTTGGGCTATCAAACGGACTCTGAATGCGACGAAACTTGATAGGCGGTCCATCTACAATATAATAAGACCGCACACCAAGTTTCATCCCATTTTGAGAACATTTTTATGCCACATATAAAATAATATATCGGAGGTTGGGCTCAGAACGGACAAGGGAGGAATTGGGGACCCGGATGGATGCAAGTTTTGAAAACATGAGGATGCAATGCACATGATGACATGTCAGGATGCAACACGCAAGCGAATGCCATGGCAATGACGACGAATAACTGGGAGACACCTGGCGCATCAGATCCGGGGCCTTACAACTCTCCTCCACTAACAAGAGATCTCGTCCCGAGATCTTAGGACCGAGACGGAAGAGAAAAGGGATGAGGTGGAATGAGAGCTGAAGGGAGATAATGAACAAGGCCGAGAGCACACGGGAAGAAGAGAGGAACAATGAATATAACGAGACCCAAAAGGCTCAAGGAACAAGATAGATTCTGAAACCACTCCGGTTAGAACAAGATAGACAAGGAATAAGAACGAGAGAATTTAGGCGGCACTCCGGCTGGACGTGTACGGAATAGAACAAGAACTTGACAAGATGTAATGATACCTGACGAGAGGAACAACACAATGCCACCGGAAGAGTTGAAAGAGTGGAATGAAAAGAACGGGGAAGAAGATTTCAACTTCTACCACGAATGAAATTAAAAGCATCCTTAGAAGAAAGGATTGAACAGAGTTGTTGAGAAAATCAAAAACGAAAAGAATAAGATTGTTGTGGACTTATGGATAACATCTCAAAATTACGAGGTGATAACCGACCACAAGCGGAAAAAGATTGAATAGCTGAGAAGAACGAAGAAATGCAAAACTCCACTTCAAAAGAATACGGAGAATTAATTCCGCTTCGAGGGGCAAGAAGAAAAGATACTTGAGCTCCTCCAAAGAATCTTGATGAACACTTGAAGAATGAATTAAATCATGACGAGCCACCATAAGAACTCCGGTAAAAAAAGGATGATGAGATAAAATTGAAGGATTAAATGGATAAGATTAAAGCCTTGCGATGATTCCGATGAAGATTCCGACAAGATGGCCGAGGAAGCTTTGAACTCCGGGAAAGAAATGATGAAAACACTTTGAACCGAGAGATTATTTATGATGAACAATCCCCGAAGGAAGGAATTAATCAACTTGATGAAAGAGAATAAGAATTATGTTATGCGCATCCTTCACCAATTTAAATTGATGACAAGCAACGGATTTGCATACTACTTATTCGCCTTGGAAAAATATAAAAAGGGGGGATATAGCGCGAACACGAGGGAGTCTTCATGAACCACCGGTAGGATTTGGAAGGAACGAATTAAATGATATGAATACAAATGAAAAGGAATCTTGAACGAACCACCGTTCGAAATGAAAACGAACGAAGAAAAGAGAATGAATCGCCGCTAAGAATTAGAGCAAGAATGAAGATATTTGAGGGAATTTGGAAACAAGAGAACAAAGAGATCGTGAATTGATTAATGAATGCTTGAACGAAGCACCAGTACAAATATAGGAACGAATGGAGCTGAAAACTTGGAACGAAGAAATCTTATGAAATGATGGCTTCCGAATGATCGAAACGGAAGACAACCCCTGAGATACGCTGGATGGGTGAAAATAATTGCACGACTGGAAACAATTTGAGAGGAAAACATCAAGCTAGCTCCACGAATCTTCGGGAGAACGGACAAGAGTTAGGGAAAACTCTACTTCGGTCTTCAAATGTTGAGAATGACGACGAGAAACACCTAGAAGAATTTGATGAAACACTCCGAAAGAATAAAAAGAGGAAAGATTGAATCAAACATAAAAGAATTTGGAAGCTATCTTGGAGAAGGCATGTGACTGATGAAATTCATACTTACATCAAATTTCAAAATAACTTGAGAATACCTCTGGGAAAAACAGAAGAGTCAGGTAAGATACTAGGAAAGACCTATGGGTTAGGGCCCACTAAAAAGAAACACCGTTGGAAAGGATTGTTTGAATGAGAAATGATGCACCGCAACATTTGAAAGATTTGAATGAGGTGACAATCTGGAAATAATTGAATGCAAACATGAATCTTCTGAGATGTCTTGAGCACTCCGGAAGGATAAACTGGCGAGAGGCGAACGAGGAAGGGGAAAACTTGATCCAAGGAGAAGAATATGATCAAGACCGGAAAACTATAATTGAGTCCACCGGAAAGAAAACGAGACAAACGATGATTAACTAGATGAGAATTCACCGGTTGAGGCAATTGAGGAAAGACTGAAGAGGCTCCGTACAAATGAAATGATGCTTGAATAGAGGCTCATACTTCGAGAACATAAGGGGTGGGAGGGCGGGAAAACAAGGCAACTGGAACAGGGAACCGACGAATAAGAGAAAACACCAGTTGAAATAATTGAGGAGAGAATGCAAAGGCTTCGCATGAATAGGATGCATACTTGATTACGGACTCCGGTTCCGAGAAGAAGAAGGGGTGGGCGGGTGGGAAAACAAGGACAACTCCGGACAGGGAAACACCATCGAAAGAGAAAAAACTTGACGACTAGTCTTGCAAAAGATGACGAGGATCGAAGCCACTCGAAAGAGAAATGTGCCGGATTGAAAAGAGGATGGACAATGAATGAAAACAAGCCGCGTGATCCTAAAGAAAAAATTGAAGGGGAAGAGAAGTAATTGAAAGACCTACGTCAAGATTTCTCACCAGAGCGACGAAGGGGGCTGAGGAGTAAAAGAATTCCTACTCTCCGATATAACTAGACTCTAAAAAACTTTTTTTTCTAGACTCATCAACGGCCAACTACATGATCAATCAAGGGGGCTCCTATGGTCGGTCGAGGCTCTGATACCAACTTGTCACGCCCAAGATGCGACCCTATCCTAAAGGAACTCGAAGGTCCCACCAAGGATAGAAGAGCATCTTGAAGACGCTTTTGCAAGGTGGATATCATTACATCGTACCATTACAAAATAGTTCGGGATACATACAAAAGGCACAACCGCCCCAAAGAATAGATCAACATACATGAGATCAACATACGACTACAGATGACACATAAACAAAAACTCAAACGACAACCACTCTGCTATCCCAGGCTGCCGACCTTGGAACCTATCCCCTGAACGATGAAGCAAAAGAAGAACTCCAAAACAAGTAAACATCGCTCTCGCGTCATGATCATCGCAATACCTGTACCTGCAACTGTTGTTGTAATAATCTGTGAGCTACGAGGACTCAGCAATCCCATTACCATGGGTATCAAGACTAGCAAAGCGTAAAGGGTAAGGAAGGGGTAAAGTGGTGAGGTTGCAGCAGCGGCTAAGCAAAGTATGGTGGCTAACTTACGAAAATAAGAGCAAGAAGAGGTGCTTAACAAGAGGTCGTCAACTAGTAATGATCAAGAAGTGATCTTGAACTCCTACTTACATCAAACATAACCCAAAAACCGTGTTCTCCTCTCGAACAACCGCGAAAAGAGACAATCACGGTTACGCATGTGTCGGATTTCGGGTTCCGGCAGACCCATGAGGTTCGAACACTGGGGGTGCGTGCGGAGATTTTGCCTTCTACCTACCTGCACCCCACCGCCTCGCTAAGATCTAAGCTATGGAAAGAACAGCACAAGAGACATAGGGTTTATACTAGTTCGGGCCACCATTGTGGTGTAATACCCTACTCTAGTTTGTGGTGTGGTGGATTGCCTCTTGGGCTGATGATGATGAGCAATACAAGGAAGAACAGCCTCGCGAGGGTCTGTTCTTGGCTGGGGCGATGAACTGCTAGGAGGAGTTCAGTCACCCTTCTCTCTCTCTCTCTCTGTGATGCTACTCGATCCGATCCCAGCTTGTTTCTGGATTGGCCGATTTCCTCTACCCTGGGGGTGGCTAGTCCTATTTATAGGCAAAGGCCCTGGGCCTCTTCCCAAATATTGAGCGGGAAGGGCACCAACAATTGGCCATTTTGAAGGGGAACATCTGGTACACTTATCCTGACTAAAGTTGGTCCTCGCCTGCCAAAGGCTCTGGTGGTGATGCTGGCTTGGGCTCCACAATGACTTCCTCCCTGCCGTTGGGCTGGTCTTGGTCTCGTTGCACCGAAACGGGTGCCTTTGCTTGATGCTCTCGCCTGCGCTTGCTCCCTTTGCACCAAAGAGGAAAGGAGGACACTGCGCGGGCTGGCGCCCGCCTGGCGCCCTTGGTCATCATGGCTTGCGTCACGAGCACCTCGTGAGGTACCCCGCCTTGATCTCTCCGCCTCCTTGCAAGCCAGCCTGATGAGGCCGTGCCTGAGGAAGCTTCCTGTCGTCCGCCCCGCGAGGCTTGGCCTCTCACGAGGGTCTTGGGTCTGTGTTGATGAAGATGGGCCGTGCTGGGCCCCCCTTTGAGCCATGCCGCAGGCCGCAGGCAGGCAAGTCTAGGGACCCCCGTTTCCAGAACGCCGACAGTAGCCCCCGGGCCCAAGGCGCGCCCGGACTTGGCCGTGCAGGGAGGCGAAAGGGCAAGGGCGAAGCGCTGCGGGCCCTAACAGCCAGCGGCCTTGGGCGCCGCGTGGCGGTTGATTGGACGTGGGCGTCTCCACTTCCCCACAGCGCCTCGGCAACTGCACGGATTGGACAAGTCCCTGCATGCAAAGCGGGTCATGATTACCTGCGATCGTGGAGGCCGATGGTTGGCCCTCGCCGGCTATAAGTACGAAGCGGTGCGTGGCCTTCCAGTTCATCCCCCTTGCTTCTCCTTCTTCTTCATGGCTCCGTCGAGGAGGTTCTCGGTCGCAGAGAAGGGGAAGGCTCGCCAGGTTGAGCCTGCCTCTCCCCCGCCCAAGCGCGGCCGAGGGCGCCCTCGCAAACATCCTGTGGCCACCACAGCAGCTCCCCGCGGCCGTGGAAATGATTTCCAGCACGGTGATGGGCGGACAGCTGCGGCCGGGGGGTGCGCTTCGGTCGCGCGTTCCCCTAGGCCGCGCTTCCGCGCTGCAGAGGTGCTGCCGGAGTTCGTTGTGTGGTCGGCGGAGCTGACTAGCACCCAGCTTCAACTTCCTCGCTTCCTCCTCGGCGAGCTCCCGGCCGGCGCCTCGGGCGGCCTCTGGCTTCAGGCAGACGGCTGCTACAGCCGGGCCTCATGGGCTTCACTGGAGGTCTCCGCAGCCGGGAGCCTGGCCTTGACCCGCGGTTGGCAGACGTTTGCCCGCGTGCGTGGCCTGAGCCGTTGGTGCACCCTGCACTTCAAGTTTGACGGCGATGCCACCCTCTACGTGAGGGTGTTTGGGGAAGATGGTCGCCGCGCAGGGTGCTGCCCTGAGGACGACGACCGCGGCCGGGGACCCAGCCCCGGCTATGATGGAGAGGATAGCGCTCGCGTGATTGGCAGCGCTCAGGGTTCCCCAAGCTTCACCGGTTCTTCTTCAGGTGGCGACTCTTCTAGCAGTGGCCGCGGTCAGCCTCCATGCCGTTGTACCTGCTTGGAAGGTGGTAGCGCGTCTGCCCGCCGTCGCGCCTCGGTGAAGCACGAGAGGGAGTCTGCCTGAGCCCCGGAGGCAGCTCGAGTCTTCCCTGCAGGCCGGTGTGAGGCGAGCTGAGCCTGATTTGCTCTTTCTTTTCCTTTTTCCTGCGTAAAAAGACGGTAGCATGGAGCCCCGTGGGGGCGTGTTTCGGTTATTGCTGTTAATCATCGCTTTGCTTCCGTTATCGTGCCTTCCGACTACGTGCCCGCGCTTGGATAGTTCCCGGCCCCAGCCA
>NC_041390.1:595876463-595916462 GCF_002162155.2 Triticum dicoccoides | reverse complement strand
TGTCGCGGTACCCGTGGGGCACGGACTGGAGGGGTGCTCCTGTAATGGACCCAGGTCGTGAAACCTTTGAACGACTAGGACAGAAACACTCACGAGGGCGCTCGGCTGCCCCCCTCGCGAGGCCTTGCATAAGAGAAATCGAGGCAGGAGAGTGAAAAGTCGAAGAACCACAAGTCAAAGACGGTAACATCTTCAACAAAACTTCGAATGAGAATGAACAAGCCAAATGCGGAAAGCAAATGAAAAAGCCGCGTCCGGCACCTAATCTAGTCTTCGACGTCTTCTCACCAGCGCGGAGCTAAGTGCTGCCACTGGGTGTGGGAGGGAGCCCCAGGGCCTGAGGCCGGTGCTCCTGAGACTCTGGGGCGTGCACAGCCCCAACTCATTATTACGTGAGAGTGTCACGGGCGGCGAGCTTCACAGGCGTTGGTATTCTTCACAGGCTCCGGGCCTTTCTTGGGGGAAGCAAGCTTCACGGGCATTTGCCCTCTTCACAGGCTCTGGGCCTTTTCCAAAAAGGATAATCTTCACAGGCATTCGCCTTCTTCATAGGCTCTGGGCCTTTTCCAAAAAGGATAAACTTCACAGGCATTCGCCTTCTTCACAGGCTCTGGGCCTTTTCTAAAAAGGATAATCTTCACAGGCATTCGCCTTCTTCACAGGCTCTAGGCCTTTTCCAAAAAGGATAATCTTCACAGGCGTTCGCCTTCTTCACAGGCTCTGGGCCTTTTTAGGGGTAGAACCTCCGGAGGTGCTGGATGTTCCATGCGTTCTGGACCGGCACCCCCTCCTGAGTCTCCAAGCGCGCGGAGCTAGGCCTGGAAACATGAACAACCTTGAACGGGCCCTCCCACATGGGAGAGAGCTTCTGCAGTCCCTCCCTGGAGAGAACCCGCCTGAGCACCAGGTCTCCTACCTCAAGAGTTCTAGGGCGGATGTTGCGGCAGTGATATGGTCGCAGTGCTTGTTGGTACCTCGCCGCTCGCAGTGTAGCTTCTCGGCGACGTTCCTCCCCCAGCACGAGGTCCATCCCCCGCATGGCGTCCTGCTGCGCCTCGTTGAACGCCAGGACCCGTGCGAAGCAACGTCTGACCTCGTGAGGGAGGACCGCTTCGGCTCCATAGACCAGGAAGAACGGGGTCTCTCCAGTCGGCTTGGTCGCGGTTGTGCGGATGGACCACAACACGGACTGAAGCTCATCGTACCAACCTCTGCCGCAGGCCCCCAGCTTCTTCTCGAACGTCCTGGTCTTGAGGCCCCTCAGGACCTTTGCGTTGGCTCGCTCGGCCTGGCCGTTGCTTTGGGGGTGTGCCACCGAAGCATAGCATATCTGCGTTCCAAGGTTAGCACAATATGTTTTGAAGAGGTTACTGGTGAACTGCGAACCGTTGTCTGTGATGATGCGGTTCGGCACCCCGAACCGGCTCACGATGCCCCTGCTGAACTTGACCGCGGAACCCGCGGGGATGGTGCGGACGGCCTCTACTTCAACCCACTTGGTGAACTTGTCCACGGCGACATAGAGGTAGCGGTAGCGCCCTGGCGCCCGAGGAAACGGGCCCAGGATGTCCAGCCCCCAGACTGAGAACGGCCACGAAAGGGGTATAGTCTGCAGGCCTCCTGCCGGCTGATGGATCTACTTGGCGTGGAACTGGCAGGCCTCACAAGCCTTCACCAGTTCGACTGCGTCATTGAGTGCGGTGGGCCAATAAAACCCAATGCGGAACGCCTTGCCGACGAGGGTCCGTGATGATGAATGATGTCCACAGTCTCCGCCGTGTATATCGTCCAGCAGTTCCTTTCCTTGCTCCCTGGAGATGCAGCGCAGGGATACATCGTTTGGTCGCTTCCGGTAGAGCTCTCCATCCTTGATGCAGTATGCCGTGGCCAGCCGTGCCACACGCTCCGCTTCCTCCTCCTTCTCCGGCAGGGTCCCTTGTGTTAAGTAACTCCGGAGCTCCGTGATCCAGTACCCCTCCTGAGGCTCCATCGTCAGGAGCAGGCGTGCTCCTGAGGCCTGGCCACAGACCGAGGCTCCTAAGGCAGGTGGCTGGGGGAGCTCCTCCCGAGGCTGAGCCGTGTTTGACAATGACGGCAGGGCTGAGGCTTGAAGAGCCGCTCCTCGAAGACGCCAGGCTCCTGAGGTAACCGCCTGGACGCCCGTTTGGCGATGTCGTCGGCCTCCTGATTGGTGCCACGGGGCACATGCTGCAACTCCAACCCCCAGAACTGCTTCTCCATCCTGCGGACCTCCGCAAGGTAGGCTTCCATGTGCTCATCTTTCGGCTCGTCCACCTTGTTGGAGAAATTGACAAGGAGCTGCGAATCGCCCTTGATGGTCATGCGTTTCACCCCCAGGGCAGCTGCGGCCTTCAAGCCCACTATTAGACCTTCATACTCCGCTATGTTGTTGGAGACCTTTTCACCTTGCTGGAAACAGAGCTGTACAGCGTAGTAGAGCTTGTCTTGAGTGGGCGATATAAGCACCGCCCCAGCCCCAGCGCCATGCCTGGAGAACGCCCCATCGAAGTACATGACCTAGCCTTCTGGCGCCTCGCTTCCCGGGGAGAGGGATCGATCCTCGTCGGCCTTGAGGCCTGGTGCCTCCGTCCATTCTGCCACAAAATACGCTAATGCTGCTCCCTTGATGACTCTGGTCGTGCTGAATTCGAGCTGAAATGCTTGCAGTTCTATATTCCACTCAGCGACCCTTCTGGCTGAGTTAGGGCTCCTGAGCACTCTCTCCAAGGGGTATGACGAGACGACCTTGATGGGGTGACCCTAAAAGTCGTCCCGCAGCTTGCGCGAGGCCACCAGTAGCGCGAGGAGGAGCTTCTGAGGCATGGGGTACCGTGCCCTCGCGTCCTGCAACACTGTGCTGACGAAGTACACTGGGTGCTCAACGAGGTTGGGTGCGTCAGTGCTGGTGGCGCCCTCTGGAGACCATGGCGCCTCCTGAGGCGATGAACCCTTCGGAGGCTGGCCATTTGGGGGAGGGGCCTCTTCCTCCTCTGGTGCACTCCTCTGCGGCGGTTGATCCTCCTCAGCCATGGTGGCGGTTTCTGTGGGCCTTCCTTGTTCCTGTTTTGCCTTGTCCCGGGCTGCTGCTGTGGTTTTGATTCGACGCTCCTCCCTAACCGCCACCAGGGCTGCGCTGGCGGAGTAGGGTGTGGCGGCGAGGTAACGCACCAGGGGCTCTTGAGGGCGTGGAGCCACCATGACCGGAGGGCTGGTTAGGTATCTCTTGAGATCTTGGAACGCCTTGTCGGCCTCGTCAGTCCATTCAAAGGGCCCCTTTTTCTTCATTAGCTGGAAGAAGGGCAGCGCTCGCTCCCCCAACTTGGAGATGAAGCGCCCTAGCGCGGTCACGCGCCCAGTGAGCTTCTGCATTTCTCGGAGGGTCTTTGGCGGGCTCCTGTCCTCGACCGCCTTGACCTTTTCCGGGTTAGCCTCGATGCCTCGGTGGGACACGAGGAAACTTAAGAGCTTGCCCGAGGGGACTCAGAACACACACTTCTCTGGGTTGAGCCGCAGGTTCACTGCGTTGAGGCTCGCGAAGGTTTCCTCCAGGTCTTGTATCAGGGTCCTGGCCTCCCGAGACTTCACCACAATGTCATCGACGTAAGCCTCCACATTCTTCCCGAGCTGCGGGCCCAAGGTGATGTGCATCAGCCACTGAAAGGTCGCCCCTGTGTTACGCAGCCCAAATGGCATGCATGTGTACCAGTACACCCCACACGGGGTTAGGAAGGCTGTCTTTTTGATGCCTTCTACCGCCATCTTGATCTGGTGATACCCAGAGAAGGCATCCAAGAAGCATAGCAGGTCGCATTCTGCAGTGGAATCGACGATCTGGTCGATGCGGGGGAGCGGGAACGGATCTTGCGGGCATGCCTTGTTGAGGCTGGTGAAGTCGACACACATGCGCTCCTTCCCTACCTTCTTTGGCACAACGACGGGGTTGGCCAACCAATCCTGGTATCGGACCTCGCGAGTGACCCCAGCGGCTTCTAGTTTGCGGGTCTCTTGGACGATGAAGGCCTGCTTTTCTGTGGACTGCCGCCTTTCCTTCTGCTTCACAGGGTGCACGTTGGGGCACACGTTGAGGTGATGCTCGATTACGCTCCTAGGGATCCCCGCCAACTGGTCAGGCTCCCAAGAGAATACCTTCTTGTTCGCGCGCAGGAACTTGACCAGGGCCTCCTCCTGCTCGGGCTCGAGGTTGGCGCCTATGGTGAAAGTGGCGTTGGTGGACCCGTCCTCATCGACGGGTATCTGCTTGGTTTCTGCCTTGTCTTGGGTTAACAACTATTTCTTCTTGGCGGGTGCAGTCCCCTTGGGCTCGGGGATCTCCAAGTCGGCGGGCTGTGTCGACGCCGCCGTCTTGAAGGCGAGCTTGAGCACTCGCAGCGCGTCTCCGGTGTCCACGTGCACGGTGAGGACACCGCTTCTCCCGGGCATCTTCATGAGGTTGTACGCCGGGTGCGTCGCGGCCATGAACTGGGCCAGCGCTGGATAGCCGAGGATGGCGTTGTAGGGGAGGCCGATGAGAGCGATGTCGAAGTTGATCAGCTCCGTGCGGAAGTTGTCGTAGGTGCCGAAGGTTACTGGGAGCCGGATCTGTCCCAAGGAGCTGGATGACCCGCCCCCAACGCCTGAGAAGGGCCGGCTGGGTTGCAGCCGTTCCAGGGGTATGCAGAGGAGGTTGAAGGCCTCAACCGAGAGCACGCTGAGGCCCGCGCCGCCATCGATGGGAGTTCTGGTGATGGCCACCTGGCAGATGGTGGGGGTGCACAGCATGGGAAGCGCACCCGAGCAGGCCGAGTTGGAGGGGTGGTCCTCCGAGCTGAAGGTCAGGCCGGCCTTGGGCGCCGCCCGGTCCGGGAGAGCCCCCTGCCGCGTGGAAGCAGCGCTGACCCGGCGGATGAACGGCTTGACGTGGTGACTTGTAGGCGGCGCCTGCGAGCCGCTCAGGAGGGCCGCGACGACCGGGGGTGTTGGTGTAGCGTGGTAGGCGAGGAAGAGGCTGCGGAGCTCTTCCCAAGAGGCCACGGAGGCTGCCGGCAGGTGGAGCAGCCATGCGCGCGGAGCGCCGGTGAGGGCCATGGGAAGCCAGTTGGCCATGACTCTATCATCACCTCCAGCTTCGAGGATGGCCTCCTCGTACGCCAGCAAGAAGGCCAGCGGATCAGTCGCGCCGCTGTAGCGCGGCGGCGTTGTTGGCTTGAACTTGTCCGGCCACTGTACCCGTTGCAGGGTTGGGGCCAGGGCTCGAAGCCCCCTGGCCCCCGTGCTAGCGCCGGCGGCCGGAGCGGGCGACGCGCTACTCATTGCGAGGCAGGTCGTGGCGGTGGCGGAAGGGAAAACTCCGGTGCACCCCTACCTGGCGCGCCAAATGTCGGATTTCGGGTTCCGGCAGATCCTCGAGGTTCAAACACAGGGGTGCACGCGGAGATTTCGCCTTCTACCTACCTGCACCCCACCGCCTCGCTAAGATCTAAGATATGGAAAGAACAGCACAAGAGACACAGGGTTTATACTAGTTCGGGCCACCATTGTGGTGTAATACCCTACTCTAGTTTGTTTTGTGGTGGATTGCCTCTTGGGCTGATGATGATGAGAAATACAAGGAAGAACAGCCTCGCGAGGGTCTGTTCTTGGATGGGGCGATGAACTGCTAGGAGGAGTTCAGTCACCCTTCTCTCTCTCTCTCTCTTTGTGTGTGATGCTACTCGATCCGATCCCAGCTTGTTTCTGGATTGGCCGATTTCCTCTACCCTGGGGGTGGCTAGTCCTATTTATAGTCAAAGGCCCTGGGCCTCTTCCCAAATATTGAGCGGGAAGGGCGCCAACAATTGGCCATTTTGAAGGGGAACATCTGGTACACTTATACTGACTAAAGTTGGTCCTCGCCTGCCAAAGGCTCTGGTGGTGACGCTGGCTTGGGCTCCACAATGACTTCCTCCCTGCCGTTGGGCTGGTCTTGGTCTCGTTGCACCGAAACGGGTGCCTTTGTTTGATGCTCTCGCCTGCGCTTTCTCCCTTTGCACCAAAGAGGAAAGGAGGACACTGCGCGGGCTGGCGCCCGCCTGGCGCCCTTGGTTGTCATGGCTTGCATCACGGGCACCTCGTGAGGTACCCCGCCTTGACCTCTCAGCCTCCTCGTGAGCCAGCCTGATGAGGCCGTGTCTGATGAAGCTCCGTGTCGTCCGCCCCGCGAGGCTTGGCCCCTCGCGACGGTCTTGGGTCTGTGTTGATGAAGATGGGCCGTGCTGGGCCCCCGTTTGAGCCACGCCATAGGCCGCAGGCAGGCAAGTCTTGGGATCCCCGTTTCCAGAATGCCGACAGCATGCGGTTGGTGTATTTTAGAAGAGTTTACTTCAAGTTTACTACAACCGGATATTAACAAATTCCCATCTGCCACATAACCGCGGGCATGGCTCTCAAAAGTTTATACCCTGCAGGGTTGTCCCAACTTAGCCCATCACAAGCTCTCACAGTCAATGAAGGATATTCCTTCTCCCGAGAACACCCGATCACTCTCGGAATCCCGGTTACAAGACATTTCGACAATGGTAAAACAAGACCAGCAAAGCCGCCCGATGTGTCGACAATCCCGATAGGAGTCGCACGTATCTCATTCTCAGGACACACCGGATGAGACAAGCTACGAGTAAAACCAGCCCTCAAGTTTCGCCGAGGTGGCCCCACAGGCTGCTTGGTTCGGACCAACACTTAGAGAAGCACTGGCCCCCGGGGGGGGGGGGGGGTGTTAAAATAAAGATGACCCTTGGGTTGGCCGACCCAAGGGAAGGGTAATAGGTTGTTAGTAAAATGTAAAACCAAGGTTGGGCCTTGCTAGATGAGTTTTAATTATTCAAAGCGAACTGTCAAGGGGTTCCCATAACACCCAACTGCGTAAGGAACGCAAAATCAAGGAACATAACACGTATGACGGCAACTAGGGCGGCAAGAGTGGAACTAAACACCAAGCATAAGGCCGAGCCTTCCAACCTTTACCAAGTATATACATGCATTAATAATATAAGAGATATTGTGATATCCCAACAAAGTTCATGATATCCATGTTCCAACATGGAACAACCTACAACTGCACCTGCAACTAGCAACGCTATAAGAGGGGCTGAGCAAAAGCGGTAACATAGCCAAACAACGGTTTGCTAGGAACGGTGAAAAGGTTAGAGGTTTTCATGGCAATTTGGGAGGCTTGGCAACAAGTGGTAGGTAGCGCAACATAGCGATAGCATCGAGCCAACTAGCATAGCAATGATAGTAGTGAGATCCAAGGTTACAGTCATCTTGCCCGAAATCCCGCTAGGAAGAAGAACGAGTCCATGAAGAAGATGAAGCCACGAAGACAAACCAATCGTAGTCGAACGAATCCTCACGATCGCAACGAAATGGGAACTATCGAGGAGAAGCACATAACATGGTAAACACACCACACATGAACAAGGCATGATGCTCAACCAAGTATGATGCATGACAAGGCTACATGAGGCTACGCATGGCAAGAGATGATGCATACAAGAGCAACACATCAAAGCAAGTTTAAATGAGACCGGAAACAACATATAACAATTCCGGTATGTCCCTAGATGCAAATTTCGAAATTGGTCCAGATCTGAATAAACCTTATGTTCAGGTTGTTAAACATCAAGTTAAGATGTACCAAAATGATCTACACGAAATTCTAGCCAAGTTACATATAAAGTTCATTTAATTTGGAGCTACGACCTAAAAGATATGAGCAAAACAAGTTAAACATGGCATCGATGCAAAATGCATTCAAACACCAAGAAAACACACTCAAAACATGGATTAAACAAGGTAACATGAAACTACATGCAAAACTAAGCAAGTTTCATGTAGAGCACACTCAAAACGGAGCAACGGTTCAACACATACACATGAAACAAGTTTAAAGGACAAGCTGTCCAAAACAGCAAATAGGCAACTTGCAAATATGAAAACAACATGCTATAACACCTGAATATGAAAACATATGGCATGGGTGTTATGTACAGGTAAATCATTACAAAACATGAACACTGAGCTGTCTCGAACATACTCAAAAGGGCATGGCAAGATTGCAAATAATAACAGTTTCAGCAAGTGTAAAACAACAACATTATGATAGTATGTTTGCAAGAATGGAATAGAGGCATATGGTATCTCAAATTACCAAACATGGCATGTTAACAGAGTAATCATAATATACTTCAGTTCATGTAATTGGAGCAACTCCAAAAGAGGCATAGACTAATCAATATCGAGCTCATGACATGGCATCATGAAGTTAACAGAAAAACTGGAACATCATATAAGCATGTTCATGGCAATGAAAACATACATTACCGAACATATATGCAGCCTCAAAAGGCATGTAATGATAATGCATAACATGGACAACAAAACATGTCAACTAAGCATCTCCAGATTATACATGGATTAATTGGTAGTATCAAGAAAAGATAGCGACATGATATAGCAGTTTCAGCATTGACATAACATTAACAGCAAGTAGCCCACTTCACAAGCTTGAGGCACTCACGACAAGGCACACAAAAATACATGGATTGCACGACTTTAAAGAGTGCATGGAGATGCTCCACAAACACATAGATATAATGCTCATAGGATGCACAACCAAAATGTAACGAAAAAGACAAAACAACAAGTTATAACAGTCTCAGCAGGTTAACATTATATAGCACTCTTGCAATGATGATTAGGGCATCAAGATAAACTCAAACAAGCATTCTACAATGGCATGAAATGAAGAGAACCTCATAATGAACATTTTTATATATCATACACCACCATAATATGAACATGCGCAAAGATACACCACTCACAAGATGCATGCATGATATGACAATCTCAGGACTTTGCAATTTTTCCGAAAAAAAACAGATGAGCGCTAAATAGCTAAAACACGCACATGGCAAGGGATTTGAGGGGCTCGCTCACCATGGGCTTGGCCTAGTCGGTGAAGAGGCTAGGCAGAAGCGGGCCGGCCGGGGTGGAGGCAAGGACGAGGCCGGGATCCATCAGACCCGGTGGAGGACAAGGCCGGGGACCCATTCCTGACGATGGACGGAGCTCGGGGAGGCGCGGCTCCACGGCGGGGTTGGGGTCCTGCAGGAGAGAGAGGGAGTTAGCGAGAGGGAGAGGCGGGAAGGAGAGGGAGAGATAGAGAGAGGGCGCGACGGTGCTGGCCTGAGTTCGTCGGCGGCGGCACGGCGAGGATGCTTGGGGTCGGCGGCGAGGGCTCAGGGTCGAGGGGCTCCTCCCCTTGATCCAGATCGGGAGCGGGAGGCGCGAGGGAACTCGGGTGATGGCGGATGGGCCTGGCGGGCCTGCCCCGGGCCCGAGCGGGCCGCGGCGGCGCGGATAATGATGGGGACGCGTGGCGCCGTCCCTTTGGCTGCGGGCGTCTGGGCGGTGGTGGCTGGCCACTAAGAGCTCGCCACGTGGCACTGGAGGGGAGGCCGGCGACGGATTCTTAGGTGGGAGGCTAGAGGTAGGGGAAGCTAGGCTTCCAAATCTGGCAAGGGGAGGTGTTTAAATAGGAAAGGGGGCTAGGGTTAGGGGATTAGCTCCGTTTCGGAGCCGTTCGATCGCCATCGGACGGTCCGGAGCGGAGGGGGTAGGTAGTTGGGCCTAGTGGGCTGTGTAGATGAGTTAAGCTGAGAGGAGAGAAGAGAATAGCAGCCCGGCAATGGTTTTCGGAGACCGAAAACGTCTGACGTTAGACCGGCTATATTGCGGCTGTATGTTAACGGTTGGGCTATCAAACGGAGTCCGAATGCGACGAAACTTGACAGGCGGTCCATCTACACTATAATAATACCGCACAACAAGTTTCATCCCATTCCGAGAACATTTTTATGCCACTTATAAAATAAAATTTCGGAGGTGTCGCGGGCGCGTGCGAGTGTGCTTGGGCTCAGAACGGACAACAGAGGAACTGGGGACCTGGACGGATGCAAGTTTTGAAATCATGAGGAAGCAATGCACATGATGACATGTCAGGATGCAACACGCAAGCGAATGACATGGCAATGATGGTGAATAACTAGGAGACACCTGGCGCATCGGATCCGAGACGTTGCAACTCTCCTCCACTAACAATAGATCTCGTCCCGAGATCTTAGGACCAAGACGGAAGAGAAAAGGGATGAGGTGAAACGAGAGCTGAAGGGAGATAATGAACAAGGTCGAGGGCACACGAGAAAAAGAGAGGAACAATCAATATGACGAGACCCAAAAAGCTCAAGGTACAAGATAGATTCTGAAACCACTCCGGTTAGAACCCGATAGGCAAGGAATAAGAACGAGAGAATTTAGGTGGCACTCTGGCTGGACGTGTACGGAATAGAACAAGAACTTGACAAGATGTAATGATACCTGACGAGAGGAACAACACAATGCCACCGGAAGAATTGAAAGAGTGGAATGAAAAGAACGGGGAAGACGATTTCAACTTCTACCACGAATGAAATTAAAAGCATCCTTAGAAGAAAGGATTGAACGGAGTTGTTGAGGAAATCAACAACGAGAAGAATAAGCTTGTTGTGGACTTATGGATAACATCTCAAAATTACGAGGTGATAACCGACCACAAGCGGAAAAAGATTGAATAGCCGAGAAGAACGAAGAAATGCAAAACTCCACTTCAAAAGAATATGGAGAATTAATTCCACTTCGAGAGGCAAGAAGGAAAGATAATTGAGCTCCACCAAAGAATCTTGATGAACACTTGAAGAATGAATTAAATCATGATGAGCCACCATAAAAACTCCGGTAACAAAAGGATGAAGATATAAAATTGAAGGATTAAAGGGATAAGATTAAAGCCTTGCGATGATTCCGATGAAGATTCCGACGAGATGGCTGAGGAAGCTTTGAAGTCCGGGAAAGAAAAGATGAAAACACTTTGAACCGAGAGATTATTTATGATGAGCAATCCCCGAAGGAAGGAATTAATCAACTTGATGAAAGAGAATAAGAATTATGTTATGCGTATCCTTCACCAACTTAAATGATGAAAAGAGATTGAATCGCCGGTAAGAATTAGAGCAAGCACGAAGATATTTGAGGGAATTTGGAAACAAGAGAACGAAGAGATCGCAAACTGATTAATGAATGCTTGAACAAAGTGAAGGAAATATGCCCTAGAGGCAATAATAAAGTTATTATCTATTTCCTTATATCATGATAAATATTTATTATTCATGCTAGAATTGTATTAACCGGAAACATAATACATGTGTGAATACATAGACAAATAGAGTGTCACTAGTATGCCTCTACTTGACTAGCTCGTTGATCAAATATGGTTAAGTTTCCTAGCCATTGACATGGGTTGTCATTTGATTAATGGGATCACATCATTAGGAGAATGATGTGATTGATATGACCCATTCTGTTAGCTTAGCACACGATCGTTTAGTATGTTCCTATTGCTTTCTTCATGACTTATACATGTTCCTATGACTATGAGATTATGCAACTCCCGTTTACCGGAGGAACACTTTGTGTGCTACCAAACATCACAAACGTAACTGGGAGATTATAAAGGTGCTCTACAGGTGTCTCCGAAGGTATTTGTTGGGTTGGCGTATTTCGAGATTAGGATTTGTCACTCCAATTGTCGGAGAGGTATCTCTGGGCCCTCTCGGTAATACTCATCACTTAAGCCTTGCAAGCATTGCAACTAATGAGTTATTTGCCGGATGATGTATTATGGAACGAGTAAAGAGACTTGCCAATAACGAGATTGAACTAGGTATTGAGATACAGATGATCGAATCTCAGGCAAGTAACATACCGATGACAAAGGGAACAACGTATGTTGTTATGCGGTCTGACCGATAAAGATCTTCGTAGAATATGTAGGAGCCAATATGAGCATCCAGGTTCCGCTATTGGTTATTGACCGGAGACTTGTCTCCGTCATGTCTACATAGTTCTCGAACCCGTAGGGTCCGCACGCTTAACATTACGATGACAGTTTTATTATGAGTTTATGTGTTTTGATGTACCGAAGGTTGTTCGGAGTCCCGGATGTGATCATGGACATGACGAGGAGTCTCGAAATGGTCGAGGCATGAAGATTAATATATTGGACGACTATATTCGGACACCAGAAGTGTTCAGGAGAAGTTTCGGATAAAACCGGAGTGCCAGAGGGTTATCGGAACCCCCGGGGGAACTAATGGGCCTCGATGGGCCTTAGTGTAGAGAGGGAGGGGTGGCCAGGGAGGGCCGCGTGCCCTCTCCCTCTCTGGTCCGAATTGGACTAGGAGAGGGGGGGGGCTTTCCTTCTCCCTCTCCCTCTCCTTCCTTCCCACTCTCTCCCTTTAGGTGGAAACCTACTAGGACTTGGAGTCCTAGTAGGACTCCCCTCTTAGGGGGCGCGCCATTGGGGGCCGGCCGGCCTCCCCCTTGATCCTTTATATACAGGGGCAGGGGGCACCCCAGAGACACAACAATTGATCTGTTTGATCTTTTAGCCGTGTGCGGTGCCCCCCTCCACCATAGTCCACCTCGATAATACTGTAGCGGTGCTTAGGCGAAGCCCTGCGTCGGTAGAACATCAACATCGTCACCACGCCGTCATGCTGACGAAACTCTCCCTCAACACTCGGCTGGATCGAAGTTCGAGGGACGTCATCAGGCTGAACGTGTGCTGAACTCGGAGGTGCCGTGCATTCGGTACTTGATCGGTCGGATCGTGAAGACGTACGAATACATCAACCGCGTTGTGTTAACGCTTCCGCTTTCGTTCTACGAGGGTACATGGACAATACTCTCCCCTCTCGTTTCTATGCATCACCATGATCTTGCGTGTGCGTAGGATTTTTTTTGAAATTATTACGTTCCCCAAGAGTGGCATCCGAGCCAGGTTTTATGCGTTGATGTTATATGCACGAGTAGAACACAAGTGAGTTGTGGGCGATATAAGTCATACTGCTTACCAGCATGTCATACTTTGGTTCGGCGGTATTGTTGGATGAAGCGGCCCAGACCGACATTACGCGTACTCTTACGCGAGACTGGTTCTACCGACGTGCTTTGCACACAGGTGGCTGGCGGGTGTCAGTTTCTCCATTTTTAGTTGAACCGAGTGTGGCTACACCCGGTCCTTGTGAAGGTTAAGACAACACCAACTTGACAAACTATCGTTGTGGTTTTGATGCGTAGGTAAGATCGGTTCTTGCTAAGCCCATATCAGCCACGTAAAACTTGCAACAACAAAGTAGAGGACGTCTAAGTTGTTTTTGCAGGGCATGTTGTGATGTGATATGGTCAAGACGTGATGCTATATTTTATTGTATGAGATGATCGTGTTTTGTAACCAAGTTATTGGCAACTGGCATGAGCCATATGGTTGTCGCTTTATTGTATGCAATGCAATCGCCCTGTAATGCTTTACTTTATCACTAAGCGGTAGCGATAGTCGTAGAAGCATAAGATTGGCGAGATGACAACGATGCTATGATGGAGATCAAGGTGTCACGCCGGTGACGATGGTGATCATGGAGGTTCTTCGGAGATGGAGATCACAAGCACAAGATGATGATGGCCATATCATATCACTTATATTGATTGCATGTGATGTTTATCTTTTATGCATCTAATCTTGCTTTGATTGACGGTAGCATTATAAGATGATCTCTCACTAAATTTCAAGGTAAAAGTGTTCTCCCTGAGTATGCACCGTTGCCAAAGTTCGTCGTGCCCAGACACCATGTGATGATCGGGTGTGATAAGCTTTACGTCCATCTACAATGGGCGCAAGCCAGTTTTGCACACGCAGAATACTCAGGTTAAACTTAGCGAGCCTAGCATATGCAGATATGGCCTCGGAACACTGAGAGCGAAAGGTCGAGCGTGAATCATATAGTAGCTATGATCAACATAGTGATGTTCACCATTGAAAGCTACTCCATTTCACGTGATGATCGGTTATGGTTTAGTTGATTTGGATCACGTGATCACTTAGAGGATTAGAGGTATGTCTTTCTAAGTGGGAGTTCTTAAGTAATATGATTAATTGAACTTAAATTTATCATGAACTTAGTACCTGATAGTATCTTGCTTGTCTATGTTTGATTGTACATAGATGGCCCGTACTATTGTTCCGTTGAATTTTAATGCGTTCCTTGAGAAAGCAAAGTTGAAAGATGATGGTAGTAATTACATGGACTGGGTCCGTAACTTGAGGATTATCCTCATTGCTGCACAGAAGAATTACGTCCTAGAAGCACTGCTGGGTGCCAGGCCTGCTGCTGATGCAACTGACGACGTTAAGAACGTCTGGCAGAGCAAAGCTGATGACTACTCGATAGTTCAATGTGCCATGCTTTACGGCTTAGAACTGGGACTTCAACGATGTTTTGAACATCATGGAGCATATGAGATGTTCCAGGAGTTGAAGTTAATATTTCAAGCAAATGCCCGGATTGAGAGATATGAAGTCTCCAATAAGTTCTATAGCTGCAAGATGGAGGAGAATAGTTCTGTCAGTGAGCATATACTCAAGATGTCTGGGTATAATAATCACGTGTGTAAGTGCATCTAGTGCCACCCCTAGTTGGTTTTGGAGTATTGACGACAAATTTGGTTGAGGCACTAATGTGTTTGTGAGAATTGCAAGATAACACAGGTAGTGTCCCTCATTGATTTGGTTTACCTACCGGAGATGACCCCTAAAAATGTATGAAGACATTGACGACAATGGTGGTACATGATGATATTCATATTGAAGACTATGACATGAGAAAACATTCGGTGAAGATTGTGGAGCGCGAAGACTTAGTTGTTTTGTTGTTTCCTTTTCTTCTTTGTTGAGTCGTAGGAACCACCGTACTGTTAAGTGGGGTCCAAGTGAATACAGTCAGAGTGACTGAAGTGATGCTCAATCCAAATCCTATGTCTTCGAGCGAGGACAATGAGAGCAAAACTTATCCAGAGCTAGATAAGTCAGCTTTGCGTGTAGCCCAAGTAAAGTTGCCGTGTGTGTTTGAAATCTGACCGTTGGAACATGTGTCAGTTCCTTAGTGACCCAGGTCATTTCGTACATATCAGGTCAGGTTGCCCAGTGGCTATTAATAGCCCACCCCCTACACCATAAATTGGTGGCTGCTCAGAGTTAGTGCACGTCTTTTGTCGTTTGAGAGCAACACACCTCGAAGCCTTTGAGAGAGAGAAATCCTTGCGAGGAAAAAGCCCAAACACCCAGAGCCAAAGAGTGTTAGTCATCACTGAAGTCTTTCTGTCTCTGTGACCTGAAGACTTATTACACTTGAGGACTGTGAATCCTCCAGCTGGTTAGGCGTCGCGTTCTGAGCATCCAAGAGTCATTGTGGATCGCCGGTGAACGAAGTCTGTGAAGGTTTGGAAGTCTATCTTGAAGACTTACCAGAGTGATTGGGCGAGGACTGTGTGTCCTTAGCTCAAGGGGAATAAGGTGAAGACGTGGTCTTCTGAGTTGAATCTCAGCCTCCCTAACCAGATGTACAGTTGTCACAGCAACTGGAACTGGTCAAACAAATCCTGTGTCTTCAACGAGTGACTGGTTCTATCCTCTCTTCCCTTTACTTACAGTTTGTCTTCGTGAAGTCATTACCTGCTTGTCATACCTATTTGACTTCATTACTTGACTACTATTGTTGTTTGGCTTCATACCATCTTCCATCCTGATCCCTACTACCTAGTTGCCATTAGTCATCGTACTTTCACATCATTGCATACTTGACTATGGCTTGCTTTGTGTAGTTTATCTTCCGCTGCATATCAATAGGTTCATTTCTACTATTTGTCTTCAAAACTTCCATGTTTTGAAGACTTTCATAAAAATCGCCTATTCACCCCCCTCTAGTCAATAACTAGCACTTTCAATTCGTATCAAAGCAAGGTACTCCCTTGTTCTGTGTGATTCGGTTTAACCACCTCGAGTTTTAGCTATGTCGACTGCAGGGATAATCAAAGTCTCCGCTGCTTGCCTCGTGTTCGATGGAACTGAATATCCCTACTGGAAGAATAAGATGCGCATGCATCTTGAAGCCATTGATGTCGACCTCTGGTATGTCGTCAAGAACGGCGTTCACAAGACTGGTGAAGGTGTCACCCCTGCTGATGTCAAGAAGTTCATTCAACTGGACTCTACTGCCAAGAACATCATCTGTGGTCATCTGACCAAAGGACAGTATGGCCGTGTGAGTGCTCTGGAGACGTCAAAACTAGTCTGGGACTGGCTATCCAAGGTTAACGAAGGCGTCTCAACCCAGAGAGATCAAAGGATCAGTGTTCTTCGCAACCTCTTCAACCGCTTCAAGAGAAACGACAATGAGAATGTCCAGCTCACGTTTGATCGCCTCCCTAACATCACAAATGAGCTTCGTGCTCTCGGCGCCACTGAGATTACCAAGCATGAAATCGTCAAGACGCTACTGAAATTACTTGACAGCTCCTTTGACACCCTTGCCCTCATGATTCAAGAACGTCCTGACTTCAAGACACTCGATCCGTCTAATATACTTGAGAGGCTCAACACACATGAGTTCCAGCTATCTGAGAAAAGAGATATCTATGGTCCCAACTATGGCCTAACTCCCGCTTTGAAGGCAAAAGTTGTTTCCTCATCTGAAGAAGAATCTGACTGCAGTTCTGATGATCCTGAAGACATTGGAAAGGAACTTGCTATGCTTGTGAAGAAGTTCCAGAAATTCACCAAGAAGAAGGGCTTCAGAAAGTCGTCACGATCCAGCTCAAGAAATGATGAAGCTTCCACTCATGACTACAAGAAGAGAACATGTCACAAGTGCAAGAAACCTGGACACTATATCTCTGAGTGTACACTGTGGGACAACGAGAAGAAGAAGAACAAGAGCAAGGAATATGATTCTGATGACAAGAAGAAGAAGAAATCTTCAAAATCTTCTTCCAAGTCCTCATCAAAGTCTTCATCTCATAAGAAGAGCTCATCTGGCAAGGCTCGTGCTTTTGTTGGGAAGGAAATGGATTCAGAGGAGGAGTCTGCTTCTGAGGAGGCGGAGGTGGAATCTGAGGAGGAGTCCGATCCTGGTGTTGCAAGTCTGGCTCTTGCCACTGCCTATGTCGCCAAGTCCATCTCCAACACTGAAGACAATGACTTCCACACCAACGCTGAAGCTGATGACAAGGACGACCCTACTCCCACCTACTGCTTCATGGCACGTGGTGCCAAGGTAAAATCACGCGATGCTTACTTTCAAACATCTAGTGAAGATGACTCTGACTGTGAATCCAAGCCCAGCTACAAAACACTTGCTAAAATTGCAACTGAATAACAAAAGGCTATGGAACATACTCAAAAACTGTTAGACAAAAGCGATGACCTGTTGGACGCGGAAATGACTCGTTCACAGTCCTTAGTTGAAGACATAAAAAATCTTCATGTTAAGTACCAAGAACTTGAAAGTCGTCATGATACGCTCACAACCACTCATGAAAAGCTCTCCTATGATTATCTTCAAAGGAAGCAAGAGCTTGAGAAGTTGAGAGTGGCTCATGAAGATCTTCAAAAAGAAAATGAGTCACTTCGTGCTCAACAGATCAGTCCTCCTCAGTATGGATTTGAACCACCAGGTCTTAAATGCCTTGAGCGTGATAACGCTACCTCTGTTGCTGAATGTTCTACTGCTACTACTGCTGCATTGCCTTCAACTACTGATGTGGTAACTAACCCCTCTGCGGAGGATACCACTACTATTGTTGATGAAAATGCTAGGTTGAAGACATTGCTTGAAACAGGGATGTACAAAATTCTGAAAGGGCATCAGACACTTTGCGATGTCCTCAAAAAGCAGATTCTGAACCGAAACCCTAGGAAAGAGGGTGTTGGGTTCGAGAGGAAAATGAATGTTGATGGTTCCTACTGGAAGCCTGAGCAGTATCCCAAAACCACATGGGTTGCTGCAAAGGGACCTTCAGTGGATCCATCCACCTTATCTGGCTTTACCTGTGCTAACCCTGTTATCATTGATGAATCCTTTGATGCGAACTATAAACTGTTCAAGAATCAGAATGGTGAAGTGTTTGCCAGATATATTGGTACTAACTGCAGGAATGGGCCACCTATGAAGAAGATCTGGGTCCCCAAAAGCTATCTTGAAAAGCTTTCAGTGAATGTCATCATGACACCACCTGGGAAGAAGACAAACCCCAGACCTAAGGCTTCATATGGTCCAAAGGCTTCATATAGATAGAGGACTCACCTGGGTCACCCTAACGCCAATGTTTTGCAGGGAAACCGTACTCAAACCTATGAATATGAGCGTGTATCTTCAAAACGCTATGTTCATAAAACTAAGAACTTTTCTGCTTATTCATATGAGTATCATTCATCTCCTCCAAGGCTATTTGCTAGCGCTCTAAAGCCGAAGTTCTCAGATGCTGCACTTAGACTCATTGCTTCTAAGCCACCCCGAAAGATGTGGGTGGTTAAGAAGAATTAACTTTCTTTTGCAGGGAAAGGTCTCCAGCCGAATAACAAAGGCGTCTGATGCTATTGCTGGGGACCTGAAACATCTTGTAGGGCGCAAGATCAAATGCCCAAATGGTCTCACTATGTATTTTGTTCCTGAATCGCTTGCCATTCGTCCTATCAGTCCTAATCTTGATCTGAGCTTCAATAATCCTCTTGCTCGTCAAATGTTTATGCTTCACAATACTCTTGGTGAAGCCTATCCCCCTAACTGTAATGAAGAGTATGACACCTCGTGCTTCAGAATGGATTATGGACAGCGGATGCACTAATCATATGACTGGTGATCGAAGTCTTCTCATGGACTCAACTTTACGTCCATATGATAAGAGTCACATCACATTTGAAGCTATTCGCATATTGCTAGCCTATGCTAACCACAACAATATCCTGCTATATCAAATGGATGTGAAGAGTGCATTTCTGAACGGCAAGATTGAAGAAGAAGTATACGTTGCACAACCTCCTGGCTTTGAAGATCAAAAACATCCTGATATGGTGTACAAACTAAACAAAGCACTGTATGGCCTCAAGCAAGCTCCTCGCGCTTGGTATGATACGATCAAAGACTTCCTGAAGAGCAAAGGCTTCAAACCTGGATCCCTCGATCCCACACTCTTCACGAAGACATATGATGGCGAACTGTTTGTGTGCCAAATATATGTGGATGACATTATCTTCGGCTGCACCAACCAGAAGTATAGTGATGAGTTTGGATACATGATGCAAGAGCAATATCAGATGTCATGATGGGTGAGCTGAAATTCTTCCTTGGTCTTCAAATTCGTCAGCAAAGGAATGACATCTTCATATCTCAAGAGAAATACCTCTAAGACTGCCTGAAGAAGTTTGGAATGCAAGATTGCAAAGGTTACACGACGCCAATGCCAGCCAAACATCATCTGGGTCCCGACGAAAATGGTAAAGAGTTCGATCAACAGGTATACCACTCCATGATTGGTTCTTTACTTTACCTATGTGCATCTAGGCCAGATATTATGCTTAGTGTTTGCATGTGTGCTCGATTCCTAGCGGCACCAAAGGAATCGCATCACCTAGCTGTGAAGCGAATTCTTCGATATTTGGCTCACACCCCAACACTAGGATTATGGTATCCAAAGGGCTCAGAGTTTGATCTAGTTGGATTTTCTGATGCTAATTTTGCTGGTGACAAGGTGGATCGCAAGTCTACATCAGGCACATGTCACTTTCTGGGACGATCACTTGTCTGTTGGTCTTCAAAGAAGCAGAACTGTGTGTCACTGTCAACTGCTGAATCTGAATACATTGCTGCTGGATCTTGCTGTGCTCAGCTTCTATGGATGAAGCAAACTCTCAAGGACTATGGCATCAATCTGAAACAAGTACCTCTCTTATGCGACAACGAAAGCGCCATCAAGATTGCCAACAATCCTGTCCAGCACTCAAAGACAAAGCACATTGAAATTCGTCATCACTTTCTCAGAGACCACGTCATGAAGAAAGACATTGATATCATTCACATCAACACTGAAGAGCAACTCGCAGATATCTTCATAAAGCCCTTGGAAGAGAAAAGGTTTTGCAAGTTACGGTGTGAGCTAAATATCTTGGAATCCTCAAATGTCCTGTGATCAGGCACACATCCTAACACTTACGCATTTTGATGACTTAGATGTGCAACACATGAAGTAAAGTATGTCTTCAATCAATGAAGACTTACATTCTGAGTGTGAATACATTAACATGGAATTTGACTTCGGAGCGCCACGATAATTGTGCGCCGTGTCTGGGTCTAATACTTCCTATACGGTGGGTAATGCCACCACCAAACTTTTCTGTTTGAAGTGTTTCACTCATGGCGTTGCATTTGATATGTCTTCACATTTGGTTTGTCTTCAGTCTCAATTTATCTTCATAATTATCTTCACTATATTGATTTGGTTGCTGGTTGATATATATACTAGTGTTCTGTCCTCTACAGCATTCACTTATAGCTATGTTTTCTTGTTGAATCTTTTGAACTAAGTGAATGTGATCGAACCCTAATCTCTCTATGCTTTCTATCTCAAACTCTATCTATCCAAGTCGTATGCATTCTATTGAAACTATCGAATGTCTTCTCTCCGTCCTTGTCAGCAGAAGATACAGAGTCAAACTTTAAGTCTGATTTAAATGATTCATCCTTATTGCCTGAAATCCGGAGAAGCCGGAACGTCTATCCGACAAACCTGGTGGGCGTGGGAACGTGGGACAACTCTAAGTATGTTGCATGCTTTCCACGTGCCCCTCAGATGTGAACCGCTAGGGGCACCTGCGTAATTGCGTTGTGCCGCCCACTTCCTTATAAATACCTGTCCCCTACGGTAAAAGAAACTTCTTCCACCTCTCGACCTCGTCAAAACCCTAGCGCCACCGCTAGCTCTCGACGACACCGGTGATAAAGCGCTTAGCTACTGCGACTTCTCCGACGTCGTCCTCACGCCGGCCGCGGACATCGTCCTCTCCGCCGCCGCTGTAGGTGTGCTCCATCGCCAAGTTAGGGCACGGTGAATTGAACTACTCGGTCTCCTACTCTTCCCATCTAGCAGTTCTTCGTGTGGTAAATAAAACTCTCTTTTTACCATCTTTTTGATCTTCAAAGATTCATCCTGTCTACCAAAATTGGTTTCTGCCTATACAAGTTAGATCTATTCTGTCTGTATCTCATAGTGCCTAGTATATTCACTTAAGCTTCATAACAAGTTAGATTCCTCACTTGTACTTATTCGCGGATTCGTACAAGTCTGGAACCAACTCTCAACATATAAGTGAATGTCTTCGCATCATGAGGTCAATGTCTTCAAACTGATTTATCTTCAAAATCTTGTGAGAATGCATATGACCTCTTCCCCTTCCCTCGCATCTCTAATGCTGTCACATGTACATGTCCGTGGGAGAATCCCTTGGTTCTCATAGTCTGCATTCATTTGCAGAATTCTTACAGCATCATATTAACTCTCCCGAAGCCAGTTCCTGTCTGTCCAACAAGCGAAAACCTCTGAAGCCATTGAACGTGTTGAAGCCATTCAGTTTGAAATTCATGGCTGCAGAAAAATCAGTAAGGAAGGGTGGCAGACAGCGTCGTGTAGGAACATCAAGAGATTTGCCTGATGACCTCTCTGAACTTTACAAGACAGATCCTAAAGAGGATTACAATCAGTGCAAGACCCGAATCCAATGGATTCGAAGATATTGGGCTGAACAATGGTTCAAGTACAACTTCGTCACCCAAGAATACGCTGAGAAGAATGCTATGAAAAGTCCTTGGGGTGATATTCTCTTTCAAGGCCTTCCACCCAAGAATAGAACTGAAGCTATTGCACAGGGTTTCTATCCCTGTATGGTCCGTGGACCTCAGCCTGAAAATGCCGACCCATCATCATTGCTCTGGTGTCGTGACGATAATCTCTTCAAACGCAACTTCCAGCATGCAAAGACATCGGCCAAGGAAAACAAGAAGTCATTGGGATTAGATTTCAATCCTGGTCCCCCTGCTCCCCGTGCTGATGGCTCACGTGATGCAGAACCCAATGTCATCGGTCCCTTCTACAACCTTGATGGCATCATCGCTCACATCACAGTTCAAGGTGCCAAAGTGGATCATTCTGATGACGATGCTGACTCTGATGAAGCCCCTGCTCCTACTCCAAAGCCACAGAAGCCCAAGAAGGCTAAAGCTTCAAGATCAACTACTCCACCAAAAGCTTCATGTGCGAAGCCACTGGCCATTGCACCTCCTAAAGACAGTGTGCAGTCTGAAGATCTGTCACGCATCTCCAAGAAGACGGAGAAAATGAAGAAAATTGTCAAGAATACTGATCAGGCACTGACTCCTGCTGCCATTCTGTGTGAAGAGCCCATTGATCTGTCCAGTGATGAAGATCTTTCAGATGATGCCCTTGAGAAATTTTTCAAGAGCAAGGAAGAGGCAGAGATCTTCAACGATTTGCCTCTCTTTGATGTGGCAATCATACACAACTTCATTGATGAGTGGTTTGATTCACCAAATCTCAGCTTTGACGATCTACAACTTCCCATTGGCCTCAACGTTTCCTTCAATGGCGCCATTGCTTCTGAGCTAGCTCTCGCTCAGCGTATCATTGAGTTGAAGCACAAGATCAACCATGAGAAAGCTCAATTCAAGAAGCATGTGGCCAAACTCAGCGTGCAAGATGTCAAGAACTTCAAGATTATGCTACACAAGCTCAAGAAACCTTTCCTCGAGAAGCGTGAAGAAGCCAAAGGTTCTCGCGAACGCATGAAGAGCCTGGCTGACAAATTTGTGCAAGCCTACAATGAGGCTGAGAAGCGCAAGGCTCTTGGTCGTACTGGCATTGACCCATGCATGGCTGCAAAGAAGAAGAAGCCATCGACTGACCAAACTGCTCCTTCAAGGCATGAAGAGCCGCACATCGTCTTCCCAACTAGCATGACCGGCTCGAAGCCAAAGGTCAGATCAACCGCTTCTAAGCTGAAGAAGACGAGGACAGCCGAGGCTGAAGCTAGGAAAAGGAAAAATCCTGAAGCCTCTGATGCTGCTCCCACTAAGAAGAAGCGTAGAACCAAGAAGGATAGGGCTGCTCCCTCAGAGCCCTTGGTTGTTGAACCTATTTCAATGGTCCCCCCTACATCTGAACATCAAAAACAAAGGATAATAGTTCATGAGCCTGCTTCCACAGAGGCTCATGAAGCTGAAGACATTCCAGCAGTTGATCCCACCGCTGCTGAAGACATTGGTCACCACGACAATGTTGAAGATGATGAAGTCCTTCCTCAGATCGAACACAACCTGGTATCATCGCCTGTTCTCACGAACAGTGAACTCATCAGCATTGGTCGTCCTCTGACGCCAATTGCTCAGGATGCTTCGTGGGCTGATCACCCACAACAACAAGGCACTCCAAGTACTACCCAACACCAACAAGTCACACCCCCTGTACGAAATGAAGATGATGACTTTGAGGCCCAGCCAACTTCATCTCCAAAGGCGTCGCCAGTGTTACGCAGGCTTCGCAAAGGACCAAGGCCTCAAGTCACCACCTCAAGTGTTCCAGAAGGAGATGTGCCCCAACAATCTGTTGCACGTCAAGTGTTTCCAGAAGCCACTCCCACTGTGAATGTCTCAGAGTCTGAAGCCAAAGGTGCTGAAGACATTTCAGCTGCATCAGCCGATGAAAGACAAGAAGAAGAACGTGTCCCAACTCCCCCCATTACCAAAGAAGTTGTTCCAGAAGTGAACGTGCTAGTGCCAGACCCTCCTGCTCGTCAAGTGGAGGTTGAAAATCTTAAGGCTGCCACCAACAACACCAATGAAGCCAATGACGTTGTCATGGCTGACGCAAATGTGGAGCCTACACCAACCAATGTGCCAGAAGCCAATGCTGCATCTGCATCTGAAGCCAATATTGACGCCACTGCTCCTGTTCCGCCACCAAGGCCTCACACGATCGAGCAAGCATTCAACTATGGCCAACTAATCACTGTCAAATGGCCTGTTCTGACTCCTCCGCCTGCCGCCGCTGGTCCTCAGTTTGATTACCACGTTGAGCACAGGCCACGAGTTCAGAAGCCAAAGACAAGGTTGCCTAGGTTTCCAGGTACTGCATCAGCACCAGGATCTTTCAATATCAATGGCTTCAAGGCACACAATACCTTCTTTGACAGCGCCAAGAACCCCTACTCAAGAGCAAGAATATCTTCTGATCGATTCTGGAGCTATCAGCAGCGAAGCTACTACTCCTGCATTCTGTACAATCAAGGTCGCATCTTTCCACATATGCGTCTTGATGCTGAAGCCATCACTGGTCTGCCCTGTCTGGAAGAGGCTCTGGACTGCTTCCGGCCTGCTGCAGTTTGTCACCGATAAGGAGCACTGGAACGACGACTTACTGCTCCAATTCTATGCCACTCTCCATATTCATGGCTTCCATATAGATACAAAGACATGGGTTCTTGAGTGGATGACAGGAAATGTTCATCATGAAGCCAAAGCCATTGATGTCATTGAGCTTACAGGCCTGCCCTCAGCAGATGATCTTTATGAACCTGGCTGTCAGCTTCACCATGATGCTATGGAGAGCATCTCCCACAAGCCTGAACCCAATATGAGTCAGATGCTTAGCATGATGAAGCCATTGCCTCCAGATGCTGAATACCCAACGGCGTTCTTTGTTGATGAGCTTGAGTATCTGCCCCGCACCATCTATCACATTGTCAGGCGAACTCTTTGGCCTATCAAAGGACACTCTCCAAATGCCAAGCTGGAAGGCGCAATGAAGACTTTGGTTTTCCATATTCTTCATGGCAAATGCTTCAATGCACAAGATTTCTTTATCCGTCAACTTGCTGCATCAGGGTCTGACATATTTGGCCTAAAGTTCTATGCTCCCTGGATCATGTGACTGATCAAGCTTCACTCTGCTTTCAACTATCAACCCTCTGCACGCAATCATATCATATTCATGCCAGATGTTGATTTGTCTGTTGAAGCCATATACCCAGAGACTGCTAAGGAGCCTCTTAGTCTTCAGAATGCTGACCATCAAAGCTTCACCCAAAACGATGAAGGAGTTCAAGCTGTTGCCCGAGTCTACCCTCTGGCTGGGATTACTCGTCTGCCTCCATGCGCAAACTGAAGCCACTGAAAGCACAATTGCCCAAAGGCCCAAGAAGCGCTCCCGCATTCTCAATGATCGCGAGCTTCTTGTTGCTCTTCATCAGAAACAAGACAAGCATCATGACTGGTTGAAGCGCCAAATGCAAAGCCTCTTGGTGGACGTTAATCGCATTTGCAATCTTGCCACCAAGAATGCCTTTGTCACGCATGAAACATGTCGGCGATCATGGAAGAGTTTGACACTGCTCAGTGCTGAAGCAGATCTTCAAGATGATGGCTTCAGTAAGAGATTCAAGTTTGACTCCACTCCTCCACGGAATGCTGTCCTACGTCGCACTCCATCTCTTGAAGACTCTGAATATTCCTCGTCTGCTGCAACTGTAAATGCCAAAGTGATCGATGAAGAAGACGATGCTACATCACCGACCCCTTTTGCAAGAATCGACACTGCACCAAGCTCGTCTGCACCGCCAAACGACACCACCAACCCTGCTGCTTCACCTACTCATGGGGACGAGTAGATGCTCTATGTATTCAAACATTTTTGGTCATTACTGACAAAAGGGGGAGAAGCATATGAGTTTGATAGTCTTCAAGCGGGTTCATATGGGCGGTTGCTTTATATTTTGCCTAGTTTTTACAACTCGCATTTTGATACATTTGGTTCTTTGAGTTGTAACACTTAAACTTGATGGTCGTCTGCTACTTATTTGCTATTCTGTGATGCGATGATAAATTCCGCATGTGCGATGATAACTTCCGCACTTAGGTCATTCTGCAGACGTCCATTTTTCATTATGCATGTCATTATGTTCCTTATATCCTATCATGCATGATGAATTGTTGTCATAAGTTGAAGAGGATCTCCACAAGTACAACCTGCCATGTGCATTTGCATTCCAAAAGCAAATTACTTATATGCACATCTTCAAGGGGAGCCTTTGAAACTTATGAAGACAATCCTCTATCCTTTACAATTTCACATACTTTATCCCCGTTGAAAACTTCAACCAGTTTGTCATCAATCACCAAAAAGGGGGAGATTGTAAGTGCATCTAGTGCCACCCCTAGTTGGTTTTGGAGTATTGACGACAAATTTGGTTGAGGGACTAATGTGTTTGTGAGAATTGCATGATAACACAGGTAGTGTCCCTCATTGATTCGGTTTACCTACCGGAGATGACCCCTAAAATTGTATGAAGACATTGACGACAATGGTGGTACATGAAGATATTCATATTGAAGACTATGACATGAGAAGACATTCAGTGAAGACTGTGGAGCGCGAAGACTTAGTTGTTTCGTTGTTTCCTTTTCTTCTTTGTTGAGTCATAGGAACCACCGTACTGTTAAGTGGGATCCAAGTGAATACAGTTAGAGTGACTGAAGTGATGCTCAACCCAAATCCTATGTCTTCGAGCGAAGACAATGAGAGCAAAACTTATCCAGAGCTGGATAAGTCAGCATTGCTTGTAGCCCAAGTAAAGTTGCCGTGTGTGTTTGAAATCTAACCATTGGAACACGTGTTAGTTCCTTAGTGACCCAGGGTCATTTCGACATATCAGGTCGGGTTGCCTAGTGGCTATAAATAGCCCACCCCCTACACCATAAATTGGTGGCTGCTCAGAGTTAGTGCACGGCTTTTGTCGTTTGAGAGCAACCCACCTTGAAGCCTTTGAGAGAGAGAAATCCTTGCGAGGAAAAAGCCCAAACACCCAGAGCCAAAGAGTGTTAGGCATCACTGAAGTCTTTCTATCTGTGTGACCTAAAGACTTATTACACTTGAGGACTGTGAATCCTCCAGCCGGTTAGGCGTCGCGTTCTGAGCATCCAAGAGTCATTGTGGATCGCCGGTGAACGAAGTCTGTGAAGGTTTGGAAGTCTACCTTGAAGACTTACCAAAGTGATTGGGCGAGGACTGTGTGTCCTTAGCTCAAGGGGAATAAGGTGAAGACGCGGTCTTCTGAGTTGAATCTCAGCCTCCCTAGCCAGATGTACAGTTGTCACAACAACTGGAACTGGTCAAACAAATCATGTGTCTTCAACGAGTGACTTGTTCTATCCTCTCTTCCCTTTACTTACAGTTTGTCTTCGTGAAGTCATTGCCTGCTTGTCATACCTGTTTGACTTCATTGCTTGACTACTATTGGTGTTTGGCTTCATACCATCTTCCATCCTGATCCCTACTACCTAGTTGCCATTAGTCATCGTACTTTCACATCATTGCATACTTGACTATGGCTTGCTTTGTGTAGTTTATCTTCCACTTCATATCAATAGGTTCATTTCTACTGTTTGTCTTTGAAACTTCCATGTTTTGAAGACTTTCATAAAAATCGCCTATTCACCCCCTCTAGTCGATAACTAGCACTTTCAACTTGATTCAACTGGGAGTTAATCTTCCGGTTGATAGCGTCATTGACAAAATTCTCCAATCACTTCCACCAAGCTACAAGATCTTTGTGATGAAGTATAATATGCAAGGGATGGATAAGACAATTGCCGAGCTCTTCGCAATGCTAAAGGCTGCGGAGGTAGAAATCAAGAAGGAGCATCAAGTGTTGATGGTCAATAAGACCACTAATTTCAAGAAGAAGGGCAAAGGGAAGAAGAAGGGGAACTTCAAGAAGAACAGCAAGCAAGTTGCTGCTCAAGAGAAGAAACCCAAGTCTAGACCTAAGCCTGAAACTGAGTGCTTCTACTACAAGCATACTGGTGACTAGAAGCGGAACTGCCCCAAGTATTTGGCGGATAAGAAGGATGGCAAGGTGAACAAAGGTATATGTGATATACATGTTATTGATGTGTACCTTACTAGAGCTCGCAGTAGCAACTGGGTATTTGATACTGGTTCTGTTGCTAATATTTGCAACTCGAAACAGGGACTATGGATTAAGCGAACACTAGCAAAGGACGAGGTGACGATGCGCGTGGGAAATGGTTCCAAAGTCGATGTGATCGCGGTCGGCACGCTACCTCTATGTCTACCTTCGGGATTAGTATTAGACCTAAATGATTGTTATTTGGTGCCAGCGTTGAGCATGAACATTATATTTGGATCTTGTTTTATGCGAGACAATTGTTCATTTAAATCAGAGAATAATGGTTGTCCTATTTATATGAGTAATATCTTTTATGGTCATGCACCCTTGAAGAGTGGTCTATTTTTGATGAATCTCGATAGTAGTGATACACATATTCATAATGTTGAAGCCAAAAGATGCAGAGTTGATAATGATAGTGTAACTTATTTGTCGCATTGCCGTTTAGGTCATATCGGTGTAAAGCGCATGAAGAAACTCCATACTGATGGACTTTTGGAACCACTTGATTATGAATCACTTGGTACTTGTGAACCGTGCCTCATGGGAAGATGACTAAAACGCCATTCTCCGGTACTATGGAGAGAGCAACAGATTTGTTGGAAATCATACATACAGATGTATGTGGTCCGATGAATGTTGAAGCTCGTGGCGGATATTGTTATTTTCTCACCTTCATAGATGATTTAAGAAGATATGGGTATATCTACTTAATGAAGCATAAGTCTGAAACATTTGAAAAGTTCAAAGAATTTCAGAGTGAAGTTGAAAATCATCGTAACAAGAAAATAAAGTTTCTATGATCTGATCGTGGAGGAGAATATTTGAGTTACGAGTTTGGTCTACAATTGAAACAATGCGGAATAGTTTCGCAACTCACGCCACCCGGAACACCATAGCGTAATGGTGTGTCCGAATGTCGTAATCGTACTTTACTGGATATGGTGCGATCTATGATGTCTCTTACAGATTTACCGCTATCGTTTTGGGGTAATGCTTTAGAGACGGCCGCATTCACGTTAAATAGGGCACCATCGAAATCCGTTGAGACGACGCCTTATGAACTGTGGGTTGGCAAGAAACCAAAGTTGTCGTTTCTTAAAGTTTGGGGCTGTGATGCTTATGTGAAAAAGCTTCAACCTGATAAGCTCAAACCCAAATTGGAGAAATATGTCTTCATAGGATACCCAAAGGAGACTGCTGGGTACACATTCTATCACAGATCCGAAGGCAAGACATTCGTTGCTAAGAATGGATCCTTTCTAGAGAAGGAGTTTCTCTCGAAAGAAATGAGTGGGAGGAAAGTAGAACTTGATGAGGTAACTGTACCTGCTCCCTTATTGGAAAATAGTACATCATAGAAACCGGTTTCTGTGACACCTACACTAATTAGTGAGGAAGTTAATGATGATGATCATGGAACTTCAGAACAAGTTGCTACTGAACCTCATAGATCAAACAGAGTAAGATCCGCACCAAAGTGGTACGGTAATCCTGTTCTGGAAGTCATGCTACTAGATCATGATGAACCTACGAACTATGAAGAAGCGATGGTGAACACAGATTCCGCAAAATGGCTTGATGCCATGAAATCTGAGATGGGATCCATGTATGAGAACAAAGTGTGGACTTTGGTTGACTTGCCCGATAATCGGCAAGCAATTGAGAATAAATGGATCTTCAAGAAGAAGACTGACGCTGACGGTAATGTTACTGTCTACAAAGCTCGACTTGTTGCCAAAGGTTTTAGACAAGTTCAAGGGATTGACTACGATGAGACCTTCTCACCCATAGCGATGCTTAAGTCTGTCCGAATCATGTTAGCGATTGCTGCATTTTATGATTATGAAATATGGCAGATGGATGTCAAAACTGCATTCCTGAATGGATTTCTGGAAGAAGAGTTGTATATGATGCAACCGGAAGGTTTTGTCGATACAAAGGAAGCTAACAAAGTGTGCATGCTCCAGCGATCCATTTATGGACTGGTACAAGCCTCTCGGAGTTGGAATAAATGTTTTGATAGTGTGATCAAAGCATATGGTTTTATATACACTTTTGGAGAAGCCTGTATTTATAAGAAAGTGAGTGGGACCTCTGTAGCATTTCCAATATAATATGTGGATGACATATTGTTGATTGGAAATGATATAGAATTTCTGGATAGCATAAAAGGATACTTGAACAAGAGTTTTTCAATGAAAGACCTCGGTGAAGCTGCTTACATATTGGGCATTAAGATCTATAGAGATAGATCAAGACGCTTAATTGGACTTTCACAAAGCACATACCTTGACAAAGTTTTGAAGAAGTTCAAAATGGACCAAGCAAAGAAAGGGTTCTTGCCTGTATTACAAGGTGTGAAGTTGAGTAAGACTCAATGCCCGACCACTTCAGAAGATAGAGAGAAAATGAAAGATGTTCCCTATGCTTCAGCCATAGGCTCTATCATGTATGCAATGCTGTGTACCAGACCAGATGTGTGCCTTGCTATAAGTCTAGCAGGGAGGTACCAAAGTAATCCAGGAGTGGATCACTGGACAGCGGTCAAGAACATCCTGAAATATCTGAAAAGGACTAAGGATATGTTTCTTGTTTATGAAGGTGACAAAGAGCTCATCGTAAATGGTTACTTTATGCAAGCTTTGACACATATCCGGACGATTCTAAATCGAAAACCGGATATGTGTTTACATTGAACGGTGGAGCTGTCATTTGGTGCAGTTCTAAACAAAGCGTCGTGGAGGGATCTACATGTGAAGCGGAGTACATCGCTGCTTCGGAAGCAGCAAATGAAGGAGTTTGGATGAAGGAGTTCATATCCGATCTAGGTGTCATACCTAGTGCGTCGGGTCCAATGAAAATCTTTTGTGACAATACTGGTGCAATTGCCTTGGCGAAGGAATCCAGATTTCACAAGAGAACCAAGCACATCAAGAGACGCTTCAATTCCATCCGGGATCTAGTCCAGGTGGGAGACATAGAAATTTGCAAGATACATACGGATCTGAATGTTGCAGACCCGTTGACTAAGCCTCTTCCACGAGCAAAACATGATCAACACCAAGGCTCCATGGGTGTTAGAATCATTACTGTGTAATGTAGATTATTGACTCTAGTGCAAGTGGGAGACTGAAGGAAATATGCCCTAGAGGCAATAATAAAGTTATTATTTATTTCCTTATATCATGATAAATGTTTATTATTCATGCTAGAATTGTATTAACCGGAAACATAATACATGTGGGAATACATAGACAAACAGAGTGTCAATAGTATGCCTCTACTTGACTAGCTCGTTGATCAAAGATGGTTAAGTTTCCTAGCCATTGACATGGGTTGTCATTGGATTAACGTGATCATATCATTAGGAGAATGATGTGATTGACATAACCCATTCCGTTAGCTTAGCACACGATCATTTAGTATGTTGCTATTGCTTTCTTCATGACTTATACATGTTCCTATGACTATGAGATTATGAAACTCCCGTTTACCGGAGGAACACTTTGTGTGCTACGAAACGTCACAACATAACTGGGTGATTGTAAAGGTGCTCTACAGGTGTCTCCGAAGGTATTTGTTGGCTTGGCGTATTTCGAGATTAGGATTTGTCACTCCGATTGTCGAAGAGGTATCTCTGGGCCCTCTCGGTAATACTTATCACTTAAGCCTTGCAAGCATTGCAACTAATGAGTTAGTTGAGGGATGATGTATTATGGAACGAGTAAATAGACTTGCCAGTAACAAGATTGAACTAGGTATTGATATACCGATGATCGAATCTCGGGCAAGTAACATACCGATGACGAAGGGAACAACGTATGTTGTTATGCGGTCTCATTGATAAAGATCTTCGTAGAATATGTAGGAGCCAATATGAGCATCCAGGTTCCGCTATTGGTTATTGACCGGAGACGTGTCTCGGTCATGTCTACATAGTTCTCGAACCCGTAGGGTCCCCAGGCATAACGTTACAATGACAGTTTTATTACGAGTTTATGTGTTTTGATGTACCGAAGGTTGTTCGGAGTCCCGGATGTAATAACGGACATGAGGAGGAGTCTCGAAATGGTCTAGACATGAAGATTAATATATTGGACGACTATATTTGGACACCAGAAGTGTTCCGGAGAAGTTTCGGATAAAATCGGAGTGCCGGAGGGTTATCGGAAAACCCGGGGGAACTAATGGGCCTCGATGGGCCTTAGTGGAGAGAGAGAGAGGGGCGCCCAGAGAGGTCCGCTTGCCCCCTCCCCCTCTGGTCCGAATTGGACTAGGAGAGGGGGGGGGGCAGCGCCCCCCTTTTCTTCTCCCTCTCCCTCTCCTTCCTTCCCCCTCTCTCCCTTTAGGTGGAAACCTACTAGGACTTGGAGTCCTAGTAGGATTCCCCACTTAGGGGGCGCGGCATAGAGGGTCGGCCGGCCTCCCCCTTGCTCCTTTATATACGGGGGCAGGGGGCATCCCAGAGACACAACAATTGATCTGTTTGATCTTTTAGCCGTGTGCGGTGCCCCCTCCACCATAGTCCACCTCGATAATACTGTAGCGGTGCTTAGGCGAAGCCCTGCGTCGGTAGAACATCAACATCGTCACCACGCCGTCGTGCTGATGAAACTCTCAGTCAACACTTGGCTGGATCGGAGTTCGAGGGACGTCATCGGGCTGAACGTGTGCTGAACTCGGAGGTGCCGTGCGTTCGGTACTTGATCGGTCGGATCGTGAAGACGTAAGACTACATCAACCGCGTTGTGCTAACATTTCCGCTTTTGGTCTATGAGGGTACGTGGACAACACTCTCCCCTCCCGTTGCTATGCATCACCATGATCTTGCGTGTGCGTAGGTACAAATATAGGAACGAACAGAGCTGAAAACTTGGAACGAAGAAATCTTATGAAATTATGGCTTCCGAATGATCGAAACGGAAGACAACCCCTGAGATACTCCGGATGGGTGAAAATAATTGCACGATTGGAAACAATTTGAGAGGAAAACATCAAGCTAGCTCCACGAATCTTCGGGAGAACGAACAAGATTTAGGGAAAGCTCTACTTAGGTCTTGAAATGTTGAGATGACAACAAGAAAAACCTTGAAGAATTTGATGAAACACTTTGAAAGAATAAAAAGCGGAAAGATTGAACCGAACATAAAAGAATTTGGAAGCTATCTTGGAGAAGGCATCTGACAGATGAAATTCATACTTACAACAAATTTCAAAACAACTTGAGAATACCTCCGGGAAAAACAGAAGAGTCAGGTAAGATCCTAGGAAAGACCTGTGGGTTAGGGCCCACTAAAAAGAAACACCGTTGGAAAGGATTGTTTGAATGAGAAAAGATGCACCGGAACGATTGAAAGATTTGAATGAGGTGACAACCTCGAAATAATTGAATGCAAACATGAATCTTCTGAGATGTCTTGAGCACTCCGGAAGGATAAATTGGCGAGAGGCGAACGAGCAAGGGGAACATTTGATCCAAGGAGAAGAATATGATCAAAACCGAAAAACTAGAATTGAGTCCACCGGAAAGAAAACAAGACAAACGATGATTAACTAGACGAGAATTCACCGGTTGAGGCAATTGAGGAAAGACTGAAGAGGCTCCACACGAATGAAATTGATGCTCGAATAGAGGCTGAGACTTCGAGAATGTAAGGGGTGGGAGGGCGAGAAAACAAGGCAACTGGAATGGGCAACCGACGAATAAGAGAAAACACTAGTTGAAATAATTGAGGAGAGAATGCAAATGCTTCAAACGAATAGGATGGATACTCGATTATGGACTCCTGTTCCGAGAAGAAGAACAGATGGGCGGGTGGGAAAAACAAGGACAACTCCGGACAAGGAAACAACGTCGAAAGAGAAAAAAACTAACGACTAGTCTTGCAAAAGATGACGAGGATCGAAACCACTCGAAGAGAAATGCGCCGATTGAAAAGAGGATGGACAACGAATGAAAACAAACCGCGTCATCCTAAAGAAAAATTTGAAGGGAAGAGAAGTAATCGAAAGACCCACGTCAAGATTTCTCACCAGAGCGACGAATGGGGCTGAGGAGTAAAATAATTCCTACTCTCCGATATAACTAGACTCCGAAAAAGTTTTTTTTCTAGACTCGGTAACGGGCAACTACACGATCAATCAAGGGGGCTCCTATGGTCGGTCGAGGCTCTGATACCAACTTGTCATGCCCAAGATGCGACCCTATCCTAAAGGAACTCGAAGGTCCCACCAAGGATAGAAGCGCATCTTGAAGACGCTTTTGTAAGGTGGATATCATTACATCGTAGCATTACATAATAGTTGGGGATACATACAAAGGCACAACCGCCCCAAAGAATACATCAACATACATGAGATCAACATCCGACTACGGATGACACATAAATAGAAAATCAAATGACAACCACCCTGCTAGCCCAGGCTGCCGACCTGGAACCTATCCCCTGAACAAAGAAGCAGAAGAAGAACTTCAAAACAAGTAAACATCACTCTCGTGTCATGATCATCGCAATACCTATACCTGCAACTGTTGTTGTAGTAATCTGTGATCCATGAGGACTCAGCAATCCCATTACCATGGGTATCAAGACTAGCATAGCTTAAAGGGTAAGGAAGGGGTAAAGTGGTGAGGTTGCAGCAGCGGCTAAGCAAAGTACGGTGGCTAACTTACGAAAACAAGGGCGAGAAGAGGAGCTTAACAAGCGGTCGTCAACTCGTAATGATCAAGAAGTGATCCTGAACTCCTACTTACGTCAAACATAACCCAAAAACTGTGTTCTCCTCTTGAACAACCCCGAAAAGAGACAATCACGGTTATGCACGCGGTTTGTGTATTTTAGAAGAGTTTACTTCAAGTTTACTACAACCGGATATTAACAAATTCCCATCTGCCACATAACCACGGGCACATGTCTCGAAAGTTTATACCTGCAGGGGTGTCCCAACTTAGCCCATCACAAGCTCTCACGGTCAATGAAGGATATTCCTTCTCTCGGGAAGACCCGATCAGTCTCGGAATCCCGGTTACAAGACATTTCGACAATGGTAAAACAAGACCAGCAAAGCCGCCCGATGTGTCGACAATCCTGATAGGAGTCGCACATATCTCGTTCTCAGGACACAAAGGATGAGAAAAGCTACGAGTAAAACCAGCCCTCAAGTTTCGCCGAGGTGGCCCTGCAGGCTGCTCGGTTCGGAACAACACTTAGAGAAGCACCGGCCCGGGGGGGTTAAAATAAAGATGGCCCTCTGGTTGGCCAACCCAAGGGAAGGGTAATAGGTTGTTAGGCAAATGTAAAGCCAAGGTTGGGCCTTGCTGGAGGAGTTTTATTCAAAGCAAACTATCAAGGGGTTCCCATAACACCCAACCGCGTAAGTAATGCAAAATCAAGGAACATAACACTGGTATGACAGAAACTAGGGCGGCAAGAGTGGAACAAAACACCAGGCATAAGGCCGAGCCTTCCACCCTTTACCAAGTATATAGATGCATTAATAATATAAGAGATATGGTGATATCCCAACAAAGTTCATGATATCCATGTTCCAACATGGAACAACCTACAACTAGCAATGCTATAAGAGGGGCTGAGCAAAAGCGGTAACATAGCCAAACAATGGTTTGCTAGGAAGGGTGAAAAGGTTAGAGGTTTTCATGGCAAATTGGGAGGCTTGGCAACAAGTGGTAGGTAGCGCAACTTAGCGATAACATCGAGACAAGTAGCATAGCAATGATATTAGTGAGATCCAAGGTGACGGTCATCTTGCCTGAAATCCCGCTAGGAAGAAGATCGAGTCCATGAAGAAGATGAAGCCACGAAGACGAACCAAGCGTAGTCGAACGAATCCTCACGATCGCAACGAAATGAGAACTATCGAGGAGAAGCACACAACATGCTAAACACACCACACATGAACAAGGCATGATGCTCAACCAAGTATGATGCATGACAAGGCTACATGAGGCTACACATGGCAAGAGATGATGCATATAAGAGCAACACATCAACGCAAGTTTAAATGAGGCCGAAAACAACATATAACAATTCCGGTAAGTCCCCATATGCAAATTTCAAAATTGGTACAGATCTGAATAAACATTATGTTCAAGTTGTTAAATAGCAAGTTAAGATGCACCAAAATTATCTAAACGAAATTCTAGTCAAGTTACATATAAAGTTTATTTAATTTTGAGCTACGACCTAGAAGATACGAGCAAAACAAGTTAAACATGACATTAATGCAAAATGCATTGAAACATCAAGCAAACACACTCAAAACATGGATGCAATAAGGGAACATGAAACTACATGCAAAACTAAGAAAGTGTCATGTAGAGCATACTCAAAACGGAGCAACGTTTCAACACATACACATGAAACAAGTTTGGAGGATAAGCTGTCCAAAACAGCAACTAGGCAACTTGCAAGTATCAAAACAACATGCTACAGCACCTCAATATGAAAAAATATGGCATGGTCGTGATGTAAAGGTAAAGTTTTACAAAACATGAACACTGAGATATCTCTAGAAACCATCAGAACATACTCAAAAGGGCATGGCAAGATTGCAAATAATAACAGTTTCAGCAAGTGTAAAACAGCAACATTATGATAGCATATTTGCAAGCATGGAACAGAGCCATATGATACTGAAAATTAAAAAACATGGCATGTAAACAGATTACTCATAAAATACTTAAATTCATGTAATTGGAGCAACTCTAGAAGAGTCACAGATTAATCAATATCGAGCTCATGACATGTCATCATGAAGTTAACAGAAAAACTGGAACATCATATAAGAATGTTCATGGCAATGAAAACATATGCTACAGGACATATATGAGGCATCAAAAGGCATGTAATGATAAAGCATAACATGGACAACAAAACATGTCAACTAAGTATCTCTAGATTATTCATGGATTAATTGGTAGCATCAAGAAAAGGTAGCAACATGATATAGCAGTTTCAGCATTGACAGAACATTAACAGCAAGTAGCCCACTTCACAAGCTTGATGCACTCAACACAAGACACACAAAAATATAGGGATTGCACCACTGTAAAGATGGCATGGAGATGCTCCACAAAAATATAGACATTATGCTCATAGGATGCACACCCAAAATGCAACGAAAAAGACAAAACAATAAGTTATAACAGTCTCAGCAGGTTAACATCATATAGCACTCTTGCAATGATGATTAGGGCATCAAGATGAACTCAAACAAGCATGCTACAATGGAATTAAATGAAGAGTATCTCATAATGAACATTTTGATATATCATACACCACCATAGCATGAACATGCGCCAATATACACTACTCACAAGATGCATGCATGATATGACAATCTCAGGACTTCGCAGTTTTTCCGGAAAAAAAACAGATGAGCGCTAAATAGCTAAAACACGTAGAGGGCAAGGAATTTGAGGGGCTTGCTCACCATGGGCTTCACTACTAGGAAAAGGCTAATTAGTGGCGCACCTGTTTTGGCAATTAATGGCGCACTATAGGTGCACCACTATTACCACGCCACTAGTAACAAATAGTAATGGTGCACTATAGTGCGCCATTACTATGCCTATCTGGTGCGCCATTACTATTCTGGCTTAGTAATGGCGCACCACATAGAAGTGCGCCATTACTAATAAATTTTTTCAATATGGCTTAATCTTGGGTCAATATGCTTAATCTCAAGTCAAATCGAGCTAAGTGGTCAAACTTCCCGGAAGGTCACCCATCCTCACACTACTCCAGCTCGAGCACATTTAACTTCGCAGTTCTATCCAACCCAGCACCACCTCACTTAACATGCACTTGTTGATATATCTATCATATCAATCCTATTAAACCTTGTTAATGTCTATGACTTTGTTCATGTTCATGAGTGTGATGAAATTTTGAAAAAATATTTCGAACTTCCTGGTCATATTACGTATCATATTATGAAAAAAAATAAAAAATTTCGAAACCAAATTTTTTTCTGCTACTAGTGGCGCACCAAGCAAATGGTGCGCCACTAGTAAGTTTGATTTTTTCCATTTCCCCCCCTCTAGATCTTAAAAGCCCCGTATCTTTCGTTCTGTTAGGTTTTGGGGGATTTTGAAAATGTTCAACGGGGTTCGTATGCAAAAACTTTTTGAGTAGATGATTTTTCATATAAAAAACTTTTTAATTCGAGTTCGCATGCAAAAGTTATGCCCATTTTACTAAATTGCAGAAAGATTTTGCAAATAAAGTGGAAATTCATATTTGTAAATTATCCCAACTACTAGACCACATATCACATGGGAAACATATTTTTTTTTGACATTTCCATCATTTTCTTTTATTTTTTCTAAAACTGAAAAGGCGGTCCACAGGAGGGGGGTAAAGAAAGTTAGTAATGGCGCACCACCTAACAATGCGCCCTGGTTACTAATGGCGCACCTGTTACGTGGTGCGCCATTACTAGTTTTGCAAAAAAAATGTTAGTAGTGGCGCACCGTGGTTGTGGTGTGCCATTACTAGTTTTGAAAAAAAAGTAAAAAAAATTGTTAGTAGTGGCGCACAGACTGTGTGGTGCGCCATTACTAGTTAAAACTAGTAATGGCGCACTATGCCCTGGTGCGCCATTACTAGTTTTGGAAAAAAAATTGTTAGTAGTGGCGCAGCGTGGGTGTGGTGCGCCATTAGTGATATGGACACTAATGGTGTACCTACACATGGCTCGCCACTACTATATATAAGTGGCGCACCACATGTGTGGTGCGCCATTAATGTCCATATTAGCTATAGCCCTTTTCCTAGTAGTGCTTGGCCCAGTTGGTGAAGAGGCTAGGCAGAGGCGGGCCAGCCAGGGTGGAGGCAAGGACAAGGCCGGGGACGGTCGAGGGAGGCCGGGATCCATCAGATCCGGTGGTGGACGAGGCCGGGGACGCATTCCCGGCGATGGATGGAGCTCGGGGAGGGGCGACTCCATGGCGGGGTTGGGGTCCTGCGGGAGAGAGAGGGAGTTAGCGAGAGGGAGAGGCGGGAAGGAGAGGGAGAGACAGAGAGAGGGCGCGACGGGGCTGGCCTGAGGTCGTCGGCGGCGGCGCGACAGAACGGCAAGGATGCTTGGGGTCGGCGGCAAGGGCTCGGGGTCGAGGGGCACCTCCCCTCGATCCAGATCGGGAGCGGGAGGCGCGGGAGGCACGGGGGCGCTCGGGTGACGGCGGATGGGCCTGGCGTGACTGCCCCGGGCCCGAGCGGGCCGCGGCGGTGGGGAGACTGTAGGGGACGCGTGGCGTCATCCCGTTGGCTGCGGGCGTCTGCGCGGTGGCGGCTGGCCACTAAGAGCTCGCCATGTGGCGTTGGAGGGGTGGGCGGCGATGGATTCTTAGGTGGGAGGCTAGAGGTAGGGGAAGCTAGGCTTCCAAATATGGCAAGGGGAGGTGTTTAAATAGGAAAGGGGGCTAGGGTTAGGGGATTAGCTCGGTTTCGGAGCCGTTTGATCGCCATCGGACGGTCCAGAGCAGAGGGGGTAGGTAGTTGGGCCTAGTGGGCTGTGTAGATGAGTTGGGCTGAGAGGAGAGAAGAGAATAGCAGCCCGACAATGGTTTTCGGAGACCGAAAACGTCCGATGTTAGACTGGCTATATTGCGGCTGTATGTTAATGGTTGGGCTATCAAACAGACTCCGAATGCGACGAAACTTGACAGGCGGTCCATCTAGACTATAATAAGACCGCACACCAAGTTTCATCCCATTTCGAGAACATTTTTATGCCACTTATAAAGTAATATTTCGGAGGTGTCGCGGGCGCATGCGAGTGTGGTTGGGCTTAGAACGGACAATGGAGGAACTGGGGACCCGGACGGATGCAAGTCTTGAAAACATGAGGATGCAATGCACATGATGAGATGTCAGGATGCAACACGCAAGCGAATGACATGGCAATGACGGCGAATAACAGGGAGACACCTGGCGCATCGGATCCGGGGCGTT